>NC_048298.1:157143433-157482422 GCF_013100865.1 Trachemys scripta elegans
CCGCTTGTGCAGGGAAAGCCCCTGGCGGGCCGGGCCGGTTTGTTTACCTGCTGTGTCCGCAGGTTTGGCCGATCGCGGCTCCCAGGGATCATGGTTCGCTGCTCCAGGCCAATGGGAGCTGCAGGAAGCAGCGCAGGCTGAGGGACGTACTGGCCACTGCTTCCAGCAGCTCCCATTGGCCTGGAGCAGTGAACCACGGCCACTGGGAGCCGCGATCGGCCGAACCTGCGGACGCGGCAGATAAACAAACTGGCCCGGCCCGCCAGGGGCTTTCCCTGCACAAGCGGCGGAACAAGTTTGGGAACCACTGCTTTAGCAGCCTACCAGGTAGACTGCTTCAGATTCAGGGACCGCAGGGCTTTTACTGTCTATGACTCAGGGACAACCTACCAGGCTGACTGCCCCAGAGCTGGAATTCCATTCCATGATGTGGAGAATTTCATATCGTTTTGTTTCCATTCCAAATTAGAATGAAACTAAATTTTGAAATGCTCTGCAAAACAGAATTACCTTTCTTCATCCAGCTCTAGTAATGACAAATTTATCACTGAAGGAGGAGATGAAATTCAGCTTGGAAAGTAAATTTTCTAAGCATAGCATAATTCCCTGTAAAGCCAATTTATGGGCTATTAGATATTTAAAGAGAGCACTGAGGATACCTATTTTAGTGTGAACACAGAGGACAGGAGTCGCCAGGGGTCAAAGAACCAGGCATCACCCAATAAAATTAATAGGCTTAAAACAAATATAAGGAAGTACTTCTTTACAACACATAGGCAACCTGTGGAACTCATTGCCAGGGGATGCTGTAAAGGTCAAAAGTTTAACTAGGTTAAAAAAAGAATTAGATAAGTTCAGGGAGGACAGGTCTATCCATGGCTATTAGCCAAGATGGGCAGGACACAAACCCATGCTCTGGGTGATCCTAAGCCTCTGACTGCCAGAAACTTGGACTGGATGAAAAGGGATGGATCATTCTAATTGCCCTGCTCTGTTCATTCCCTTTGAAGCATCTGGCACTGGCCTTTGTTGGAAGACAGGATACTGGGCTATATAGACCATGGGTCTGACCCAGGACGGCCATTCTTATGTTCTTACGACTGATTTAGGGAAGGTCAGAGAGGAACGCATGGCAGGATTTTGAAAGTTGAGTGCACAGGAGAGGAAAAAGCAGCTTCTCCACAGCCAAACAATGGCTTCCCCTCTACTTCCGTGCTAATATATGGGTTGGATAGTAGCTAGCCTGAAGATTGTTGAAGAAAAGGGAGCTGACTTGGTTGCCTCATATTTTGATTGGGAAAGGCAGGATAGGGTTTCAACGCATGACAGTGAAGGCATGATCCTTGAGGCGTGTACTGATATATACTTAGGCTACATCTACACTACAGGGGGGGGTCGATTTAAGATACGCAAATTCAGCTACGCGAATAGCGTAGCTGAATTCGACGTATCGCAGCTGACTTACCCCGCTGTGAGGACGGCGGCAAAATAGACCTCTGTGGCTTCCCGTCGATGGTGCTTACTCCCACCTCCGCTGGTGGAATAAGAGCGTCGATTCGGGGATCGATTGTCGCGTCCCGATGGGACGCGATAAATCGATCCCCGAGAGGTCGATTTCTACCCGCCGATTCAGGCGGGTAGTGTAGACCCAGCCATAGACTACTGGTTGTCAGTTTCACCAGATCATTGGCCAACATCTTATTTAGGTGGCTAATCTGAAGAGGTTACAGAAACAGGACCAAAACAATCAGTGAAACTGAGAACACCGATCCAGGTTTTCAGGGACATGTGATCACCCTCTACATTATTATGAACACTTAGGGGTAACATATGTTCACTTCATTTCACTTGAAAAGTTAGCATAGCATCAAGGTTCCCATTAGTCCTCACAGTACTTTACCCGTCAGTGTTTGATGGTCTTCCTACCAGCCTCCTGGCAACTCCTTCAAAATTACTAAATCTATAGCTATTTACATCTAATCCCAGAATAAACGGTCTCCTTGTAACAATCAGAGAGTGAGCCACATTAAGCTTCAAAAACTTAGGGTCCACAGTGTAGGTTGTGGCCCTCAGAGGGAAATCAAACCACACACAGACCATTCCTGTGTTCTGATGGAAAGCAATATCAGAGAGTGTATTTTTTTTTTATGGCAATGACTTGTCACATTACAGTGCCAATAGCAAATAAGCCATTTGCACCATGGGTTCTATGTTAGCTCTGTTGAACAGGCAGGATTATTCTGACACTATTTACTAAAGCACTGACAGTTCTGAGGGAAAGTTCAGTCTCGCCTTGGGCAAATGTTTTTAGTTACTAGAGAGTTCAGAAGGGAAAAAAACAGTTACACTCAGCTGAAAATTTAAACCTGACTAGAATCATACCACGGGGCACACTATTTGCACAGTACTGCTAATATAGTCACTATCTTCCTTTATATATCTTAGATAGTGTTCATGTGTCTTGGTCTGTGGAAGTCCTCTCCAATCTATCCACTTTACTCCTGACATTTTTTATTCCCATCTGACCTCCTGTGATCCTTTTAGTTAGAGGACACAAGTGATTCTGAGACAGTCAAACCTTTTATACAGTAAGCCAACTTGATCAAATCAACACGTCTAACTCTTTGGAGTTGCCCCTGAAGAATGTGTGACAGAGGTTGGATGCATGAGACACTTTAGTCATTTACAGGGAATTTTTTGAAAAAAAAATAATTAACAGATAATATGCACTCCACATTTATTTTCCAGCACAGTTTTCTAATAAATAATGGGACAGTATGGGGGCAAGAGGTGAGGGGAGATTAAAATAAAAAAGATGTATTGTTTAGTTTTTCTTCCCAAAACAGGAAAATTCTGTGAAATTTCTTTTAGCAAAAATGTTTTCATAGAATCATAGAATCATAGAATATCAGAGTTGGAAGGGACCTCAAGAGGTCATCTAGTCCAACCCCCTGCTCAAAGCAGGACCAATTCCCAGCTAAATCATCCCAGCCAGGGCTTTGTCAAGCCGGGCCTTAAAAACCTCCAAGGAAGGAGACTCCACCACCTCCCTAGGTAACGCATTCCAGTGTTTCACCACCCTCCTAGTGAAATAGTTTTTCCTGATATCCAACCTGGACCTCCCCCACTGCAACTTGAGACCATTGCTCCTTGTTCTGTCATCTGCCACCACTGAGAACAGCCGAGCTCCATCCTCTTTGGAACCCCCCTTCAGGTAGTTGAAGGCTGCTATCAAATCCCCCCTCATTCTTCTCTTCTGGAGACTAAACAATCCCAGTTCTCTCAGCCTCTCCTCATAAGTCATGTGCTCCAGACCCCTAATCATTTTTGTTGCCCTCCGCTGGACTCTTTCCAATTTTTCCACATCCTTCTTGTAGTGTGGGGCCCAAAACTGGACACAGTATTCCAGATGAGGCCTCACCAATGTCGAATAAAGGGGAACGATCACGTTCCTCGATCTGCTGGCAATGCCCCTACTTATACAGCCCAAAATGCCGTTAGCCTTCTTGGCAACAAGAGCACACTGTTGACTCATATCCAGCTTCTCGTCCACTGTGACCCCTAGGTCCTTTTCAGCAGAACTGCTACCTAGCCATTCGGTCCCTAGTCTGTAGCAGTGCATGGGATTCTTCCGTCCTAAGTGCAGGACTCTGCACTTGTCCTTGTTGAACCTCATCAGGTTTTTTTCGGCCCAATCCTCTAATTTGTCTAGGTCCCTCTGTATCCGATCCCTACCCTCTAGTGTATCTACCACGCCTCCTAGTTTAGTGTCATCTGCAAACTTGCTGAGAGTGCAGTCCACACCATCCTCCAGATCATTAATAAAGATATTAAACAAAACCGGCCCCAGGACCGACCCTTGGGGCACTCCACTTGAAACCGGCTGCCAACTAGACATGGAGCCATTGATCACTACCCGTTGAGCCCGACGATCTAGCCAGCTTTCTATCCACCTTACAGTCCATTCATCCAGCCCATACTTCTTTAACTTGGTGGCAAGAATACTGTGGGAGACCGTATCAAAAGCTTTGCTAAAGTCAAGAAATAACACATCCACTGCTTTCCCCTCATCCACAGAGCCAGTTATCTCATCATAGAAGGCAATTAGGTTAGTCAGGCACGACTTCCCCTTCGTGAATCCATGCTGACTGTTCCTGATCACTTTCCTCTCCTCTAAATGTTTCATAATTGATTCCTTGAGGACCTGCTCCATGATTTTTCCAGGGACTGAGGTGAGGCTGACTGGCCTGTAGTTCCCCGGATCCTCCTTCTTCCCTTTTTTAAAGATGGGCACTACATGTTTTCATTTCTTTTGAAATATTTTGTGGAATGTACTTAACACGTTTCAACTAACACTAGCCTAACTGGTCTTGCTCAACGTATCACATAAGAGCAGTGGTTCCCAAACTTGTTCCGCTGCTCGTGCAGGGAAAGCCACTGGCGGGCTGGGCCAGTTTGTTTACCTGCTGCGTCTGCAGGTTTGTCCGATCGCGGCTCCCAGTGACCGCGGTTCGCTGCTCCGGGCCAATGGGAGCTGCTTTCCCTGCACAAGCGGCGGAACAAGTTTGGGAACCACTGACATAGAGGTAATGTCAAAACCCAATAATAATACCCAACTGTCCATGCAGTTCAGTGCCATATCCTTTGGGAAATGTTGCCTCAGTGTAATAAATCCTACTTTCTTTACCCATGTGAAGCATCCCTTGCAGTATCTGGCCCATAATTTCAGCAGGAAATGATTGCACCAAGCAGTGGTACAGCCGCAGTAGGGTCTGAAGTTCTTTGTTCCCTTTGCTTGGGGGTCATTAGACAACACAACCTGACCCAGGAATAATCACATAGTGTTCCCAGAGCTGTGCATCTTCTTAATTACACTGTCAGTATAATGATGCAGGGGCAGCATAAAACAAAACAAAAATAATAAAATGAAATATTTTCAAAGTGGAACAATAAAATAATAGACATCCGAAGAAGTGGGCAGTAGCCCACGAAAGCTTATGCTCTAATAAATTTGTTAGTCTCTAAGGTGCCACAAGTACTCCTGTTCTTTTTTAAAATAATAGAGAAGAGGAAGCAGTTTCCATTCAGCATTCTTGTTTGTGATACAAACAAGAAAAACAAATAGAAACCTAAAGAATATATAGTAACCTTTCTAGTCCTTGTAGCTTCTATGCATCCCGCATCAGGTTTTATCTTACCCATCCCTTCTCCCGCTCATATTACAGATTGGTTTTTGGTTTTCTTAAAAAAGTGCTTGTAGCATATTTATTGGTAAGACCTGGACATTAATTTTTCTTTACAACAGTTTCTATTTCTCCTCTGAGTCCTCTATTGCTTTGCCAACATTCCCGCTTTTGTACATTCGTTCCATCTTTTATTATCCACTCTTCCTCCCTCATTTTGGTCTTGCTCTGGTTTGAATTCCAAAGATAAATAAAAATAGATTATATTATATGTTGCCGCAAAAACACCCTCCATACCCGCTGTACTCTGAAGGGATGCCCTGGTCCTATTCAAAGCCAATTCAGAGGTTAATTTTCTTCTTAGATCTACGTTGTACATTACTTCTTGGTCACCCGGCTATCCCTATATATACAGAATATACCTCTCTCACTGATATCAAGGGGACCCCCATGCATGCTGTGAAATGAGAAGAGACATCAATATCTTCTGTGGGGACCTAAGAAAACAACATAGCTCTTCGGCAGAAATTAAGGATGCTGTGGAGAGCCGAGTGTCGTTAACTCCCATTGACTAAGGGCTTGTCTACACAGTGGGGTAATGCGTTCAACTGGGGTGTGACTTCTAAAGCACACTAATGTTAAACTACGTTACGACATACTATGTTAAAGCTCACAAAGGAACCTTTATTGCGCACCAGTAAGGGCTACATGGCCCAATTAATGCGCATTACGTTAACACTTTACAAATCACATCCTGAGCCTATTTCCCCAACGCACAGACAAGCCCTAAGTGGGAGTTTAGGGCACTCAGCACTTCACTGTTTTGTAAAATGAGGCCTTGTGTAAACTATTCTTCCTAATTAGCTCCATGATACAGGGAGTCAAATGGCACAACTTGATGATGAATGCAATGAGAGCAGAATTAGGCCCCTTTGTTTTATTTATAGTCACACTATTATACTTCTGGAGCCAGCCGAGGAGATAGACAGATGCAGAGGGAGCTGATGGACACACAACTCTCTGCTTTGGTAGCTTTATTGTTCTGGCTGAAACTAACACAAAAGTGAGGCTTTTCATTGGGAAAGGGGGAGAGCACAGAGTGCCCCTGAAAATTTAAAGGGACAGGACATCACACACACACACACACACACACACACACACACACACACTCTTGTTAGCAAGTTGTAAAATATCCACAACTTTGCTGCTGGATTTATTCCTCTACATTTCAGAATGCAATACCATTTTCCAGGCAACTGCAACTGCCAATGCTATTAAGATTGGATTGTTGATTATAGGCTTTTTAGGGTTGCCAGAGAGGTTATTCTTGAATAACACCTGTCCTTCAGCCACTTTCATTCCTTCTCTTCCACAGTGCCTCTATTTCCACCTTGACTTGACAAGCAAATCAGCAAAATGTTTGTATTAAAAGGAAAAATAGCTCAAACTACAACCAGTCCTCGAACAAGCAGGCTGCTTTCTCTGAGGCCATTTTTCAGTATCTGTTTTACAGCATCTCCTGTTTTACAGTATCTACCCATGTGATTTTGGGAAAATCACTTAATCTTTCCCCCTCTCCTATAAGACAGGTGACATTGCTACTTCCCTACTTCTCAGGGGTATTGTTAAATTTAATTCATTGGTATTTATGAGGTGCTCACATACCATTGTGATTAGAGCCATAGAAAAGCAGTTAATTAAATAAGTGACTCTCAGCTGAGACTTCTCTCCTCAGCTGCTGCTGTCATTCTACTTACTAGTAAAAAGGCTAGTAACACAGAAGCTCCTCTGGTTACTCTTGCTTGACTCTTTCCCACTCCTCACTTCATCAGCCAGAAGAAGGGTAAGGGCTCCACCAAGTTCGGGAGCTGGGGAGGAGAAAGGGTGCACTCTTTGTACTTATAGCTCATTTTATTACCCTTGTACCTATTCTTGGCACAATCTGAAAATTTAACTCCTCAATTCTTTGCCCCCAAGATTTCCTTGTCTTCCTGCCAGCCTTTTGGCAGTCCCTTTACAATCAGGTAGTCTGCAGCTATCATACATATAACCTCTGACCCCCTGTGTAAGAACCATACTGAAATATCGCATATGCACCATTCTTAAAACTGTCTGTGAGGCCTGCTTAGACAGGTTGTAAGCATAATCCCCATCTGTGGCATGCTTGCCAAGGTAGTCAAACAGCAACAGATTTCCTCATCTCCAGGTTAAAAACTCTGGGAAGTGAAGCCAATGAGGAAATCTCTTCCCTGGAGACCTACCTGGGTCGTAAGAAATGTGGATCCAAAAATCCAGCTTTGGTCATTCTTGGTGCACATGTACTTTTTCCCCAATTGCCTCCTTGTATGGCCTTCTTGTCTGTCTGGTACCAGAAGACAGAACTATAGTTACAACATGGAGATGATTCTTGGAAAGCCAATTTGCTGGGTGTAGAATCATAGAATATCAGGGTTGGAAGGGACCTCAGGAGGTCATCTAGTCCAACCCCCTGCTCAAAGCAGGACCAATTCCCAACTAAATCATCCCAGCCAGGGCTTTGTCAAGCCTGACCTTAAAACCCTCTAAGGAAGGAGATTCCACCACCTCCCTAGGTAACCCATTCCAGTGCTTCACCACCCTCCTAGTGAAAAAGTTTTTCCTAATATCCAACCTAAACCTCCCCAACTGCAACTTGAGACCATTACTCCTTGTTCTGTCATCAGGTACCACTGAGAACAGCCGAGCTCCATCCTCTTTGGAACCCCCTTTCAGTTGAAAGCAGCTATCAAATCCCCCCTCATTCTTCTCTTCTGCAGACTAAACAATCCCAGTTCCCTCAGCCTCTCCTCATAAGTCATGGGCTCCAGCCCCCTAATCGTTTTTGTTGTCCTCCGCTGGACTCTTTCCAATTTTTCCACATCCTTCTTGTAGTATGGGGCCCAAAACTGGACACAGTACTCCAGATGAGGCCTCACCAATGTCGAATAGAGGGGAATGATCACGTCCCTCGATCTGCTGGCAATGCCCCTACTTATACAGCCCAAAATGCCATTAGCCTTCTTGGCAACAAGGGCACACTGTTGACTCATATCCAGCTTCTCGTCCACTGTAACCCCTAGGTCCTTTTTTGCAGAACTGCTTCCTAGCCATTCGGTCCCTAGTCTGTAACAGTGCATGGGATTCTTCTGTCCTAAGTGCAGGACTCTGCACTTGTCCTTGTTGAACCTCATCAGGTTTCTTTTGGCCCAATCCTCTAATTTGTCTAGATCCCTCTGTATCCTATCCCTACCCTCCAGTGTATCTATCACTCCTCCCAGTTTAGTGTCATCTGCAAACTTGCTGAGAGTGCAGTCCACGCCATCCTCCAGATGTAGGAGAAGTCTCTCAAGGATTTACAGATGAGTGGGAAGGAAAAAAAGCCTACAAATTTGTGCCTAGAGTCATAAGGGGCAACAATGTATTGAAATGCGCAAATTGCTCTCCAGGTTACTGAACCTCCACTGGAAAGAATTCCCTTGTAGAGAGAGAAGGTGCATTATTTGGTTATGGGCTGCTCCTGCTTTAATCAATGGCAAAGTTTCCAATAACTTCAACTATATACAATTGGGTTCTATAACAAAGTTGCATTGTGCAGACTCCTGCATTGTATTCCCAAGTTTACCACTGACTCACCTGGCCAAGACACAGCTACAGATAATTGAGAATTTTTTGACAAAATGGGGTTTCATCTGACAAAGCCGATTCAGGAAAGCGTGGGGAGTCATGGAGGGGCTGGGGCAGCCCGTTGCTCCATTTTGTTGGGGGGGGGGGGGGGGGAATCAAACCTCAATGACTTAATTTTTCTGAAATGAAAAAATTCATAGTGTACTTTCAAAAGGAATTTTTTTAATTTTCAATTCTGAATCCAAATGAAAACGTTTAAAATATTGGAATTTCCTGTGGAACACAAATTTCAAGTTTTCTCCAGCTCTAGTCACAACTCACATGCCTTATTTTCCCCAGCTATACATTAGGTATAATAACTAATTGGGGGGAGGGCCAGTCTAAATTGTAGAGCACTTTAGGATTCTCTGGTAAAAGGGATTTATAAAATGTATTTTTGTATGTATGGTAAGATACTCCAGGAACTGCATAGACTATATGCAAGTAAACAAACGATACTGACAGACACTTCAATTATTTTGAAAGGGGAAAATGCTGCCTCTATCTCACCATCCAGAAGCCTTACTGAGCAGCTAGCAAATTTTCCACTATGAACAACAAGGAGCCATGTTAAGAAAACCTCCTATTTCCGACACAGTAAATGCATTTAAAAACGTGTAAGGAACTGACCCAATAGATTGGCCACCTTTCATTTGTACAATAAATTCTGAGTTGCTGTATATTCCTTTCTCCATTCTCTGTTACAGATGCTCCCAGGGGGATGATATGGGAAAGACAAGAATTGGAAGCACAAGTGTATCCATTCTATTTAGCATGCACTGTAAATCTTAGTACTTTCTCCTAAGTAGCAGGCTCTGACATCAGCAGGCTGCTGAGGATACCAATGAGAACAGGTGAATATCTGCAGCTAAATCAAGCTACACACAGGGAAAGCAGTGGCAGTAAACACAGCAAAAGAACAATAGTAATCAAATGAGGTGGAACCAGTATATGGGGGAAGGGGGCAAATTTGGGAAGGGAGGAACCAGGTTATATGGGAGTGGGATTTATCGCTCCCTCACCAAATCTAAAAAATTATTATCTAGGAGCAAATGCTCTGTCAGTAAATACTATGTCAAGGGATTGAACTTCTGATATAAAATACTATACATACCTAATTAATAAAGGAACAGAGCTTTAACATTTACTAATAGAGATGCGCATAGATATGGACATTGTTGTGCATTGGTTTAAACCCTTGTTATGGCTGGACACTACCACCGTCTTTCATTCAGGATGAATATAAAGAAGTGACAGAAATAAAAGCAGCCTCCAACCCCAAAACACATGCATATGTCTCCGCCCAAAACAAAGGCAAATGCAAGGCTGCCTAGAAATTTTAAAAACCTGGGCAGAAAGATTCTTTGGGTATTTTTTGATGTATGAACTTTTGTGTGCAGGTGCATAGCAGGAGACAGAACACAGAGACGGACAGACAGCCTGCACCTCTAGAGACAAGCAGCCTGGAGAAGCACAGTATGTGACCTTGAGGGATGCTTAGAGATGGGGAGTCTGGTGCTGGCAGAAGAGGCCTAGGATTGTAAGCAAAGAAATTATCTGTTCTTTTATTCCTCCTGTGTTCGAGGAAACAGAACTTTTTACATTCTGTGTAAATAAACAAGATTGCATTGAAGAAAATACCTGACTCCATCATCAGAGATAGAGCAAGTAAAAAGGGGAAGATTGTTAGGTGACAGATTAGTCAAATGATTTTCCTCTGCATGATACACAGCAAGGAGCCTAAGAATGAGGTTACAACCTATAGCCTGGCTCTACAATGCAATTCTAAATTAGATCTTGGGCAAAATATTTCTGTGTGCCGAGCAGGGCAGCTGGTAGAACCCTGCCAGCAATAATGTGGCTATAACATGGGTTTAGCTAGTACAATTATGTTCCCAGTGAGGTTAAGGGCTTAAGGTCTCTGTAATTCTTTGATTGGGTTTTTGGTGGCTTAACAGATTTCATTGTTTCAGACACAAATTGCAATAAGCATCTTGCTGGTTTCTTTCCTGGTGTTCTCTAATTAACTCATGAGACTTAATGAGGCTTTTCCTTAAAAAAAAAAAAAAAAAATCTTGGAACGTATTAAAATGCTGATTATTTCTTCAGCTTTTCTCTTCCAAGGTACCGAGCAGCCCTGATGTTCACAGAAGGCTGCGGTTGTCAAGAGAATTCCACTGGCACAAAGATAACTCAGACCTTGTGTACATGCAACGTTGAACATTTGAGCCCTGAACTTTATATCGCTTCCCTTTCAATTCAGTCCCTCTGACAACACTTCCTCAGCACAGGCAAAATTGGAGTCTTTATGAAACTATCATAAACTTAATTTGTGTTACTTGTGAACAGGTTTCCCCTGGGCTTGATTATGAAGAACTGAAATCATCTAGGTTTCGTTACATGTATTTAAATTCTTTAAATCTGTAGCCAACCCCTCTCTCATGATCAGTTCACTGTGAACAAGGGTTTCATCTCAGTTCATTTCCTCTCCCCTCCTGACTCCACTTGCACAGGGGCTTAGGGAAAGGGTTATGAAGAAGCTGCCGGGGAAACAAAACAGGGAGAATATGTTTGGGAAGGTTGGGCTTCAGATTCAGGGGTCATAGCACAAGCTCCCCACAAGCAGGACAGCAACCCCTCAAATACTTTTCTGTCAGAATGTTTTTGTTTTTAAAATATTAAAGCCCAATTTACAAACTTTAAATCACCCTCATCTCCATCGGTCAAGGGTATTTGCATTCAGGATTAGCACAGTAATGGCTTAATCAATTCATTGTGTGTCTAACCCTGTTTCAATTTCAAACACACCCCAACATGCGAGGCTATTGAGATTCAAGGTTCTGGGTCAGAGCCATCTCCAGGTACTATCAGCTTATTATAATAAAACCTAATTACTGAAAGATAACATGTGCTCTAATAACTTCATAATAAGAGTGTGGCAGTCTGCCATCTGCTCAGGAGTAAGGAAGGAAAAGCTAAGGGAAACCATAACAGGAATTAAGAGTATTTGCCAGACAGAAAAGAGGAAGATGCAGAAAGCAGCAGCCAGTTTCAATGTGGCAAATGAAGGGCTTCTGCTGCTTGCCTCCTCCAGATTTTAATAACCAGTCCCAGAAAGACATGGCAGGGTCAAGAGAAACCACTAGCAGCCAAAAAAAAAAAAAAAAATGGACACAGTGGTTATCTTGATGGATGTTTGTGCTTATGAAAAGTGGATGCTGACAGATCTGAATCCAAATGGCCATCACCACCACAAAAAGGCTGCAGCAGGAGACAATGCTTCTGCTGCCCAGTGGCTGCAGGAATGGAACTGTTTTACAATTGCACAGTGGCTTGCAGAAAAGGAATTTTTCCTCTTCCAGCTCCTGCAGAACTCGAATTCATAGGATGTGCATTCAGGATATGTGCTGGAAAGAGGGTTTGTCCAAAACTTCTACCCTAAGGATGAGGAATAAGCTGGAACACGTGAGGAAATTCAAACATTAAGGTTTCTCCACAACAACCTAAGGCCTGGTCTACACTACGAGTTTAGGTCGACTTTAGCAGCGTTAAATCGAATTAAGCCTGGACACGTCCACACGACGAAGCCCTTTCTTTTGACTTAAAGGGCCCTTTAAACCGCTTTCTTTACTCCACCTCCGACGAGGGGATTAGCGCTAAAATTGGCCTTTGCGGGTCGGATTTGGGGTAGCGTGGACGGAATTCGACGTTATTGGCCTCCGGGAGCTATCCCACAGTGCTTCATTGTGACCGCTCTGGACAGCACTCTCAACTCAGATGCACTGACTAGGTAGACAGGAAAAGCCCCGCGAACTTTTGAATTTCATTTTCTGTTTGCCCAGCGTGGAGAGCACAGGTGACCACGCAGAGCTCATCAGCACAGGTAACCGTGATGGAGTCCCAGGATCGCAAAAGAGCTCCAGCATGGACTGAAAGGGAGGTACGGGATCTGCTCGCCATATGGGGAGATGAATCAGTGCTAGCTGAACTCCGTAGCAGTAAAAGAAATGGCAAAGTATTAGAAAAGGTCTCCAAGGCCATGAAGGACCGAGGCCATAACAGGGACACACAGCAGTGCCGCGTGAAAATTAAGGAGCTACGGCAAGCCTACCACAAAGCCAGAGAAGCAAACGGAAGGTCCGGGGCAGAGCCGCAAACTTGCCGCTTCTATGCGGAGCTGCATGCCATTCTAGGGGGTGCAGCCACCACTACCCCAACCGTGTGCTTTGACTCCGTCAATGGAGAAACACGCAACAGGGAAGCGGGTTCGGGGTAGGCGGAAGATGATGATGATGAAGACAATGAAGATAGTTCACAGCAAGGAAGCGGAGAAACCGGTTTCCCCAACAGCCAGGGTATATTTATCACCCTGGACCTGGAACCAGTAACCCCCCCGAACTCACCCAAGGCATGCTCCCAGACCCTGAGGGCACACAAGAGACCTCTGGTGAGTGTACCTTTGTAAATATTACACATGGTTTAAAAGCAAGCGTGTTTAATGATTAATGATTAATTTGCCCTGGCAATCGCGGCCAGTACAGCTACTGGAAAAGTCTGTTAACGTGTATGGGGATGGAGCGGAAATCCTCCAGTGACATCTCCAGAAAGCTCTCCTTCATGTACTCTCAAAGCCTTCACAAAAGGTTTCTGGGGAGGGCTGCCTTATCCCGTCCGCCATGGTAGGACACTTTACCACGCCAGGCCAGTCGCACGTAGTCTGGAATCATTGCATAACAAAGCATGGCAGCGTATGGTCCCGGTGTTTGCTGGCATGCAGACAACATCCATTCCTTATCTCTCTTTGTTATCCTCAGGAGAGTGATATCATTCACGGTCACCTGGTTGAAATGGGGTGATTTTATTAAGGGGACATTCAGAGGTGCCCGTTCCTGCTCAGCTGAACAGAAATGTTCCCCGCTGTTAGCCATGTGGTGGTGGGGGGGAGGGGTGAAGTGATCATCCCAGAGAATTGGGTGTGTGTATGTGGGGGTAGTTGGGTTTGTGCTGCATGTTAACCTGGAAACCCCAGCTCCTCCTTTTACATTGCAAACCCATTTTAAATGGCCAACCCAATGGGTCCTTGGTATGGTAAATGAAGGCGCTGCTGTTTGAAACCATTCCCACATGTTATGAAGGTTAAAAAAGCCAAAAGACTGTGGTTTACCATGGCTGCCTGCAAGCAGAATTCTGTTGTCTGGCACTGCGTGAGTGATCTCTCACACCAAACCGGCAGGCCCTCAATATAAGAGGAAAAATGTGACCTTGTAACGAAAGCACATGTGCTGTGTAATTTAACAGCAAAATTTAACGTGAAAGAGTGTAGCCATTGTTCTCTAAAATGTGTCTTTTTTAACCACCTCTCCCTTCTCCTCCACCAGCTGCAAATGTTTCTCCTTAGCAGAGGCTAGCGAAGATTAGAAGGAGAAAACGGCAGACTTGGGATGATATGTTCACGGAGCTCTAGATGTCCTTCCATGCTGAAAGAGCACAGCAGAATGCGTGGAGGCAGTCAATGTCAGAGTGCAAAAAAGCACAATATGAACGAGAGGAGGTGGGATGAATCGCGGGCTGAACAGAGCAAGTGGAGGGCTGAAGATGATAGGTGGCATCAGCTTGCAGACAGAAGGCAAGAGTCGATGCTCCGGCTGCTGGAGCATCAAACTGATATGCTCCAGGGTATGGTTGAGCTGCAGGAAAGGCAGCAGGAGCAGAGACTGCCGCTACAGCCCCTGTGTAACCAACAGCCCTCCTCCCCAAGTTCCATTGCCTCCTCACCCAGACACCCAAGAACACGGTGGGGGGGCCTCCGGTCACCCAGTCACTCCACTCCAGATGACTGTCCGAGCATCGGAAGGCTGGCCTTCAATAAGTGTTAAAGTTTTGAAGTTTTAAACTGCAGTGTGTCCTTTTCCTTCCCTCCTCCCCCACCCATCCCGGGCTACCTTGGCAATTATCCAAGGTAGTCTATTAATAAAGAATGCATGAATGAGAAGTAATAATGACTTTATTGCCTCTGCAAGCGGTGCTTGAAGGGGGGAGGGCAGGGTGGGGTGGTTGGTTTACAGGGAAGTAGAGTGAACCGGGTGGGGGGGGTGGAGGGTTCATCAAGGAGAACAAACAGAAGTTTCACACCGTAGCCTGGCTAGTCACAAAACTGGTTTTCAAAGCTTCTCTGATGCGCACCACGCACTGCTGTACTCTTCTAACTGCCCTGGTGTCAGGCTGCGCGTAATCAGCAGCCAGGCGATTTGCCTCAACCTCCCACCCCACCATAAATGTCTCCCCCTTACTCTCAGATATTGTGGAGTGCACAGCAAGCAGCAATAACAATGGGGATATTGGTTTCGCTGAGGTTTATCTGAGTCAGTAAGCTGCACCAGCGCGCTTTTAAACGTCCAAATGCACATTCCACCACCATTTGGCACTTGCTCAGCCTATAGTTGAGCAGGTCCTGACTACTGTCCAGGCTGCCTGTGTACGGCTTCATGAGCCATGGCATTAAGGGGTAGGCTGGGTCATCCGAGAATATTGAAGGAATTGGCGCGGGAAATAGCAGGCCCATTAGCGACTATATTTAATGAATCTGTAAACTCGGGGGTGGTCCCGTTAGACTGGAGAATAGCCAATGTGGTTCCTATTTTCAAGAAAGGGAAAAAAAGTGACCCAGGTAACTATAGGCCTGTTAGTTTAACATCAGTAGTGTGCAAGGTGCTGGAGAAGATACTGAAAGAGAAACTAGTTGAGGACCTTGAGGTTAATGGCAAATGCGATACATTACAGCATGGTTTTACGAAGGGCAGATCGTGCCAAACGAATCTGATCTCCTTCTTTGAGAAAGTAACGGACTTATTAGATAAGGGAAATGCGGTGGACCTAATATACCTGGATTTCAGTAAAGCGTTTGATACAGTACCCCATGAGGAATTATTGGTTAAAATGAAAAACATGGGGATCGATATGAAAATCCAGAGGTGGATAAGGAATTGGTTAATGGGGAGAATGCAGCGGGTCGTATTAAAGGGTGAATTGTCGGGTTGGAGGGAGGTTACTAGTGGAGTGCCTCAAGGTTCGGTTTTGGGACCCATCTTATTTAATCTATTTATAACTGACCTCGGGACCGATTGCAAGAGTGGGCTGATAAAGTTTGCGGATGATACGAAGGTGGGAGGAGTTGCAAACTCGGAGGAGGATAGGGATATTCTGCAGGGAGACTTGAATGAGCTTGTGAATTGGAGTATCAGAAATAGGATGAAATTTAATAGTAAAAAGTGTAAGGTGATGCACTTGGGGATGAATAATAACAATTTTAGTTACAAGATGGGGACGCATTGGTTAGAAGTAACAGAAGAGGAGAAGGACCTAGGGGTCCTTGTGGATCGCAGGATGACTATGAGTCGACAATGTGATGTGGCGGTGAAAAAAGCCAATGCGGTCTTGGGATGTATTAGGCGAGGCATATCTAGTAGGGATAGGGAGGTCCTGCTTCCGTTGTATAAGGCGCTGGTGAGACCTCATTTGGAGTACTGTGTGCAGTTCTGGTCTCCAATGTTTAAAAAAGATGAACTCAAACTGGAACGGGTGCAGAGAAGGGCGACTAAGATGATCAGAGGAATGGAAAACCTGTCGTATGAAAAGAGATTAGAGGAGCTTGGGTTGTTTAGTCTGACAAAGCGAAGGCTGAGGGGGGATATGATTGCTATCTTTAAATATATCAGAGGAGTTAATACAAGGGAGGGAGAGGAATTATTCCAGCTTAGTACTAATGTGGACACGAGAACGAATGGATACAAACTGGCCGGGGGGAAGTTTAGGCTCGAAATTAGACGAAGGTTTCTGACCGTCAGAGGGGTGAAATATTGGAACGGCCTTCCGAGGGAAACGGTGGGGGCGACGGACCTGTCTGGTTTTAAGATTAAGTTGGATAAGTTTATGGAGGGAATGGTTTAATGATAAAACATAGTAGCCAAGGAAAACCAAGCAATGGTACATGAATAGCATAATGGCCAACAAGGGTCAGGCTAGAGACTCTTGCCTATATGCTCGGGGTATTACTGATCGCCATATTTGGGGTCGGGAAGGAATTTTCCTCCAGGGCAGATTGGCTGAGCCTCTGGAGGTTTTTCGCCTTCCTCCGCAGCATGGGGCAGGGATCACTAGCAGGAGGGTCTCAGCCAATTGAAGTCACTAAAACACAGGTTTGGGGACTTCAACGGTAGAGTCCAGGGAAGGGTCTTGCGGCCTGCAGCATGCAGGGGGTCAGACCAGATGATCATAATGGTCCCTTCTGACCTTAAAGTCTATGAGTCTATGAGTCTATGATAGGCATTTCAACATCCCCAACAGTTATTTTCTGGTCCGGGAAGAAAGTCCCTTCCTCCAGCTTTTGAAATAGACCAGAGTGCCTGAAGACGCGAGCATCATGTACCTTTCCCAGCCATCCCACGTTGATGTTGGTGAAACGTCCCTTGTGATCCACCAGGGTTTGCAGCAGCATTGAAAAGTACCCCTTGCGGTTTATGTACTGGGTGGCTTGGTGCTCCGGTGCCAAGATAGGGATATGGGTTCCGTCTATCGCCCCACCACAGTTTGGGAATCCCATTGCAGCAAAGCCATCCACTATGGCCTGCACGTTTCCCAGAGTCACTACCCTTGATATCACCAGGTCTTTCATTGCCCTGGTGTGACGAACTGGGACTGTTCTTGCTGGGGTGTGGGAATGCTGACAGGGGAGTGTGACTAGGATGGTCTGCATCGGAGGATGGGAGTCTGCCCAAGGGAACATACCTGAGCTTGTAACATGAAAACCCAGAAGGGGGTTGGAGGTCAGGTAACTCCGGGGCCCGGGAAACTGAACAAAGGCTGTGGGAGGGGTTGCTGAAAGCAAAGTGCTGGAAGCAGGCTGGAAAGATGGCTGGGAGGCAGAGATGGCTCTGACCCCCCAAAGGGGGGTGGGCTGGCATGCCCTGGAACCCCAAGCTGGACCTAACTAAGGGGGGCCCTGTTGTCTGTGCCTGCAAGACCTGTCTTGAACTGTATTCCTGTCATCCAAATAAACCTTCTGCTTTACTGGCTGGCTGAAAGTCATGGTGAATCGCAGAAAGCCGGGGGTGCAGGGCCCTGAGTCCCCCAATACTCCGTGACACCTGGCAACTTGGATCACAGCAGCCCCCACAGTAAATTTGCCCACTCCAAATTGATTCCCGACTGACCGGTAGCTGTCTGGCGTTGCAAGCTTCCACAGGGCTATCGCCACTCGCTTCTCAACTGTGAGGGCTGCTCTCATCCTGGTATTCTGGCGCTTCAGGGCAGGGGAAAGCAAGTCACAAAGTTCCATGAAAGTGCCCTTACGCATGCAAAAGTTTCGCAGCCCCTGGGAATCGTTCCACACCTGCAACATGATGCAGTCCCACCAGTCTGTGCTTGTTTCCCGGGCCCAGAATCGGCATGCCATGCCATGAACCTGCCCCAGTAACACCATGATTTGCACATTGCTGGGGCCCTTACTTTGTTAGAGGTCTATGTCCATGTCAATTTCCCCATCACTCTCATCACCGCGCTGCAATCGCCTCCTCGGCTGGTCCTGGTTTTGCTTTGGCATGTCCTGGCTCTGCATATACTCCAGGAGAATGCGCGTGGTGTTCATAATGCTCATAATTGCCGCGGTGATCTGAGCAGGCTCCATGATCCCAGTGCTATGGTGTCTGGTCTGAAAAAAGGTGCGCAACTGATGGAGGGAGGGAGGGGCGACTGACAACATGGCGTACAGGTACAGGGAATTAAAATCAACAAAGGTGGCTGTGCATCAGGGAGAAACACAAACAACTGTCACACAGAATGGCCCCCCCAAAGATTGAACTCAAAACCCTGGGTTTAGCAGGCCATTGATTTCACGGAGGGAGGGGGAAGCAAATGAATACAGAACAAATCTGGTCCATCTATTTTTTACATCTTAAGCTGGCAGCAGACGGTGCAGCATGACTGATAGCCCTCGGCATCTTCTGGGTGCTTGACAGAAGATACTGTACTACGATTAATAGCCATCATCATCAAGACGGTTCAATAGGACTGCCGGGTCTCCAGGAGACAAAATGAAGAATCAGATGCCCAGAGTGGAAAGTTTGGTGCAGTAGTCCTTAGAGGAATCTGCTGAAGAACTTTCCCGGGTGCCTCTGATTGAACTCATTGAGGAGTACGATGACGACGGATACCAATCGTAATACATCATCCACTGCCAAAAAGCAAGGAGCTGCTGCTGTGTAGCAATGCAGCCCCATGTCTGCCAGCACCCAGATAGCCGATGACGGCTACCAGTCATACTTCACCATCTACTGCCAAAAGGCAATTAGCTGCTGCTGTGTAGCAATGTAGTACCATGTCTGCCGGCACCCAGATGACATATGGTGACGGTGAGCTGAGCTGAGCGGGCTCCATGCTTGCCGTGGTATGTCGTCTGCACAGGTAACCCAGGTAAAAAGGCGCAAATCGATTGTCTGCTGTTGCTCTGATGGAGGGGGAGGGGCCTGACGACATGTACCCAGAACCCCCCGCAACACTGTTTTGCATGATCAGGCATTGGGATCTCAACCCAGAATTCCAATGGGCGGGGGAGACTGCGGGAACTGTGGGATAGCTACCCACAATGCAATGCTCTGGAAGTCGACGCTAGCCTCGGTACTGTGGACACGGTCTGCTGACTTAATGCACTTAGAGCATTTTATATGGGGACACACACAATCGACTGTATAAAACCGATTTCTATAAAACCAGCTTCTATAAATTCGACCTAATTTCGTAGTGTAGACATACCCTAAGTCATATGGGACATTAAATATGTAGGTCTAGATTTAAAAAAAAAAAAGAGAGAGAGACTTCCATGGGAACTGCTCCAAGTTCACAACTTTTTAAAAATCAGGTGACCTACCTAGGTACCTCAATATGGACTTAGAAACCTAATTTTAGAAACCCCAATTTGACAATCATGATCACTGTGTTTTAGGGTTTGTTTACACTTGGAGCTCCCATGCCAACGCTCATCAAGCTAGCACGCTAAAAATAGAATGTAGCTGCAGCAGCGGAAGCTGCAGGACGGGCTAGCTAGTCTGAGTATGTACTCAGGGGCACTGATGGGCATCCATGGTAGCTAGAGTTTATACTGCCTCAGCTACCTTCTATTTTTAGCATGCTAGCTCAATGAAGCTACTATAAGTATGTCTCCTCCAGCTGTGAAACACACCCCAAGCTCCAAGGGTAGACATACTCTTAGATTAATCTGTGCAGTTTAATGCACGTTGCCTACACATTTGCAATATGACACATGCCTTGTTTATTTTTCCTGATTTTATGTTTAAACTTTCAGCCCTCATCAGTTTAACTTAGTTTTTGCATTTATACTATAGCTCGATTATATTTAGGTTTACTGTGTTTTCCATTGTATGCTTTAACCTTCTTCTGGTAATTTACTAGTAAAGATAAGTATTTCAACATTCAGAGTGACCACAGTTGTGCACTGTGTGGATTTTTTGTGTGAATGGATCCAAGCAATATTCATTCTATCTAGCCTGAAGCGGAGAGGCAGCAAGAGAATTAATGTGTACATCGCTGTGTTGAATCTTACAAAAGCTGGCAATTCTGTTTGTAAGTATAATTCTTGAGTGCCCGGGGAGATGACTAAAGCAAACGGGCAGGTGCGAACTGGCAGAGACAGAGAGAACTTTAAGATAGTATGTGTAACAGAAACCGAACATATCTTCAGTTCTGCCCTGAAAGATTCCAAGGAGGAGCACTGACACAAGTCAGCTGGTATGACATGAATGGTGGCCATATTGAAGAGTCGGAACAATAGAAGGTGAGGAAAGTGTTAACTTGCGCAGTTTCCCCAGTCAGTTGTTTTGCCAACACAGTATCTTAGATGTCCACAGTGGAAATCTCTGGAATGGAACATGTACATTACAAGGCCATGAAAAAAAAACGTGTCAGGACAATAATTTAGAAATAGCACCCCCCAGGAGCTCTGAAAGTCAGTGCCTCTGTTTGACATGATTTGTTCTTAGTAAATCCATGCTGGCTGCTAGTGATTACCCCTTCATCCTCCAGGTATTCACAATTTGAATGGTTTATACACTGCTGTAGTAGCTTCCCAGATATCAATGTCAGGTTTACTGGTGTATAGTTCACCTGCTCCTCCTTTTCCCTCTTTTTAAAAATGGGTAGTACGTTAGCTCTTTTTCAGTTTTCCCGGACCTCTCCTGTCATCCATGAGTTTGAGAATATTATTGCCAGTGGCTCTGAGGTTTCGTCATCTAATTCCTCCAGTACCCTGGGGTGAAGAACATCGAGCCTGTTCACTTGAATTCATTCAAGTTAGTGAGAAGATCTCTGATGCGTTCTTTACTTATCCAGATCTGCATCTCTTCCCCTTCATTGTCTATGGTAACTTCTCTAGTTGTCCGGTCATGTTATTTTTTGTTAGAAGACTGAAGCAAAGTAGGCATTGAGCAGTTCTGCCTTCCTATCATCTTGCATTACCAGCTCACCTTCTCCATTGAGCAGTGGGCCCACACCATCCCTGATCTTTCCTTTTTACCTGACATATTTGTAAAACCCTTTCTTGTTGTCTCTAACACTTCTTGCCAGCTGTAACTCATTCTTTGCCTTGACTTCCTGATTTTGTCCCTACATGCTTGCGCTATTCCCATGTATACTTCCTTGGTCATGTGCCCCTCCTTCCATTTCCTGTGTGTATACCTTTTGGTTTTTAGATAGCTAAAAAGCTCCTTGTGTAGCCACATTGGCCTCCAGTGCTCTTCTATCTTTTCTCTGCATAGAAATAGCTTGATGTTGAACCTCTAATATTCCATCTTTTAGGAACTGCCATCCCCCTTTGACTCCTTTTATTCCTAATGTTTTTTTTCCATGGACTTTGCCTACTATTTCTCTGAGTTGGTTGAAATCTGCCTTTCTGAATTCCAGTTGTGACATTCCCCAGGGTACAATCTGGACTACTGAACAGCTGTGTCCCCTCAACTCTCCAACCTGGGGTGCCTTTTATCCTGCTTCCCTGTGAGACCAACCACTCCTGATCTGCTCACACTTACAGCTTCCAGCATGTAAATCGCTCCCAGCTATACGGTATGAGTGCTATAGCCAGCCACTCTTGAATACACTGCATGGCCACATCTGCAAACTACAAGTCCCAGACTTTCCCTCAGAAATGTGTATCATGTACTGCCCAGCAACCTCCTGGACAATACAAGCTAATATAGTCTGTCATTTCATTAATAGAAAATGATATGCACTAATCTTATTATTCCAAATGAAGTTTCCCAAACACTTAAATCCAAACACACTGGTTTAGATAAAACAACAAAAACAAATTTATTAACTACAGAAAGTGACTACAAGTAATAAGGCATATAAGTTAGAATGTGTTACAAGGAAATAAAATGTAAACCACAATGAACAGCTAACTTAATAAGCTAAATGAATACAAAGCAAAGGTCTCTCTCACCAAAAGTTCCAGCTGTTTTACTGGCTGACCATCTTTCAGTCAGGATCCCCCCTCAAGTACAATGCTGTTTCCCTTGTTCTTCAGGTGTGGATGATTCCATGGGTAGAGAGCAAGGGAGAGATGATTTGAGACATCTGTCCTCTCCTCTTATAGCCCTTTCTCTTGCACAAGAAACATCTCCAGCTGATGTTCAAGAGATAAAGTTTGTGTGGCCAGGAACCTTAAGCTGCTTCTTTGTCAAAATGTAGATCTTTTGCCCACACCCTCCCTCTTGCTGAAGAGTGGCTACTTAATCAGGTGATGGTCCAGTTGATCTCATTGACACCTGGCTGAGGCATTGGCTAGCCTTTTGTCTCTGGGCAACTTGTTTGTGACTACCTCCCAAAACATGTTGGAACATGTTCTTGGTAATATTATACTGTGGAATCTTATATCTTTACATACAGTGTTGGCTCACATATTTTACCAGGACAATAATGATCAGCAAATCATGAGATTTCCAATGATACCATGCACAGTATGCTTTGTACTAAAATTTAACGTAGTCTTGTAAAAGGGGTTGAACAAGGAGTACAGACTGTCACACCGGTGTCCTTGTTTTGCTGTTCTCATGTCCTCTTTTCCTTAGGATCTTGAATTCTATCAGATCATGATCACTTCCACCCATGTTCCCGACCACCTTCACATTCATAACTAATTCAACCCTCTTGATCAACACCAGATCCAAAATGGATGATCCCCTAGTTGTGTCCTCAACTTTCTGAATCAAAAAGTTCTCCCCTACACATGCTAAGAACTTGCAGTACATATTATGTTTTGCTGTAATAGTTTTTCAGCCGATATCAGGGAAGTTAAAATCCCGTTAGTACTAGCTCATGTGTGTTAGCTAATCATGTTACCTGCTTGCAGAATGCCTCATCAACTTCTTCTTCTTGATTTGGTGATATATGATAAACCCCCACCACAACATTGCTACTATTCTTTTCCCTTTTTATCCTCTCTAGAGACTGCTACTCACTTCCTCTTGGACCAAGGAACAATGTATGTACATTCTTGACATAGAGTGAAACACCTCCTCCCTTACCCCCATACCTATCCTTCCAGAATAAGCTATATCTTTTAATGCTGGTACTCCAATCATGGGAGTTACTTATCAGTGTATGCTGAACAAATGCTTAGCACTTAAGTTGAAGTGAATTCAGTGTATTTGAAGTAGTAACAATCTGTGAAATGTTATTCATTTTAGTTGGATTATTGGATTATTATTTATTTGGATTAGAATTATTAAAAGACAACCAATTCTTTGTGTCTTATGGTTTGGCAATCTCACCCATTATACTTTGCATCACAGTTTCTATAGGGTGGACTTGGTTTAGTTTTTTATAATGTGCCTGTTTAATATATAGTGATTGCTACAGTTTTTGTGGGAGCATTTATATCACCCAGAAATGAGGTAAAGTTAGGCAAAATATAATGAGAATAGTGTTTGCAATACATGTTGCATTTCTCTTGGCAAACCAATGTAACGACTTGTGTAATTCCCCTCTGAGGAGCATTAAGTTATTGACCAACACAGCTTAAGCTGGCTGACTAGTCCATCTCTGTTGTCCACAGTAGTGGTCTAAGACCAACTGGGGTCAGGAATACAGCTGGCTCAAAACACTGACCATGTCAAGTAATGCATGTCTCTAGGAATAGAAACTCCAAAACTCCTTTCTGTTTCTCATGGATTTAGTTTGTTTGTCCAACACTTTTAAATATGTCAGAAGAACAAATGAAATGAAGGGACAAATAATGGCTCCAACCCTATAGGCATGGAGAATCCTGGATTGAATGGTGCAGTAGACAGGATTTTTGGGGTCTACCTAGCGATCTTTACCCTACACACTGTAGAGTTGGACTTCATATGGGCTCCATGTTCCTTAGTCCATTGGTTTGGGTGGGTGGGGGGATCCATCACTACACAATCATTTTTAACATGGAAGAGCATGATGCTAGAGCTATTTTAGTCATGGAGTTGGGTGGGTGCAGGGTGGAGTTTTTTGAGACTTTTCTCATATGCTATTTGAAGGACACACTCATTTACTTTATCACTCCTCTCCCATACTTTATGTTAAAAGACTGTCTCATCTTTAAATATCCATGTACACCATATTTGAGATGTAGGTTTTGAGTTGAATAATACAGATATAATATAGTTATTTCACATTTAATTCCATCCTACTTTACATTTGTACATATGCAGTTAAACATAATTTGGGTAGACTAAAAACAACAACTGCATGTTGTCTTAGATTGATACATCTCAGCCAGGACCTTCTTCAGGATCACATCAAGGCTAAGATTTTATCATGGTTATTTTTAGTAAAAGTCAGGAACAGGTCACGGGCAACAAACAAAAATTCACGGAGCCATGACCTGTCCGTGACTGTTACTAAAAGTAAACGTACAAGCCTCCTGGCAGGAATGCACGGCCCCAGCTGCGGCCCCGGGGCGGGAACGCATGGCCCCAGCTGCGGTCCCCACCGAAGGGCAGGGGCACACCATCCTGCTGCAGCCCCCACTGCAGGGCTATGTGGGGAGCATAGCCCCACCCCCAGCCCTGGCTCCAGCTCCAGCGACGGCTCCAGCTGCGGACAGCTGAAGAAGTCATGGAGGTCTGGTAAAATCATGGAATGCGTGACTGCCGTGACCTCCCTGACTAAATCGTAGCCTTACATACATTCAATACACAAGAAAGCACATGATTTCCTGGTACTCTTTGAAAACTTGATACATGATTACAATTACATCCTCATTGAGGCAGGCATGTTTATACAGGTTTTGGACGCACATAAACATCATATTTATGGGCTTGGAAGGTTTAGATTTTTATTGGTACTTGTTGGTAAGCATCAATTTTACCGTACACACAAAACCCAATGAAAACATATATCCATCTATAATAAGCAAAATTTACAAAATTACAGAAGCTGGGACTTTAAGAAAATTATCGAATACTGTGAGACTCACAATAAAATTGCAAGAGTTGGCAATATGGCTGTCATCATTTCAGGGTGAGCTGCATTTTAGACTCCTTTTAGTCCCCTTTTAATGTACCCCTTTGGAGATAGGCTTCACTACCTTCACCCCTCTCTGGGTGGAACCACATGGTCCTATCATTCTTAGGATTACTGCAGCCCAGAGATGCTGTTTACCAAATGTGTTAACGCAACAGGCCCATTCGGTTTGGCACCTATGAGGCCCTTCTGGGAGCCTGCGACAATGGCTGATTGAAGTGATTCAAAAACAGCTTCTTCAGAAGAAAGCCTTATTTATTCTTCCAGAGGTACATAGCGTGTAGAGCAAAGAGTGAAAACAATATTCCCCCTTACCTGCACCTTAATCTTTCCTTACTGGCTTTTTGACAGTCACCCTCAGCCCAGTTAACCCCCATCTCTGGCCAGGAGATAAAGACTGCCTTCTGCAGCACACTCTCTGTGGCTTTCTCCCCCAGTGGGTGTGTCTGTCATGGGGCTGAGAACTCACTTCCTCTCCCCTCTCCTGCCTAGGGTAGCATCTTTAAGGGTTTAGTATACTTTTTGATCCAAGGTTCAACCTGGGAAGAGTCAACTTTGCCAACCTAGTGGGTGCCAAGCCAGGGTTTATATCCATTTAATAGCTTCCCTGTTGTTTCCCCAAAGAACCTTGGTATTTCCCATGATAGCACTTCTCTCGCTCATTGTTTCAGTTCTTGTTTGCTCCCCGCAACTGCCTCTTTTTGTTTAACGCTGTGCATTCAGGCAGGGTAATACATAGATAAATTCAGATGCATATAAAATTAGCACTCCGTCACTCTCCACAATGGCTGATTAGAGATGGGCCTGAACTCAACTATACCACAATTGTGATCTGTGGTTTTGGCTGAGGCCCATCTCTAGAGCTGATGCACTGGCTCCTCATTTATATCAAGCAATGGAGATTGTCATCTGGATCAGGTCGGAAATAATTTGTTCATGTTTTGGAAAGCGATATAATATCTCAGCATCACTTGGCTGCCAGTGAAGAATGCTACAGCTTTTCAGCATGCCAGTTAGACCCGATTGATTCCTGCCTTGCCATTAAAATGCTTAGGAGGGTGTGTTCTGTCCTTGCAAGATGAAATATGTTTCTTTGCACGGACCCTATTTAGGAGACTGGCTGTTCTATGGATCGGCATTCAGTGATCACTTAGAGAGAGCAATCAAAATAGACATTTCCTAAATCAATACAGTTAGCAGATTTTCAATGATTACTAACTAAAGAAAACTGGCATAAAGGACACACTGCATGAGGGGAAAACAGGTCTCACAAGCAATAAAGTCCAGCTTAGTACTTAAAATGTGATTTATTAGGCATAGAAACAGTCAAAAATATTAAGTGTTGAGCACATCCCTACTGCTACTGAGTTCACCGGACAAACTCTGCTCTCAGTTACACTGATAGCTGGAATAATTCCACTGACTTCACAGAGAATGGAGTTATTCTGTACTCGCACCAGTTAAAGTGAGGGTGGAATAGGGTCCATGGATAGAAAGATCATTCCCTTCAATAACACAGGGTCAGATCCTTTATATGGAATGTCTCAAGCACAAGATTTGGACCAAAACTGACAAAAAAGATTATGAAATTCTGTTGCATAGATGCTACACAGGATAAGCAAAGGGTCAGTTTCATCCACAGTGGAATTCCTTTGACTTCAACGGAGTTGTACCTGCAGAAACTAAAACTGAATTTGGTCCAGACATTATTCATACAAGACTAGGCTGTGTGTTTTTTCTTGATAAATATCCAGCACCATAGTGCTCTTAAAAAAAAGTCTCAGTAATTGCAACATGACAAGAACCCCACCACACTAACTGGAACACAGCAGATAAAACGGAAATTTACAGCTTTACTAGACACAGATACCTAGCAGAAGAGCTTCCTGTCTAAAAAGTTTGGGGTTTTTTAGTCATAAATAGCTGGAGCCTTGATCTACTAAAAAAAAAAAAGAAATTTGAATCTTAGATCTTCTCTTCGAATTGTATTTGTCAATTAAAAAGCCTACCACCATATTTAAAAATCCCACATTCCTACATATAAGTTGAGTGACTTCAATGGGGGCATGATGAGCAAACTAGTATTATATTAAATTTTTAAATATTTACAACTACTACATTAAATAAGGGTTGTAATGCAAAGCGCAGGGGATCAGAAATTCAGGTAACAGTTTATATTCAAGTAACATGCTCACTAATCATGTTATTAAAGGCTTTATAAATCCTTTCAAAACAAAATTGTAAGATACTGGTATAAATTATTTCCATATACTTATGATGCACTTGAATGTACTACACAGCACTTACCAACAGAACTATGCAACGTTATGCTTAATGCTGTCTAGCTATTTCAATTCCAATTGGGTAAGTAGTTCCATACGAAGAGACCCACACTACATGCACGCTGCCCCACTGATTACTTTCCAAGTTACTTATATGGAATTTACTTAAATTACTACCAAATTTCATGTGCTGGAGCTCCTCTCATACATATCATTCTGGCATAAAAAAACCTGGGCTTTTATCATTACGAAGAAGTAATTTATAGAAATTCTATGCAGTTTGTCATCACATTAATACCTATATCTATGTCAGCATGTAAGGGGGGATTTTTTGCACTAATGCACAAGACAAACTATCAAAAGTACTTTCACTGAGAGTTTGCAGATACCTCTAGGGCAGGGGCAAACTACGGCCCATCAGGCCATTTAATCCAGCCCTCAGCTCCCATCGGGGAGCAGGGTCAGAGGTTTGCCCCACTCCGGTGTGCCAGCCAGGGAGTGGGGTTGGGGCTTGCCTTACTCCACCCAGCGCCCAGGAAGCAGCTGGCATGACCCCGCCCCCTCCAGCTCCTATGTAGTTCGTGGCGGTGTGGCCAGGCAGCTCTGTGTGCCGCCCCGTTCTTGGCTGCGGTTCCTGGCCAATGGGAGCTGCAGGGGTGGCGCCTGCGGATGGGGTAGCACACAGAGCCACCTGGCCGCGCCTCAGAGCTGGAGAGGGGACATGCTTCCAGGAGCTGCTTGCGGTAAGCACCGCCTGGAGACTGCACTCCTGAGTCCCAATCCCCTGCCACATCTCCCTCCCACCCTCCGAACCCCTCGATCCGAGCCCAGAGCCCCCTCTTGTTACTAATCAGTTCACCTGTGGTTTTGAATTTCTTTATTTAAACCACAGTAACAAATCCCTTTTTTACTTTCTTTTAATTTTTGCAATACTATCCTTTGCCTAGGATTCTGAGGAACTGTCAGTCTAGCCATAACATGCATTCCTCTATAATAAGAATATGATCAAAGTTGGGTGATCATATCAACTTGCTGCTCCAACATGTTGAAGGAGCTAGTTAAGGACACTATTGCTATTACTTAAATGTGCATATGTTACTAATTATTTATAAAGCATCATCTACTGAAGCATCTCCAAGTGCCCATCGCATTATTAAAATACACACATTGTTAGCAGAAATGCAATGTGGCCGAGTAGTAACGAGGGATTGAATGCTGGAGCTAGAGAATAACTCAAAAATCTGTAGCCCATCCCCCAAACATAACGTAAGCCGATACATCAATTAACATTAGCTTTGAAGTTAAAAATTTGGAAAACGCATCTAATAGCTTTAATCTTTGCATGGACTGGTAGAGCTGAGTAGACGTGTTCCTTTCTCCTGAAGCCGTTTTGCCCATCCCAACGTCCATGAGTACTTTAGCTAATGTAAGGACAGGTGTGCTTATCTTCTCTCCTGTTCACTAAGCTCCTGGAGTGCAGTCTTGCTGTGAATATTTCAAATAGGCTTGCTGCTCCCATTATGTCAAATATCTGCACATTCTTCTTCTTTATTTAGCAGACAAGAGAATGCATCTGCATACTAGAGCGCCTTTTTTCCAAGCAAGCATTCATAGCTGAACGATGTCAGATGCTCCATTCTAACAAGCTAGCAGCTTTTGTGGCTGCTTGATATTATCAGTCTATGCTAACATAACAGTCTACAGTCAAACGTGTTTGTATACTTGATTCATTCTATAAACACTGGCAGAAATAGTTTATGTATATTATCTCACCAATAGATTTTATGGTAGTAGTCAAATTCATCTTTCAGACTTTGTGGTAGACTGGCTTGTATTTTTGGCATTAGCAGCTATAGTTCATGCTTTCTAACTTTACTGTAATTGTTAGCTACTTGTGGTTGAACCACCAAATGAGCATAGAGTAAAAGATTCTATTCACAAGCAGAGCACGTTTATAGTGGATAGTCAATATCTAAAACTGCTATTATATGTACTATAGTGCTGCTGAACGTTTTATTAATAGTGAGGCAACACAGTGTATTTAACATTTTGGGTGTGGGGAACCACAACTAGATGGTTTAGGAAATGAGTAATAGGATATAGATCCTTTCACTTCTAGGTGCGTAAGTATCATGGTGAAAGGTGTGATTTTAAAATAGATTACATTAGTCAAGTCAATACCGTACAAGACAGTAGCGACCAAAAATAGTTCTTATTTGACATATGGCTGTTCATTGGACTGTGTGAAGTGATTTGATAGTCTCAGTCCAGCTCTCAGTTGACAGATCTCCACATCACAAAATACCCACACCATAATTTGCATTAAGTGGCCTTCATAGAGAGGACAAGGGTTGAACAAATGTATGCTATGCTGTATATCTTATGCCCAGAGGTGATTCCTCTTGGTCATGGTTGAAGCATCTCATGGGGAAGTGAAGACAGGGTTGTTTATCTTCCCCTCACTTATCAGTCCTCACTGATCTCTCAGAGTGCTGCCTGACTGAGAATATTAGTGGAGATGGCAACACTTTCAAAACAATAACCAGAATCAGGTGAACTCACTTGGCTCTTGGCTCTTTTACAAACCTTAATCTCAGGCGAAGCTTGCTGATAAGCATATATGTTTTCAATTGAAAACTTGGGCTGCTTTTTAAGGCAACCTCTGAAAATTTAAGCATTTGGGTGGAAACTCTGCAAGTAGGATAAAATATTCAAACACATCAATGCAAACTGAAACCACTTGACTTTCATACATGTTCTCTAACAACTAAAATTGAAATGTTTGCCTCTCTACCTTGCTTTGTACCCTGGAAAATTTTACTTTTTTTTTTTTTGCAAATGCAACACTAAATCTTGCCTGAGAGCAAATGGGCTTTTCAGTTCAAAATTTTTCACATCTTATCTATAGATATGAGGTATTTTTCAGACACCCTATCACATTGGATTCCAAAACTTTTGGATTCTTTGTCTACTCACCATATCATCTATATTTATCTGTCTAATAAATTTCAACCATAATTAGAATGCATGAGAGTAGGGTGAGAGAAATTTAAAGGTTATTGTTTTTTCAAGTGACAAGTACTGACTACTTCAGATCTGTTTTTACTCCATACAGAAATATTAACACTTTCCCAAGTTTCTGTACCAAATAATTCAGGTTATAGATAACATATCCACTGCACATCTAGTAGATAAATACAACGGGAGAGGTACAAAATTGTTTTTCAGGTTAGTTTTAGCCTATTATTGCTCCTTATACGTATTTTCCTCATTTCCTCCCTCCCTCTCTCTCCCTCTCTGCAACAGTCTAAACACAAAATCCCAAAGGCCATGTAAACCTCCTATTCAACTTCCCAGTAATCAGTCTGAAACACTCAAGATCCTACCACAGGATACAAAGAGATAACAGGTAGTTAGCGATAGTGTTACAAGGTTAGGACAAGAAAGCAATTGGAAAGCAAGCGAGGTGCACAGGATCTCGAGCAAAGTGCAAAAGGGAAAAGCAGAAATACAATCTGCATGGTGAGACAGATGGGAAGAGATAAACAATACATCTAAGGCATTATGAAACCCGTAATAGGGAAAAGATGAGTCAGAACAGGCTGAGATAAAAGCCCAAATTAGTATTTTTAACTGGAAAAGAAATGCCAACAAACAAAGCTGGACATTAAAAGAGAAGAAACAGAGTCAGCCACACTAAAATAACTGGATTAAGGAGGAAAAATTAATTCAAGGCCAAAAATAATACCAATAGGAAATCAACATATTGACAAGGCTGCTGATTGTATAATTACTGGTCTTTAAAAGATTGTCAGCATTAACAATGAAACACACACACACACACACACACACACACACACACACACACACACACACAAAGAGTGACAGAAGTAAATGTAAATTTCAAGGTGAACTTTTTGAATCTTAGGGCTTGCGAGGAGTAACAGTAACTGATGCAGCAAGCTTATTAATATTCAGTAATACCTGCCTTAGCAGCATTCCCTTTTGTCTTGTGAGTGCACATTTTTACATCTTCTGGAATGGTTTCACTGAAAGTGCTGGGTTGATTTTTAAATGAGCAATAGAAATAGCAAAGTGACGCACCCACAGCCTAACCAAAAGCAAACAAATAGGTTTCTTGCTCAGAATTGCAAGCGGTCATTCTTGAGATAACCAATGTACAGCTAGAAGGCAAAAATCTTAAACATACACGATAATTCTTATATGCTTTTCAGATTTGAAGTAAACACACTTTATTAGTGGAATGTATACTGGACAGTATGAATAATGCAGGAGAAAGCATCCTGCATATTTAGGGGGAGGCAATCTCATCTACCAAGTGCTAGCTATTAATGTAGGAAGCACAGTTTAGGTCCCCTGGCACATAAGGGAAAATCAATTCCCTTTTTTCTGACTAATCTTGGAAGGAAATGTGCCTATATTATCTGCACCTAGAATTCTTACAGTATGGTGAATTAGACGTACTTGATCAACTCAATGGGATTTAAATACCACACAACTGAAGCCAAGATATTACTAAGTTTGATATTTTAAAATAACCTATATTTTTAGGGTCTGCTCCTGCTCCAATTTAATTAAAGTTTTGGGGCAGATTTAAGCACTAACACAAGAGGGGGGGAAAATCCTCTAAACTATATACTGAATAATGAGCACACCAAGTATCTTGTTAGTTTACTAACACCTGTTTTACATTCCACAATGTGAGATCTGAAGATATTTTAATATTCCAATTGGGGCTGAATGCTGTTTTTAGGTCCTTACTGCTTTTAGGAAAAGCTGTATTTCACCTTTCAGGACTTTGGAGACAGTCTGTCTGCAATATAGGTTTACAAATGGCTATTTGGCAGATTTTGGCAAGATTGAGTGTGAAGGGTGAGTTGTTTTTTTCCCCCCCTCCACACTTACTACCATGAACATTTTTAAAGCATCAAACCTCTGGGATGAAGAATGTTGTTTAAAGATATATTAGTATTAGATGCTGTACTATCTGCAGATAAACTGCTAAGTCTGACAGAAACATCTATTTCAACAGTTTTTTTGCAGATTAAATGCAGTTAAATTATGTGTGTGTGTGTGTGTGTGTGTTTCTTGAATTTTTGCTCCAATTCATTAGCGTATTACTTCAAATCACTTAATGTTATAACTTCTTGTGCAGTAACCTGTTGTGCCAATTATACCACTACATTTCTTAGCAATTAATCCTTTTTATTTGATTCCAGGTACAAAATGAAAAGTTCAAGCCAACAAAATGACTTAGAACCATAATGACCCAGAACAATAAGGACATTTATTAGCAGCACCAAGTCTTCTGCTGTGTAGTTTCTGCAAGTAATTCCATTTAATAGCTTAAGGGGAGTGCTGCTGTAACATTTACACTAAACATTGTGCCTGGCGCTGAGCTGGAATTAATGGGAGTGGAGATTCCGTGTACCACTCTGGATTATGTACATTAGACTCACGTATCCGGTGCACTGTCACATACACACATTTAACAAGAGCCCAATTCTCAACCTTCATGCATACATAATTCCTTCTCAATTTGGTGTTAGTTTCGTATGACTAATGACTGAATGATCAAACTTGGCATACGTCTACATTGCACACTAAGCCCGAGTCTGTGGGACCCGAGTTTGTGGACTCAGTGTTTCCAAGCCCATGCTTGAGTGTCCACACTGCATTTTAAACCTGAATTTACAATTGCTGGTCCTGGGTCTCACAGCCATGCTAACATATCCATATTACACTAAGCAGACCTCTTGTCTTGGCTCCACAGCTTGATCTGTAGGCACACAGCAAAATGATAGGGCTTGGACCCAAGTCACAGCAGGACTCTGACCCACCCCCCCCACCAGGGTCCTAAGACCTGGGTGCTGAGTGGTTGCTGATCCAAGTCAGACTGAGTTGTGTGTATGGAAGGGGAGCTTGGGTCCAAACCTGAGTCAGAGTCCAGGCTTAGTGTGTAGTGTAAACGTAAGAAGAGAGGGAATTCGGAGAAGGGGGAAAGAAAGCCAGGTCCACGGCCCAGTCATTAGTTATTCATATTCTGTCAGTGTTCCAAACAAGAGGACTGGTAGATCCACGCATCCACAGTTGTGATTACAGCTCTTCACAACAGGGTTTGTTACAAGAGAAAGGAGGCATACCAGAGGTAGGCACACAACAGCACTTCTATGAGCCAACATAGCACTGGGAAGGCAAACATAGCTGTAGATGCTAATGTGGTTTTCATCCTTTCTGATGATATGGTTTCTTATTCATTCCTGCTACCAGATCCACACAGATACCCCACAGAGCCCACAACACAGAATGGGTTGACCTGTATTGATAACGTGCACGCTTCTGCCATTGTTATTATTTGTATTGCAATTGCACCTCAAAACCCCTAACAAGGACCAGGGCCCTGTTCTGATAGTCAGTTTACACATATGTAACCAAAATTCCATTCCTCTAAGAACTGTATTTCACTTCCATACATTTATCTTCTGAAAGGCAGAATTTGGCTCTTACTGCAATATTACCTTTTTTGCAAGAGATCATTCCCAGGTATGTGTCAGGTGATACCAATTCCATTCCCCCCTCAATTGCCATGCACATCTATGATTCTACAAAAATATTTAGTATCCCACAAAATTATCTGCTCCAATGTTATATTTCTCTTATAGAGTACAGTGTACACCATTAGATAACTGTGAAAAAATTCCTATCAACCAGTCATATTGCAAACTTCTCTTCTTGCCACTCTTTTCTAGACTTAGTATGAGAAAAAACACAGAGATTTTTTTTCACATAAGCATAAATATTGATTTCCAATTAGTAAAGAGACATTTTAGTTGCAATCATTGACCATAAAAACATGTTTCTTAAAATTATTCAAAGTTCTCTGTTGAAAGAGTTCAACTACTTTTGTTATGATATAGCATCTCCCACTCCACAACCATATCAGTTGTTCACAATATTTCCATTCAAACATATAGCAGCATACTTGCTAACAAATGAAATTAAAGTATTGTAGCCTCTCCTCTCTAACATTTGTGTAGTGATAGGTATTTGACAGAACAAGGTAGATCAGACTGCTACAATGTAATATGATGGTTACGAGTTTGGAGTGCAGTTAATTTTATGTAATTTAGACTATTTTTTTATGTAGTCTGTCTTTTTTTAGTAATGCATTTGGATTGCGTTAAACCATAAGCAGTGCACTGCTTTGAAAACCAGACTTTACATGCACGTGTGGGGATACTAGAGCTGGTTGGGAATTTTTCAAGGCTTTTTCATCTAAATGTATCAGTTTGGATTGGGAAGGTTTTCTTGGTCCAGGATGGAATTTCAGGGACAGAGGGATGGACACGGACACAGACATGGTCACACAGCCAGAACAGTAATAAACTGGTGATTAGGGCACTCACCTGGGATGTGGGAAATCCAAGTTTATGTTCCTGCTCTGCCTGATTCAAGTCAGGGACCTGTAACTGAGTTTTCCACAACCTAGTTTAGTACCCTATTTACTGGGATATTGGCTATTCTTGGGGGGTTTGCGCTCTCAAAATTTTGAAAGGTCTTGGTTTTGTCTCAATGCAGAATGACACCAAATACCAAAAGCTCAAAATGTTTCATGAAATGGAATTCTTGTTTTCTGGCCAGCCCTAGTAATAATTGGTAGTGTGATGCTATTCTCCAGCTTGTGTATACATATTGCATGTATACATGTTTTTAGAACTACAGTTTAAAGGCACTAATCACTTACACAGTGCAAAGTAAGCCTGCTATCTTCACATGTAAATTGTGCCAGAATGACACCTCTATAGTGCCCTTATTTGGAACAGGTCCACTTCTTTTTTTTTTTTTGACTGAAATACGCAGTTCAGCTTGTTGTCTATGTGACCCCAGGTTACTTATCAGAGTTTGCAAAGCACATGATAGAGCTTGTTATGTCAGTGTCTTAATAATCAGGTTTTGTTGCAGTAGTGCCTAGTTAACATAGGGTTTTTTTTGTTGTTTTTTTTTTTACAGGCTCTCATTCAGAATGTTTAGTTCCTCATTCATTCACGACATTCCACAGCCAGTGACTGAAGCATCTAGTAATATGCACTTAAAGTGGTCCAAAGAGAGTAAAATAAAGGGTGGAATGTATTTTATTTGGGTCCATAGGTTTTAATCAAATAAACGGAGACCAGTCACTGAATTAAGTGGAAAGCTCTCTAAATGTAAATTAATAAGTTATGCAATTCATATATGTTTGGCCCATTTCAGGCCCACTGTAAAGGTATGGCACGCCATTCACTTCAGCAGAGCAGCATCTTCTTATCTTAGGGCTGACTTGCCTAAGGCTAGGTCTACACTACCCGCCTGAATCGGCGGGTAGAAATCGACCTCTCGGGGATCGATTTATCGCGTCCCGTTGGGACGTGACAATCGATCCCCTAATCGACGCTCTTTTACTCCACCAGTGGAGGTGGGAGTAAGCGCCGTCGACAGGAAGCCGTGGAGGTCGATTTTGCCGCGGTCCTCACAGCGGGGTAAGTCGGCTGCGATACGTCGAATTCAGCTACACTATTCACGTAGCTGAATTTGCGTATCTTAAATCGACTCCCCCCTGTAGTGTAGATGTAGCCTAAGACTCTGGGGAGGACATTAACTGAACAGATGGCACACAGGCTGCAACTTTATTAGATGCAAAAATTAGTCAATAATTGGAAACTAAGTAATTCTTGCAACATGAACCAGACACAGCTGATCTCCTAACATTGATCCAGAGAGCAGCCAAAAAGAAATACAGTGTTCCCAAGCTAACCAAAGTGCCATGCAGCACATCAATGCTTGTTCCTCTGTGACAGACCATAAACCTACCAGTGCCCTTCACCTTTATACTAAGGCCTCAAGTCCACTGTGGCAGTCTGAATTGGTGGATTTCTGCATCCTGGAACATGACAGGCCTTTATCTGCCAGTTACCAGATTGGCAGTTATCTACACCTAGCACAACTTGGATTGCAAGTTGGTCCTGTAAGAACTATACTGACAACTCAAACTTGCGAACTTAAATAAGATAAAATTAAATACTGTACTCAACATCCACTTCCCAATATAGCCCAATACATAAACTGCACAATTAATAAAATTTTCACAGCTATTTCAACTGCCCATAAGAACCAATTCTTTCCTCTCCTCTGTTCAGATCCTCCTTTAAGGGTGCTGTCTGGCTGCAGTCAGCAAGTCCTGGACTCCTTTAATCCCAACAGGGCAAATAGACAGCTTAACACAATGATAGATCATGAGTAGTTGTGTGGGCATGGCCCTGTAAAATATACAAAATTAAAACTAGCTCCAGCATACCAGTGGAGGTGTCCCAAAACCAAAATCCCAGACGCAAATCCTCCCAAAATTGTAGGGATTTTCTAATTTATGGCTAGATTATATATATAGAACAGGCAGAACAAAAACCCTGGATCTATGCCCCTCTGAAATCTGGGTAAATATGGATCCAGATCTCAGCTATGTGAATTAATCCCATGTCAAGAGTAAACATGCATAAAATGGAGAAAAAAATAAAATAAAATAAAATAAAATACTGTGAAAACCAAAACAATTGTACTAGAGCTTTGCGGAACTCTGAGCTGTTTAAATGTAATAGGAACTTTAAAATTAAACCTTATTTTTACTTATTATTTGTACTATTCAGGTGCCAGGAACCCATTGTAGGTGCTGTTCAAACACAGAAAAAAATGGTTCCTGCCCCGAGATGGTTACAATCTAAATATAAGATGAGAGATCACAGATGGATAACAGGTAGAAGGGGGAAATACAAGGAAACAATGAGAAAATTATTGGTGACCCCAAAGACTCAAGTTCACTGCAATTAGTGTTTGGAACATGTAGGAATTTCAGTTATCAGTTGAGGCCAGGTTTTTTTAATTTATTTTATTTTATCCAGCCAGTTCTGCCATCATTGATTTTTGGCACCAAAATTGACTAAAGGCAAGAATGACGTATTAGTAGTTAGAGTAATTATCTTTTAGATGAAGATGTTTGACTTCTTGGGGCAATAAGTTATAGTCCGGATTTAAAAAGGGGCCTGACTAATCTTATGACCACTAGTATAGTTAAACATGCTACGATCTGAACGATCACATGTCACTTTTCAGGAAGTAAGCTGATGATCTACCGGCATCAGGAAGAAATATATCTGGCAAAATTGCTGGGTGGCTGCCTGAGGAAGGAGCAGATTCAGGCTGGAGCAGGGGCTGGCTAGCATGGAAAAAAGGCTCAGGCTAGAGCAGGAGCGTGGGCAGTCTGCCAGAACTACTGGCAAGGGGAGTGTTTCTGGCCAGATAGTAATGCTGAGCAGACTGGAGAGACTGCTTCCCTTAGGAGTCCATGTACCTGCCTTGGGATCACTTTGGTGGCTGAACCCAGGTTGAATGACATAGGGTGCAGGTAATTCCCTCTGATGACTCATCACATTCTCTGGCTCTAGGATGACTCATCAGGTTTAAACAGATTCAGGATCAGAGGTAACTCAGGGATGACACATCATAATACCCCATACACTAACTGTAATGAACAATTTCCCAAAGGTACTATAGATTTTTCACCTTCCTCAGAAGCGTTAAGTACAGGCTACTGCTAGGGACAGGATAATGGACCACTATTGCGCTTTAGTACTCATTCAAGGCAAAGATGAGTCAGAGTAAGAAACTTAAGATCTTTCAAAAATTTAAAGTACGTCTCAATTAAATCTTAATATTAAATGAATGCTACCTCTTCAACTTTTTTCACAGCAAGGAATTCAGCCAGAATATCAGAACATACTTGCATGGGAAAGGCCATTAATTCATTTTTCTACTAAAAATATACTCAAAAATATTCATAAGAAGTGCTTTTCTTTTTATTTAATTAATTTTAATGCACAGTTGGAAAACTGAGAGCTCATTGATCAAAAAAAGGCCAGTGTCCACTATCTGGCAAAATAGTCAATACAGATGGTTTGAAGGTAACTTTTTTTTAATTGGAAAAATGTTTAATTTCCTTAGGGGATTAATTAAAAAAGAAAACAGATTGATGACACCTGAAATATGTGAAAACATAAGTTACCTTGCACCTCTCCTGTCTGAGACACCATAGCCATTCAACTGCATGTCAGCTGGCTTTTTACACAATCAGGTTCCTGCAGCTCTTGACCTTATCATTTGTTTTTTGATGTAGGCAGCAAGTGCTTGCTTAATTATTTACACAGCTTAATAATGCAAGTGTTTCTATATGAAGCAAGCAGCACAGGATGTTTCAAGAAATCTCCCTTTTAACAGGATTTTATCCTCTTGCCAGCCTGATGGCAGGCAGCAAAAAAAAAAAAAAATATTTTTTTTTCCTTCTTCCCCCTAGAGCTTTTTCTTACTTTAGCAAACCTGACTGAAAAATTGACAAAAAAAGCTATTGTTCTAATGGTATCCACTTGCTGTGATTCAAGTTTTTCTTCACTACAAATAAAGAGACTAACATGGGAGAAAACATGACCTTCTTCTCGAGAGAGAGGGTATAAAAACACTACTAAAAGACTCACCTATATACACACACAGTTCACTTTGATATGGTCATTAATAAACAGCACTCTCAAAGTTTAAGAAGAAGCATTTGGAGAGCAAATGGGATGATTACGCAATACCATTTTTTTTTCTCCCACACAATTACAGATTACAAAATATTCAGCTAATGAGCTTCTTGTGCCCTGACCGTGTGCCCCTGAGACTCTTTCAATAGCAGCGAGACTATACACTTCTGTATTGTTAGAGTTTCATTTCAGGTGGCTGAGCATTAAAATGAATTAAAAAATATTGGCTCTGACTTCCTCATAGGATTAGTTCCCCACTCAAATTTTGTAGTCGAGAGGTTCCTCTGATGAAAGAGGTATTCTAATACCTCTTCAACTATCTAATGACTAGAGATGGTTGGGAATTTTCTGTCAGAAAATTTTGCACAATTTTGACCAATTTTTCACCAGGAAAATCAAAATGAGATTTTGTTTAGATCAGTTCAACATTAAAATGCATTTCTCCATTTCATTGTGGTGCATTTCCCCATGGGAGCTGTAAGTTCAGGAGCTTGATACCCCCATTCTTTCCTAAAGGACAGGCTCCTGGGAGGACTACATGTCCCATAATGCAGCATGAACCTTCCCTCCCCAATCAAGCTGTGATCTTTACCATATCAATTTAACAGTGTGTGGCAGTTCTAAAGAGCCTTTCCTCCTAGGATTGCCAAGCATGGTCACAAATATTAAGTCTCATGATGCTCCAATGAAGTATTTAGTATAATTATTATTACAACACTTTGCAAGTGAGCAAATTGAGACACAAGGAGGTTAAGTGACTTATCCCTGTGTCACACAGCATGTCTCTAGCAGAAACAGATCCTAGACTCTCCTGCCTTGTCTAAAAAGTCTGAATACTAACCTCATTCCCTTTACTCATACTGCACTAAAAACAGCATCTTCTTACTCAACAGATCTGTGTACTTCAGACCCAGATCTGCTGAATTCAGTGACTAAACTTAGCTTCTATGACTTTGGTTTTGGATTACAGGGCTAAGAGGAGTACAACTATGATAGAATGAGCTGGAGCCTATGCCTCCTGACACATCAGGGGCCTGATACTACAAGACAGTGGAGGTTTTTCCAATGACTTCAGCTGGAATAGAGTCAGGCCCCAGAAGAACTGTTTAGTAATTTGGAGTTATAGGGCCTTGTGCAGGTGACACTGAGAGTACAATTTGAAGAATGCCACAGAAAATATTTTGGCCTACATTACTATGGCAATTATACATGACAAAGAAAGAACATAGCTTGACTCAGAGCCCAGATTGAGTTTGAAAGGGTGGCAGTCGGAAAACACTTGCTCAGTCTAGACAAACATTTGACCTGGAGTTATTGAAAGACATTAAACATGGAACCCATGAATGTCATTTTTACACAGTTATTTTCCACAATAAAACCACCATTTATGGGAGAGTTGTAGAAAGGCTGACCTGACAGTTTCTTAAAGACTGTTTCCTTTACTCTTTTCTTTTCTAGTCACGTGGAAGTTGTCACGGCATAAAATTGATCGGAAGTCAGCATAAAATGCTGCTTAACCTAGCTTTCAGTGACAACTGTTTTTCAAGCTCACTACGAGGTAACTGTTGCTTTTGCAGTTGCATTTGCTGCTTGCCATTCCCTATGCTTAATGGTACTTATTGTTCACTCCTTTTGAAAAATAAGATGCAAAAAATAAACTGTCCCAACATTTTAGATGGCATAAGAGTTTGCTGGACTAATTCAAAATGCAGAGCTCAGTTTTTGAGAAATGTCTCTCTTTTATTAGAAAGGAAGAAAATAAACAGCAGAAGGATGAGTTAACAAAAAGTCTGCCAGACATCAAAATAGGGATTAGGATGACTAGTGCTGTGAAATGGCCAGCACAAACAGAGAAATTTGACAGCTGCTTGGCTGAAGCCAACATAACTAGTAGCATCACCATCTGCATTGAAAAGTACACATCATAAAAGGCGCACATCCTTCTAAATCACTTCGGGAATTCTATGAAAGACAAAGTACCTTTGTAGAGTTATCTTCATCTGCTTCATTCAGTGAGTCTATCACACTTACTCTTCCATCAGTCCCATCTCGAAGTGAAGGTTTTTTCCAAATACCTCTCAACACACTGCACTAAATGAAATAAATAATATGGGTCTTTTTAGATCTCTCTATAGGCTAAATCCTGCACGGCAAGAACTCGGGGGAGTTTGGCATGCATGGAAGACAAGGAATGACCACCTCTACACACCCCTCTCATGCTACCATTAGTGAAAGCCAAGATTACAGTAACATTTTTGTCCAACAGAGCTGCTGCGTTTTGGATCTTGGAAGCATCATTTGGTCACAAGAAGGCTGTCAATAACCAACCCCCCTTCCCATGCACACCACGTCCCTTTTAGGCAATATAGGTTATAGTATAAACCTACAAATTGGAAGAATTATGTTGTGAAGACTTATGCAGGATTTGGACTGGCACATTTACACTTTTAGTGTTTTTGCTCATTTACTGTGATGTGCAAAACTCTTCTGCTCCTTCACAGGTTGTTACTGGATTGGCACGTGCACACACACACACACACACACACAAATACATGAAGAGATAGTGCGATATAAATGTTTTATCAGCATGACTTTGGAATTGTCACATTATCTATGAAAGATGGAGATGGATGAGGTCCACCCCAGCAAGTTCTGATAAAGTCTTTATACCAACACACATACCACATTATAGAGAAGCAAAACAAAGCTGTAGTTGTGTTTTAGAGCAGGTTTCAATTCTTTTATTGCACTTCTTGCCAGGCCACTCCATCGGTAAGTTCAAGCTTCCTTAGAACCATGTATCCTGCTATCCATGTGTCAAGAGACGGTAAAGTTGTAACCAACATTTTAAAAGTCTGACCCAATATGGCTAACCACTTAAAGTCACATACACTGGGACTTTCCATGGCTAAAAAACTGTATGTTGAGGGGCTAGAAAGCCTCCCCTTCCAATGAGAAAATCGTTTTCTTTCTAGCATTGTTAATAAGTGTGATACTGGACCTTAAGCTTGTCCTGAATATTGCCCATCCTGCATCTGACAAAAGAAATTCCAAACATTTCCTGCAAATCTTTTTCAATTTTTAGGCATTTGAAGCAAGCTGCTGAGAGCATTGGAATCCTAAAAGTTATTCTGATAGAAGTCAACAGAGACCAGGTGAGGTAGACATAACCAAACAATATCACCATGCATGTATTATTTAATACATTGCATCTGGCATAGTTGTAACTATGGGAGTAGAAGAGATTTAGCTGATTGAGGTATCAACATACAGTCCTCTTGGTTTATTTTCCACCTATTTTATTTTTTAAATCAGTTTTGCCAGTACTGATGATAGGAGTTGGGCAACATAAAATGTATTTTTTCTCATTCAATATATTTATTTCATATACACATTTCACACAAAAATAGATATCCATTTTGAATGATAGCATACACACTTACAATTTTAAATTAACACAAATGAAGTAAAATTCACTTTGCATTTTGTCCGCTTTCTGATTGTAACCTGTTATACTGTTGTTAATTTCTAATCAATTTTTAGAAATTCTTCACTATTTTTGCTTTATATTGTTTGACTAGTGAATTTAGGACAGGACTGGAAGCAGGAAATTTGTCAGTCCCATTTCTAGCTCCAAGACTTACTTTCTCTGTTGCCTTAGGCAACTCCTCTTTTCTTCCCTCTTTTCACCACTGTTAGAATGCAACCTGAAAGGACTGTTGTGAGGATTAATATTTTTACAGTGTCTTGAGAATACGTGCTAAATAACAGCGGTGCATTATTACTAAAATGTAGACAAGGGAGGAATACTTGTTCCTCATGAAAACTCATATAATTCATACATTTATATCAAGTAATTTCAGTCTGAGGCATCTAAAAGCTCCAAAACAGAAACAAAGATATTGGCCACTCTTAACCTGAGGATAATTTTAAAGATGAGGCTAGCAGGCTTTATGTACTGCAAGCTACCATTCTTCATATTAAATACAGAGTTCTTTTTTACTTAAACTATTCTTAGGTAAACTGGAACTGAAATCTATGGGGCAAGAGTTGGCATTTATATGAATTTAATACAAAACAAAGTTAAGTGAAGACCTCAAGATTTGGTCTTTACTCTTTATGGGCCAAATTTTCAGAGGGCCTTCAGAACATATGTCACTATTTCCTAGTGCAAATGCAGCACACCGAGTGCATCTACATGGTCTGCATAAGCAATATTTAGAGGACTTCCTGAAAATTGGGCACTATGGCTAAAAGTTTCTAGAAACTCTAAAGGAATCAGGCACTCAACTCCAGCTCAATTTCCATGGAGTTTGGGCATCTAACTTAGGCTGTTCTGAAAATTCCATTCACTGTTTAATTTCATTTTTGTGAATATTCATTTGCTTTGTTGAGTCTCTCCATTTTTTTTTTTTTAAGGATTTACATTACCTGTGGAATGGGGATGGCATGCCTGTGTGTATGGCTTACCTACTAGCAACAGGATCACTTAACTACATTGATGTCAGTATTATAGCCTAATGAGATTTCTTATACATCTGCCTTCTTTTAGAATAAAAACAGAGATGGTGTTCCTAAAAATCTCTCTTATAGATTAATATAAATAGAAGTTAAATTTGCAGATGGAGAGAGTAATTGACCCATTTAAATCCTCCTTTCAGCACACTTCTCTCCAAATTCAGGTTTCTCTATGCATCTGATGTTGAGTCCAGTTCCAACAGCAATTTAAGCTGTCTCTTGATATTCCACTTATTTCACCCATCTGCAGTCCCTCACTATTATCCAAAAGGATGAACTTGTATTACAGAAAAAAAATGTGCCTGTCTGTTATTTCCCTCTCAGACCATTTATTCTCTCATCAATTTACTTTACCACAGGATGAACATATTGTTTAGAGCTACTTGTGATGCTGTGCCATTGAGGTATCCGCTTTTGAGAGTATAATACAATTGTCTGTCCTGCCCCCGCAGTGTCAAGGCATGCCCTTCCAGAAGGATTTTCTGAGATTCAGGGCAGTTACATTTGACTTCCTCAAGATTGCAGAACAGAAGATGGTCATGTGAACTCTTGCTCCTAATTAACCGAAGGTGGTGGGCTATTTCAAATGCAACACATATGGTCAAGTCCATTTATTTGTAGTGTCTCACTCCACTTTTTAAACAGAATTCCAGTGGCTGTTCTTGCTCTGGGTCTATAATATATTCCATCTTTTAACCTATGGGGAAAAAATTGCATTCTCAGCAGACAACCTGTATACTGCAGTGTTCAAACTGAGACACTATGATGTCGTTTGATTTGTGGTGTAATTTTGCTCTGAATAATTGTACAACAACTGCCATATAACCAGCGATCCTAGGCAGGACCTTTGAGAATATAATGCACAAAGTTCTATTCACAACAGTGTTCAGTTGCACGGATTTACTACCAGCACTAATTTATCTCAGACGAAAATTTGACTGGCAGTCTACACACAGATACACAGCCCTTACTGTAATTATTTCTACCTTTGTGAACATTCTTCCCTCAAACATAGGCATTTGAAATGCTAGAGTGGGTGTCCAAAGCTTTTTTACTTCTGTCTGTCTGTCTTTATGTCTAGTCATATTTGGACACTTGCCCTAAAAGAACTGCGCTTTTGTTCTATGTTTCCGCAGTACCTAGCACAATAAGGTCCTGATCTATGAGGAGGTCTCCTAGGTGCTGCAGCAATACAATAATAATACATAGTAATAATACACTAGGGAGTGGACATCTGCTGTGATATGCAGATACAGCACCTGTTAGCAAATGCCACCTTTTCTTAGAGTGCCTTCTGTTAACAAAGGCTGGAGAACATAAAACTGCTCTGCAGTTTTACCATATTTCCTACCTAAGATAAGAGAGATACACAAACAATAAGGGGAAAAAGTAGTAATAAGCTGAAATAAAAGCCTAATTCTATTGAAGAGGGTACCTAATAAGGTTGTAGAGACCCTGTAGTGTTTAAGGATGTGGGTAATAGGAAAAACACTTGTCAGCACTCTTAACACAGTTACATGATCGAAACAGGGGAAATAAGGGGGGGAATAGAGGAACAGCACCATGACTTGAGTGAATACAGTGACAGTCATAGGTTGAAAGTAACAGCGAAGTGGCGTAACCTCTTCTAGTTGTGAACAAGGTGCACAACCAGTCATAACTTACAGCTGTTATCCACAAAGAGCAAAGGAAAGAGAGGGGAACAATATCTCATACATTTTGTTTCTCATGGTAACACACCCTGACTGATATGGCTGTTTGACACAGTAAGAAGTCAGGTTGCCAGATCCTCAGCTGATGTCTATCAATATACTTCCAATGACTTCAGCCTGCTTGAGTGGAGGATCTGGCTTACCATGTGAAAATACCTACCAATGGAGCTGAGGCAGGCATAAAATAGGAAACATAAATCTTTGCAAGGAGAATTGGCAAGGGCTATCATTGCCAGACAATCTTTGTTCAGGAGTTGCTCACCATGTTTTCTGCAGGTACACTCAATAAAATGCCTGGGGGAGACGTAGCTTCTTGTTCCACGCTTGTGAAGGAGCATCTACAGAGCAGTGTGGAAAGAAGTTTTGGCTTCAGAATCAGATTAAGATTCATAGCTGTCACGGACATTCTTTCTTAACAGGATTTGTCTCTATCAAGGCCTGTTACTAAGAGGGTGATTATTAAAAGATTATGCTGCCACCATCATCTCATTGAGTTTGTATTAATTAGTCAATGCAGAAAGGATACTCGTTGGTCCCCGTTCTATCATTGGAAAAACATACGATGATATCAAGGGCAGATCATAATTAGGCTCGTCAGTCTCTATTTACATTCACTCATAAGAAAATGATACTGTAGCAAGCTCAAGATCATGGCGAAAAAGAACACATTAACACTAACCACCAAGCTAACATGTTCTCTCTATAGTACTTGACCCTCGTTACATGCTTTGGAATCCTTCAAGATATATTAATACTACACCTCTTGCATGGGGAAGGGTCTGCTTGTATAGCAGTGTCTCCTTCCAGTTGACATATTAAATACCAAATAAGGAGTGGGGGAGAGAAAACCTTTATCCATGTTATCACCTGAAAGCTAATACAAGGTAGTAGCTTTTTTATATTGTTGTACACACATAGAAATTTGTCCCTGTGGATACTGGCCTCATTTTTAATCTTTACCCAAATGTACTTGTCTGATCTCTGAAGCACTTGAAGCCAAGATAAACAAGTAAAAAAATAAGGAGAAAGCTAAAGAATGAAAGTGAGAGTATAAGGCTGGAAGGGACAGAGAAATTTCAAAACAGCGGGGAGGGGCACAGCTTTTTAATGGTACCATTTATCCACTGCTGTAAAATACCTTCTGATTTTAAAAGTAGATCGAAAGGGAGGAAAGACGGTCTTTTGAGTAAGGCACCAGACTGGAGCTCAGCAACCTGCGAGTGCTCAGCACCTCTGAAAAAAAAAAATCTATTCTATACCACCCTCGTCACCACAGCACGGGAGCGACTTCCAGTAGTGCATTAAGAATTTAACCAAACCTCTCTCTGTCACATGTACTTCATGCTCTCTCTCTCTCCCATTCCCTCTCTCCTCATTGGGAGAACCACGGGTGTATTGTTTTGGGATTGTTTTGTTTGTTTTCAGGTGTATATGCAACTATGTGTTGTAGAGAAAGCGAGGTTAGTTGAAGTGTACGTTGTATTTGGTGTGGAAGGAGCTGAAGTTTGTGATGATGTTTAGTTCCCATGGAAATTTATTCCACAGTCTAGGACAAGCCACCAATAATAATAAAATTATTGTTAATAATCAGAATACCCCCGTAGCTCTGAAAGTGCTTTACAAATGAAATAGACTTTGTTATCACCATTTTACAGATGGGGAAAATGAAGCACGGAGAGGTGGAATGTCTTGCCCCGGGTCACAGGGCAGGCCAGTGGCAGAGTCGGGAATAGAACCCCTGTCTCCTATGCCCCTGTTCAGTGCTCTGTCTCAACAGTGCTCTACCCAAGTTCCATTTTGCCCCATGAGTGGAGTTCTTGACCACAGGCTTCATTGCAGAGCTTTAGGCAATCTTTTAAATGTGCCAGGTTCAAGCCATTAAGCAATTAAAGATAAGGGCAGACAATGAGCTTGATTCTTGAGACTTTCCACAACTCGATTGCCCATCTGTAGAGTCAGGATAATAACACTTCCTTGCCTCAGAGGCTTATTGTGAGGATAGATTCATTATTGTCTGTGATGCCCTTAGGTATTACAGTGATAAGATCATATAAGTATCTAGAAAGACAGAAAATAATTTTGAAACCAAATATAAATGCCTTTAGAGCTTTGAGTCTCACAATAGTGAAAATTCGTGTAGGCTTGTAGCTCTGCTCCTCTCTGAAATTTAAGTAAATTTAATTTGCAAGATGGCCCATAAATGAACTGTTATCATAAATCAAATGCTACTCCATTAGAAAAGCATTTCATTTCTTGCCAAAAATAATCTTATCTGTGATGTCTTACCACTTTTTTAAAATAGCTTCTGTTCGGTCTCTGCTTCTTATTTAAATCTGAAAAAGTAAAACTTACTTGAGATTGTGTTGAGGCAATCCAGGGATATGTGTGTGTGTGTGTGTGTGTGTGTTAGAATTGGGGCAAAATGTACAACAGAGGAGGCTATAGGTTAAAAGATTTAAAATAAATTAATCTCTGATGCAGAAAATACTCAAATTGATTTATGTATCTGAATACTTAACATGTACAGATTCTATTCATGTCCTTTGTGAACGTACAAAACAGATTTGGCAGGCAGAGGGTACTGTGTTGAGAAATTCAAGATAATTTGGGATTACTACTAATACAGAACAGTTACATTATCTTCACCATTTTCATAGGGGGAGAGGACTAAATTGGAATCAGCAGCAAAGGAGGAGACCCACTGGCTCTGACTCCTCACTATTCCTGTAAGTATTCAGCTGGTAAGTTAAAGATAAGCCTGGTAGCAATATATTGTTTCTGTCTTCTGACTGTATGAACTTAACCTGACAATACTGAGGCTAGGGCTACACTACCCACCTGAATCGGCGGGTAGAAATCGATCTCTCGGGGATCGAATTATCACGTCTCGTCGGGACGCGACAATCGATCCCCGAATCGACGCTCTTACTCCACCAGCGGAGGTGGGAGTAAGCGCCGTCGACAGGGAGCCACGGAGGTCGATTTTGCCGCTGTCCTCACAGCGGGGTAAGTCGGCTCCGATAGGTCGAATTCAGCTACGCTATTTGCGTAGCTGAATTTGCGTATATTAAATCGACCCCCCCCCCGTAGTGAAGACCTGCCCTATAACCTGTATCACTGAAGTGTTCAGAAATCCTGTGTGAGGCCCCCAAAATCTTGAGAGTGACTTAAAAATCATGATATTTTTAAAAAATAGATTTGGGGTTCTTTTCCTTTATGTCCTAGTTTGCTTTAATGGTCATGTTTTTCATCTTTTCTCTGCAACCCTGAGGGCTAGAAACTTGTTAAAAAATAAATAAAGGTAGAGATTCTCATATAATAGCATAACATCAGGAGCTCAGACTTTAAGAAAAAACACAAAATATCATGACACTTGTGATAAAATCTTGAAACTGAATAACACTGAAGCCTCTTTCTGATTATAGAAGCTATTGGGGCTTTTGACTCTGAAAGGAAGCAGCTGAGGCAGAGGGAGAAAACACATGCTATTAAATAATTTTAAGTAATCTCAGACCCTTTTCTTTCCTGGCCACACGGGTACTTTCTAGTCAGAGTAAGACCAAGTCATTGTGTGAGCCCATAGACTCTGTTCCTTGGCTGGTCTAACTGCCACAGTGCCAAAGCTCTGATGAGGGGCTCCCATTCCATTTCTGAAATGAAACATTCTGTTTGAGATCTTAAAATTTGCCATTGACAAGCAGTTATGCAAGTAAATCTCAACTCCTCAACTGTCTGTGGAAAATGAGCACAAAAGGTCCATGAGCATGGCCAAAGCAAATTCTAATAAATATCTCATGGAATAATTTTGCTGTGGTTTTCACCCATCTCTCTCTAGGCATGTCACAGCAGCTGTAATAAAAAAAATTTACTGAACTACATCATTCATACAGAGTAGTAGTCTGTACAACATACTACAGCACACCTGTATGTGAAGACATCTTGAAGGCCCCAAATATCTTCACTAACTTTGGTGTCAAGTTTCACTTCACCCTCCACTGGTGTAGAGCCAGACATTGAGGAGTACTCTGTAGAACTTTATGAAAAGCTAAGATTATCATTATTTTTAAGCAATTGTGGACTTTAGCTACTTCTGTCTTAGTCTGGAAATAATACATAGCTGATTTGGGTCTGTTAATTGACACTGCTGCTCAGAATTGTTGATAGTGTTAGGAAATACATTTTCTCTGGTGAACCAATTGAACAGCAGAGATAGTCAAGCAGCATGACTATGAGAGGCAAATGTAAGACCTTTAATACAGGGCCTCAGGAGAATCTTCCTTAAAAAGAAATTTATGGTAGGATCTCTCCAAACTTACCAAACTTGGTAGATACAAGAAACGCATGGATCATCTACCTTCAAAGATCCAATAACCACCCCAAACACACCAGGAAATCTGTTATTAATAGCCAGGCACTCAGATACCACAGAATATGCTCTGAAGAGAAAGTCCGGGATATTCACTTTAACACACACAAAACTGTCTTCACAAATAAGGACACTCCACCAACAGAGAAGTAGATTGCATCAAAAGTTTCCCAAAGGAACAGTTACACAGGAACTTATAGATGTCAACATTTGATGATGATGAAAGTTATTGAAATTTTGTTTCTACTTTATCGTTTTGACTTATGGTACATCGTTATATAAAATACATTATAACATAGCAAAAGTCAAAACAAAACAAGAATTTTCAGAATAATTCATTTGGGGGGAAATTCTGGTATTTGACTTTTTGTCTCAATTTGGAACAAACCCAAAGTTTTAAAATCTCGAAATTTCCCTCAGGACAGAAATTTCCCAATTTCAACTGGCTCTAGTTATACAGCTGTAGTAATGCCAGTACACTTCCATGTAAACAAACTCTTAGTGTTGCTTGGGGAACTATGTTAGGAGCTCAGTTCCACTCTGAGTTACACAGGTGTACATCTGGAATACTGTTACTGGCTTCAACTAAGTGAGAGTATTTGACATATATCAGGTGACTTGGGTTCTATTTCCAGCACTGCTATTGCCTCAATGTTATCTTAGACAAATTGCTAAATATTTGTCTCAGTTTCCCATCTGTAAAATGGGGGAAAACAATGCTTAACCTTTGGTGAAAAGCATTTCAAGGTCTATAGAAGGAAACTGCTGTTTAAGTGCAAGATATATTCGTGCTCTGAATTTAGAGAAATGTAAATAAAAGCAAGGTTCTGGCACAAACACTTTTTGGACTTAGATTTACTTTTTCTTTAAAAGCAAAGATAACACAGGAAATAAACACACTCTGGAGTCTGATCCTGTAGACCCTACACAGGCCACTTATAATTTTAAAGGCAGCTGGCTTTGCCTGTATGACTCCAGAATTTGGCCTTGTGTTGTGCATATTATTCATTTTTTTCAACTTCTAGCTCCTAAAACAATGGTATCAAGTGCTTCCCAAATGTTTTCATGTACAAAAATGTGTGTCTTCAGATGGACCAAAAAAAAAAAAAATCCAACCAACACCAGTATTCTCCAGTGATGGATAGTTCACCCACTCTTAATCTTCGTGCAACCCCCACACCACACTTTACATTTTTTTCTCAAATGCCCATTCGGCCAAAAAATACTTCCTAAGTGATTTGAGGCTCTACAAACTCTAACTCTGATTGGCCATCAGGAAAACATGCTCTAAAGTTGGAAAAAATCAGTTGCTGACATGTTACTGCTGGTCATGGAAAGGCAAATTCCAGGCATCAATACCATATGTGCCCTCCCAAACAAAGCTCAACTGTCATGAATGGGCATAAAAGAGATTGTCTCAAACAACTGAGCTCCAAATCATGAAGTGCTTTGAAGAGTCTCATCAGTACCCTGACCAGCATGTAAAATCTGATGATGGAGGGTGCATAGCTCAGATGTTAGATGCTCACAGCAACTCATCCCACAAATAAAACTGCCATGTTCTGCTGCCGCTGGAGTTGGACTTTCCAGTGGCCTATCCAGAGCAACACCAGGCAATCACATTACAAGAGTCCAGCCCGGAAAGGATATAAGCAAGGAGGAATGTGACATTGGTATGCATCTGAGGGGGTCAGCATCGTATGTTCAGATGTGAATGGAAAGAGCTATTTCAATACCTAGACATAGCAAAGGGCCCAGTAGGACCCCCCAAGGCTCCCTAGATATCTATAGAAATTCCAAACTTAGAAAAAGAAGCCAACATGGAAGATCCCAAAGCTACTTCTGTAGGGGTAATTTAAATATCATTAGTCCTTCAATTTAAGTATTAGACTGAAATCAATGCATGGGAAATAACAGAATGTAACAGAAAAAGAAATCATAATGGTCCCAAAAACTGAACTAAAATAATTTCCAAGGAGGAATTAAAGACTAAAATAGCTCAGCTCAGGAGGAGCCAAAAGCTCCAAACCCTCTTCAAGCTGCTCATGCCTCCTGCGAGAAGTAGAGTGCCTTCAACTCCCATCGACTTCACCTCCTGTCGAGAGTAGACCAAAAGTCAGCTAAGTGCTCACTCCTGAAGCCACAAGTGAAGTCAATCCGCATTCAGGAAGTGGAAACAGCAGAAAGGAACCAAGTCAAGTGGGCTGTGGGATGAAGAAACAGCAGGGACTAAAAGCAAATCAGCATTGGGAAAAAAAAAACAAAAAACTCTGAGCTGGATTTTGTCAGCCCCAGACCGGTGTACAAGGGGCTCACATGTAGGGGGCTTTTCCCCGTGTGACTCACTTTCAGAGGCCAGTGACAACTCCAGTCCTTGAGCAATAAGTGCAGGGACTGCTTCCTGCTAGCACTCTCTGAGAAGCCAAGCACACAAAGTGGAGCAAGACGAGGGCAGAACCATCGCTTCCAGCCCCTACCCCTTATGTCCAATGCGAGAGGAGCACACCTCACCTTCAAAGGAGATGACAACGCATCAGCTATTCCATGCAGGAATCCAGTAGATATCGTGCCTCTGAGGTACAAATGCTCCCCTTCCTCCCCCCGGCTCTCCGAAGGGCAGTACAACTCCACTCCACCCGCAAACCAGGCATGTGCCTTAATGGCACAAGCTGGCACTTTTCCTTGATTTTTTTTAATTAGTTTTCAGCTTTTCAGAGCCATATGTGTTTTTATTCTTAAACACAAAAGTTTCAGAAGTGAGGAAATAAAATTTCAGAAATAGGGCACAGTCCTTTGGAAAAGCAACCTTGTAATTAACTGCACCAGTGCACAGTGCCTTCTGTTACAGTATCACATTTGCTTACAAGAAATGCAGCCCACGGAAAGCGTGTGTTACAACAACAAGATTATACTTTTATTTCTCGATAAAAGAGTACTTTCATGTTGTTCAGTAGCATTTCTGTGCTCAGATTGTTTCTTGTTTCTTTTTTTCCTTTTCTATTTAAATGAAGGAAGAATGAGGTTTTTCCAGTTTTATTGCGATGATTGCTGCTGAAATGAGTATTAAATTAGAGATTTGCCAATGCCAGGCTTTTTGACAATAACTCAAACCGCAGTGGTACTACCATAGATACTTCAGTCTCTTCTCTCTACTTAACATTTGTTTCAATAAATCTTAATCAGACACGGTCTACCCAAATCACCAGCGAACATCTGAGCTTAAAGCAAGTACCTTTTTGAAACCCACTTCTTATAGAGGTCATAGATACTCAAAACAAGAACAACACTTTCCAAATCAAATAGTAGCCACTACAGAGCTCTATTTATCTATGGTATCATGCATTTTCTGTGCACCAGAAGTTTTTTCAGTCTACAGAGCGTGATGATGACTAAAGCCATCAAATAAGTGAGATATGTATGTAAGAGTAACATGGCTAAGTGCTAGCCATGTGTATTCCTTAAGTTTCAATTTTTATGTGTAGGACCTGCATATTTTCCCCCTCACATATCCACCTTATATGGCAAACCCAGGACAAACAGCTACAAAACAGGCAGTAATCAGTCCTAGGGGGTTAAAAAGGCCTCTCCCAAGCCACTGAGGAGAGAGAACCATGGGGAAATAAGGTTCAGCTGGGCAAGGGGTTACCAGGGAACTAATTAGGTTCAGCTGGCTCCAACTGCTTGGGACCTTTTTAAACCCTCCCCGGTGTGGAAGGGAAGGGGGAGAGAGAGAGAAGAAAAGAAAAGAAAAGAAGCTGCCAATAAGCTAGGAGCAGCAAGGCTCTGAACCCTTCCTGCAAGGAAGGCCACACTCTGTCCCCAGAAGGGAAGATAAACAAGCCCAAGGGACTGACTGAGGGAAGGAATAGCCAGACCCTGTGCTACCTACAAGGATTTGCTTTGCCCAAGCCTGTGTCTCCAAGGCTAAAAAGGACTGAGCCTGCTGAGGAGGAGAAGGTACTTTGCCCCACTTAGAAAAAGAAAGTTACTAATCTTCCTAGAACTATGGGGAAAAGAAAAAAAGTTACTCAAAAATGTCAAGAGATGCTTAAATTTAGTTTAATGTTTGCAATTGAATTTTAGATGCATACTTGGCACATTACACATCAGTTGAAGACCAGTCAGCTGGTGTTTCTGTCTATCTGACTCAAACCATAACAGAGAGAAAGGGACTGAGGCTACGCATGCAGGATAAATCCATACAGCAAGTCTGCCAAAAGATGGTGAGAAGTGTGACAGGTTTCTCCCCCCCACCACCACCTTCTGGGTGCCACCTGCAACTGGGGTACCACTGAGTCCACCTAACCCACCCATCTGGATTCCCTTTACACTGCATTGTTGTGCATACCTGCCAAGCCCTCCCTCAGGCTGCACTTTACCAGCGCACATACAGGTAGGGACACACCCAGCTGCAGATACTGAAATCAGCTCTGCATGGGAAGGCTCAGCTAAGGAATTGACCAATACTAAAGTGCATCCCCCCCCCCACAGGGTAAACCCAAAATTGTACCATCTTGTGCTGCACAGAAAACTGTACAGCATAAGCCCATGACATTTGCCCCCTCTCAATGTGGAGAGGGATATACACAGCTTTCTGCCCCAAGTTATGATTTAGATACACACTGGTTTTAGACAAATCAAGTTTATTAACTATAAAAGAGATTTTAAGTTGCTTATAAGGGATAGCAAACAAATCAAAGCAGATTACTTAGCAAATAAAACAAAAATGCAATCTAAGCTTAATATACAAATGAAATTGGATATGAGCAGCAAATTCTCACCCTAAATGTTGTTCTAGGCAGTTTGCAGAGAGTCTTGAAAGCAAGCTGCACTTGCTTGCAGCTTAAAACTCCAAACTTTCACAGGAAAGACAACCCTCTCACCTGTATTCAGCCCTTCTCCCTAGTCCAGGGGTAGGCAACCTTTCAGAAGTGGTGTGCCGAGTCTTCATTTATTCACTTTAATTTAAGGTTTCGCATGCCGGTAATACATATTAATGTTTTTTAGAAGGTGTCTCTCTCTAAGTCTATATTATATAACTAAACAATTGTTGTATGTAAAGTAAACAAGGTTTTCAAAATGTTTAAGAAGCGTCATTTAAAATTAAGTTAAAATGCTGATCTTACGCTGCCAGCCTGCTCAGCCCGCTTCCAGCCTGGGGTTCTGTTCACCTAGGCCTGCAGCGGGCTGAGCAGGACCTGTGGCCGGGATGCCAGCTGGCAAGGGGCTGGCAGCTGGGACCCCAGACCTGGAGGGGTGTTCAGGGATCAGGGCAGAGAGTGCAGGGCAGAAGGCTGGATGTGTAGGGGGGTTCAGAGGTCAGTGGGGATGTGGGAGGTGTGGGGGGATTCAGGGGTCAGGGCAGAAGGCTGGTGGGTGTGGGGGTGCAGGGCAGAAGGCTGGGTGTGTGTTGGGTGTGGGGGTTCAGGGCAGATGGCTGGGGGTATGGGGGGTGCAGGGCAGAGAGGTGGGGTGCTCGGCTCGTGGGGGTACTCCCAGCCCCCTGCCCTGAGCGGCTTATGGCAGGGGGCTGGGAATGATATGCCCTGTTCCACCCTCTTCCCCCAAGCTCCATCCCTACCTCTCTCTGCGTCCCCTACGGAGCAGGGAGCACGCTGCCACTCGGCTCTGCTCTGCTTCCCCTCTGCAAGGGCCATCGCTGGCAGGGAGGGGGAGGAGGAGGGGCCGGAAAGCACCAAGCTGTGGGAAGAAGCGGGGGAAGGGGGAAGCTTGGCGGCCACAGGGGTTTTTGCAAACAGGGGCTGCTAACAGGGAGTTTCGCAAGGGAGTTTGGAAGGGGAGTGGGAAGGGAGCGGGGGTCCTTTTATTCCCCTTAAACCAAACTACATTCAAAACCTTTTGCTTAAGCAACCTTTTCATTAACAGGAGATAATGCAGGCAGAAGCCCAGCTGCAGAGTGGGGGCTATCCAGTTTATTGCACTGAGTGCAGCATGTATGATTACCTGCCCTGTGGGCGAGTGGCATATGTGTGCATCTGGCAGGAATCCTTTGTCTCCAAATTTGATGCCCACCCTTGGTCAGTGAAAAAATACTAGTATTATCATGGAGTCCAGTACAAAGTGACTTGGTCACGTGTCCCTGCAGCCATAACTCAGAGGCTGTTTGCATTGTCCCCAGGAAGGCTTCTCAGGAAGGCTCCCCGGTGGGTGATTAGCAGCTTCTAAGACCTATTGTTCTCCCTACCAGCCATCCAGACTGATTGGATTCTGTCAAGTGTGTCTACACCGGGGAACACCCACTAGTAATAGAGGCATAGACAATATTCCTAACTTCAGTAACAAAAATGATACATGCATACAAGTAGGATAATCATAGTCAGTAAATCATAACCTTTCCAATGATATCACACATGACCTATCTTGTATAAAATACATCATAGTTAGGCCATAATCATATCATAACATCTCTATGAAGAATATGGGGCATAATGCCACAACAAGAACAAGTTAAGACCTATCCAAAAGGTCAACCATGCACCAGAGAGTGGACTAGTTAGGGTTAACAATGAGCCACACACAGAGGCACTGCCGTACATGTCAACATACTAGTGAGTCAGCAACATTATGTTTCTTCCCCAGCGCAGACACTCTCATAAAGGACCAGCTTGCTACAGCTGGGGAGATGACATTCCCCAGTGTTATGGGAGACTAAGAGCAGAAATTTAGTTCTCTGCACCCGGCTATAGTGAGTGTTACATGTTGCTGAACCCAAAAATGTTTGTGGACAATACATTGTTTATGGAATTATCATCCTGTTCATCCCCAAAATGTTCCTATGGAAAGGATATATATTTAACATCACTGTTCAATTATCTGCTTTTTGTTGTTTGCCATGCCTGTCTATCTATACATGATCTAATTAGGACAAAATCCAGATGTCTTAAGTGCATTTTGTTTCAGTCTTCGCTCAGGAAAACCCATTTGTTTCAAGGCAAGTTTACTAAGGATTTAGCCCTGAGACTAAATCCTTTGGAGTGGGGACCTTGTACTTTTATCAGTTTAAATGACTAACATTTTTGGTGGTGTATCAGTACAAAAGAAAGCATTTTGGGTCTGATTCACCACCTGCCCCTGGTCTAGTCATTTATACGGCTGCAAGGTAAATGATATTTTAAACCTTTTCTGTATGCTCATTGCACCAGTGTGAACAACTACGCAAGGTGCTGGGCACAGAGAACAGGTGGTACAACTCTCCCTCATTTTCCTCCACACAAAATACTTCAGTAAACCCTATGCAGATTTTGATGGAGATGGGTTAAAAAACTCAATTGTTACCTCAGTTTCCCTAGAAACCAACCCAGGGTTACACTTATATTAGTTTTATTAAATGTCGCTATTGGATCAAACAGAAAAGGGATGGAGCTTATTTATTCATGCACTCCCGCATTCATACCCTCATGCACCCTCACACAGGTTCTTTACAGGACCCCATGATTGCCTTCTCAGGGCAGATTACATCAGACACACCTGGCTCCAGGCACTTTCCTCCTTGAAGTTCCTCTCCACCCAGTCCCACATACACTTCCTTGGTCACACTCCCTTATCTCCCACACACACTCCCTTGTTCACACTCTCTCTGATTGCGTGATGGAATATTACAAAGCTTGGAGGTTTATACAAGTGGTAACTGAAAGGGTTACAAAGCTTGCAAAAGTTACAAAACTTAAAAGGCTATGCTAACAATAACTAAAGTTAAAGTTTGCAAAGGGTTAGAGAACTTAATGATCATACTAGCAATGATTGAAAAGTTACAAATCTTACAATCGCATTCTACTTGATTGAGCGGAGGCTTTACATAACACCAATGACTCCACAACTGCTCTTCATTCAGTCACAAATTTCCACAAAATTTACCAAAATGTTAAAACCACTGAAAGATGGGAGTAAAAACCACTTTAGTTCCCCTTCAAAATGTTTATACAGTAATCAATTGCACATATATTCTGTCCTTTAACTTGACTTCAAAGAAAGCTGTGAATGCTCATCATCCCTGAAAGTCAGGACACTTATTTAGTTGCCTAAATATAGATATAAGTGCTTAATTTTATTTGGAAAGCTTTGGTCCAACTAAATGGGAAACAAGTCCTAATCCAGGGTGAGAAACAGTAGGCATGCATGATAGTCAGGTCTGATCTATTCTCCTGATCAGAGGTGGGATGTGTTAGATAAAACTAACTAGCCGCACACAACCACTCAGAAGTAGGGTGACCAGACAGCAAGTGTGAAAAATCAGGACAGGGGGTGGGGGGGTAATAGGAGCCTATATAAGAAAAAGACCCAAAAATCGGGACTGTCCCTATAAAATTGGGACATCTGGTCACCCTACTCAGAAGGCTTCAGAACCAGCTGGAAGGGCCCAACTTACCAAAATGGTCTACAGCCATTCATGAATTCAGGGGGTAAAGACTGTAACAATGGAACTCCCTTTGACAGATGGCACAAAGGGGAAGTTACTTAGTAGGCAGAGCTCATGTTATTTGGTTCGGTGTTCTTACAGGAAGTTAGTACCGAAGGCCAAAATCAGACCTTTGTGGATTAAATAAAGCTTCTCTTTAAGGTAGTTGCTTAAATGAAGGAGAGACTCCTTGCCTCAATGTGGTGGCCAGACAGCACAGCCATACACCAGTTAGCAGTGTCTACATCTGGAGGCTTGACTTGCATTGTGAGTACCACCATCAGCAGTCAATGATGGGACCCTTATGATCTGTTAGCAGTATCCCAGAAAAGCAGGTCAAAATGCACCCCCCTCGCTCCATCTGAGCTGGCAGGAGCTCTGCTTAGCTTGTCTCAGCTGGCAACTGCAGAGGCTAATTATGGCTAAATTACGCCAATAAATAATAACTACCTCATAAGAAACAAGGATTTTACTAGACTGAGAATCTTAAAAAATCCACAGTAATTTGAATTTAGACATTTTCCCCTCCCTGGATAATTCACTATGCACACACATTTCTAATTAAAGTGTCACATATTAATGCACACATTGACAAACTGACCATAATACTTTGCAAGTGTTAGCAATTGATTTATCCCCATTTTATGTGTTTTATGCATGAAACCCTTTTAACGGCTGATGGCAAATTGCTGTAGTTAGAAAAATATGCTGCTATAAATTTTTACAACAGTTAGTGGCAATTCTGTGGTGCTGTAAACATCTAGTTTTACCTGCTCTGAATGTTACAGAAGAGCAGAGCAAGTCATCCCCATCCAGGGAAAGATTTATGCTAACTTGGATCTCTCATGCTTCAGCATGTTGTTTCACAGGTCTGCCTAGGATGATTGTCTAATGCTCAGGCCCTAGTGTTCTCAGTAACAACTTCATCAGCTATGTTTGTTGGCTGTTCTTAAAGAAACGGTTTTACCTCCCCGCCCCCTTTTCTTTTCTTTTTCATTTGGTTGGTTGGCTTTAACTCTCCTGAGGACCAAATTCAGCCATAAACAGAAACCAGATGCCTCTGAACCATGTGATAGATTAGCAGTGTGACAGAGCAAGCCACCACAGAGTGTGTGGAAATCTCTGGAAGACCTACTAAAACACTATATATTGAATTGCACAAAATCCCCTTACTGAGTTATATTTAAAGTCTCAAGAAAAGAGAATGAAGGATAGCTCCAGTGCAACAAAAGGAGCAGACTTCTTCCTTTCGTCTTCCAGTTGCCCTTATTTGAAGAAACAGGGACTTGGGTATTCATATCCCAGGGAAGTCTTTTTATCAAGGGTCTATCTGGAATCAAGGAAGACTACATTATTTTATTTTAGGTCATGCAGGCTGGTGGTGTAGTGTCATTATTTATATCCTTCCATAGCACCATGCAGTGTTGGGAATATGGTATTGCAATGAGGGCAGCACAGGAAGTATAGGAAACTGCTAAATATTAGTTGATGGCTGTGTGGTTGTAGCTGTGTTGGACCTATGATATGAAAGAGACAAGGTAGGTGAGGTAATATACTTTACGGACCAACTTCTGTTGGTTGAATAGGTACACTTTTGATCTTACACAGAGCTCTACCTCAGTTGCTATTTGGTTCCTTTGTTTTCATTTGTGTGATCCCCAACTGTAAAATGGGATATTCATTGTTACCTACGCCCATGTTTTGAGGACTAGTCATGGAATTGTTGAGAAAGTTTAAGTAATATGATTATTATAGCATTAAAGTATACGTATCTTCAAAAGGGACAAACATAGCTCCAAACACAAAAGAAGTAAAGGGCTGTGGGGATTTATTTCAAATAAATAATTCATGCGCTGTACTTAATCATCAGGACATTTTGAATAGTTTTTTCTGGGTGGAACCAAGACACAGGAAGCTTGTGCTATGTCAAGATTCCTTATTGTTATGGAACTCTTTTCAGCTGCCTCTCAACACAGACTGCAGTTGAACTGTTAGAAGGAAACCTAATTCTCTCTCTGCTGTAAGAGAATATCTGAAACCGTCAACCATTCTTCCCAGTACATCATTTTCAATGTTCAAATGAACACCTCTGAAAACCATAAAATAAAATGTCCTCCCCTCCCAATTTCAGACTGAGGAGGAATGTGCAGTTTTAAGGATTTTTGGGAGGTTAGAGGAATTTCTCTCTTCCATGGAAAATGACAACAACATGGCTTCCACAAGAATACAATTATGAGAACAAATATCCAGTGGACTTTGGCTGCATGGATATTTGGATGGCTTCAATTTTCCACTTGATATATTAAAGTAAAAAAAAAAAAAAAAAAGTCACTTGATATTCTTCCATTTGCACCACTTAATTGCAGAGCCTTTAAGACATCTTAGAGTACAGGGGACCACATTTAATTTGGACCTGATCAATTGACATATGCCCCCTGATCCTATCTCGGTCATTAAACAGTGCCTGTCACTGTGTTGTGCTATCTAATTTCTAGTTAAATGGGTAGAATGTTATATTGTCAAGTATATAGTTGACGTTCCACTGCCAGGACACAATAAAGACTTGATCCTGCTCCCATTCCTGGAAATGGAAAAATACCCGCTGACTTGAAGGCTGCAGGATCAAGAGCTCACGTTCATCTACTCGTCTCAGCTTCTTGAATGAGTTCACTCTGTATAAAACTAAAGTAGTGGTCTCTCTACTACAGGCAGTCTTTAAATATTTTTTACTAAAAAGAGATGGCCCAGCACAACCACAGGATTAATGCAGAAATTAATGGGAGAAATTCTACGAGTTTTGAGGCAGAAGACTAGTCTAAAATAGATTTTAAAGCCATTATGACCATCAGTTATGAACTCCACCAGATAGACTCTAGTGGTTGGAGTTGAGCCTAATATCTGCCTTTTTAATGTTGTCCTGGCTAGTTCAAATAAGCAGTTGTTATTTTGGAGGTTTCCTGAGGGGGAAAAAAAATATTTCTCAGTGAGCGATAACTGGCTACTTGAGCTGGAATTTGGAAAAGCTCCTGTGAAATGAGTTAAACGTATAGTTGATACAAAATTGTAGCATCAAAATATTCTTTGAGCAAGAATCGGAGTTCATTGAAATTTAATGGTGTGCTCCCAACTTGGGTGGGTTATTGCCTAATTAAATTTACGCTACTATGCTTGAGTCTATGAAATGCCAGCTACACTGTACATGGGAATTACCTCACTTTACAGTATCCTCCACTAGGAGCTGAGCCAGATTAGCTAGCCTTGATGAAACGGGCAACATCTCTGTGTCAACACTAAAGTATTTTGACTAGTGTGGACAGTTTACTATGTATAAAGCCATCTTTTTTATTGCATGGACCATGTTTGAAACCTGACTATGGGGCATCCTACAGTGATGCAGGAGCCTGAAGGATAAGCTACTCTAAAATGATGCTCTGATCTTGCAATTGTCAGACAGCAAGGTTATTTTCTTACACTATGAGTACAGCATGCTGGCTGATGATACGTATAAAACATTTGGGAAAGACAGGTCTGCCAGACTGCAGTATTTTGTTATTGTGCCATGACTGATAAGCGTTGCAATCAGTCATTTGGCCAATGGCACACATAACTCTAGTATGGTGAACATGAGTCTTCTGCCCCTCTTCTGCCCCCTAGCTTTCTTTAGATAGTGAATTATGTGGCTTCATGAAACTGCAGAATAGCTTTTTTCACCCCAAGATCTGAGAATCCACACAGTAGCATGAGACAGCTGAAGTTATAAATACCATGAACTGTTGATTGGAAATTACTTTAATATGCCATTAATAGTATACAGATGAGTGCTCCACTGTGATTCCAAGCCTATGCAACCGGAGGATACTGCGTGAACTTTGCTTCACACATCTGCCTCTTACCCCAACCTAACAACCATATTTCCATTCACGCCCAGTCTGCCCAAGGGGCCGGGGTCACGATTTGATGGTGATCATTTATCCATTCAGATGGTGGAATTGAGAAAAGAAAAAAGTAATCTATGACTTAAAACAGTACCAGTTGTGACTTCTGCTATTAAATGCCAAGATCGCTGTTCCCATGGCTTTCTGCCTCAATAATTGTTCCCACTTTAAATAAAGGACCCATTACCCAGGTGTCCCACCTCCTTTCACTCAACTAAAACTTGTGCTGCATATGATGCCAATCTGATACAGATAGCTAGAAAAAACTGCCAAACACAACAGATAATTCAGGCTTAAGGTATGCTGGCAGAGTTCTGTGCAGTAGCTCACCGCTCTGTACTATGTCTAGCTTTAGACAGTGCTATTAGCCCCTCATTTTCATGGACACTGAATGTACCCATCTCTTAATTTCATTACCTAAGCAACTTTTAGAATCAATGCTAGGCACATAGTGTGAAAAACAGATAACACCTCTCCAGGTGGAGATTTTGGAATGCAGTCTGAAGCAGGTTTTAATTTTAAGTATCAGAGCCACTGTTCCTGAATAAAGGTATATTCAGACACAACCATCAAATGAACATGCCAACCACCATCTCATTTCCACTAGTCAGGAAGTCCTTCCCTCAATCATTTTCTGTCCTTTGCTTGAGCTATTGTTAAAATTCTCCAAGACACTATGAAGGGCAGAGAATCTTAGTACTAACCTAAGTGTAATTGGGTGTAATACATAGTGCATATCCATGAAGCACACCTGTCAAGTTCCTTACTTCTGGTTATCTTTAGAAAAAGGCATGCATTAAACTGTACTTTTAAGATTGAACCCAAAGCTGATGGCACTGCAAAGGTGCACTGTACTCTAATGAAAGCTCCTAGAGGAATTGCCCTTCTGACAGTCACGCAGCTTCCTGGAACACACTCTTCAGCGTGCACTCACAGAACCTGTGTGAGATCATCTCTTCTGGCTGATACAAAGAGGGATGGGGTTGTATCACCTGTTCTTCCTCCTTCCCAACTATCTGCAGTGAAAACCTGACTTCAGTGGAGCCAGGATTTCACTATTAAAGTCTAGTCCTACTCAAGAGGCTAACCTGAAGTGGTCATTGCTCACAATGGATTATAATTCCTGAGACTGCAGGGAAGGTAATTAAAAAAAAAAAGAGGAAGGTTTCTTGCAGGGCCGGCTCTAGGATTTTTGCCGCCCCAAGCAGAAACAATTTTGGCCGGCCCCCCTTCCCCCGTTTTTTTCTTACCCCACCTCCAGCCCCACCTCAGCTCTGCCCCTTCCCCAAATCCCCAGCCCTGCCTCCTCCCCCCAAGCTCTCAAGCCTAGGAGGGAGGGGGAGAAGCGGCGCGCACGCTGCAGCCACTTGGAGTCTCCCCCTACCTCCCAGGCTCTCAAACCTGGGAGGGAGGGGGAGCAGCGGCACGTGAATCAGCTGTTTCGCGTGCCATGGCGTGCGAGCGGCAGCAGCGGAGGTGAGCTAGGGAGGCCGGGGCACATTTTTAGGGGCGACATTCTGGCGCCAGCCATGCCGCCCCTAAAAATGTGCCGCCCCAAGCACCAGCTTCTTTTGGTGGTGCCTAGAGCCGGTCCTGGTTTCTTGGTACCTCTCTACTTCCTGCTGCATGCACAGAAGTTGGCTCCTTGATCTTGTATGTCTTCAGTAAACTGAAAGTAGAATATAAAATGAAGTTGGGCACCGGATAACAGAAGGGACAGATTAGGGCAGGATCCTGGACATTACAACACAAAAAATTGAGGGAACCGAAGAAAGCAATTAGGCACAATCCCTTCACAAATCCCTTCACAAACCACAAATCCCTTCAGAGAAGGGATATAACGGGTATGGAAAAATAGTAAGTGTCTACCTGTGGGGAACGGAACTAAGCGATATGTGTGGGAGAAGACAAAATGAAAGACTGAAACGATGTAGATGTTGTGCTGGTAGTTTGCATTGCCCTATTGTACTGGGAGGTAGTCAAGATAAATTGATGCTCCAGGTTTCTGGATTGAACTCAAAACCCATTTTGGGGTAAAGCTGTCATATGATTTTGTGACATCACAATGAATAACTGTCAGTCCATTCCTGAACCTACTGAACTACACCTATTATTGAGGGAGGCTGTATCTAGTGCTAAAAGCAGAAAAAAATGAGTAAGAATACTTTGTTCTATTCCACTCTCTGCTACTTACACACTATGAAACTTTGGGCAAGTCATTTAAACTCTATTTTCCAGCATCCTTATCTGTACAACTGAGATATTATTTATGAAGTGTTTCATAAAGATGCAAGATGCTGCAATGAAAAGATAGCATAAGGGTGAAATTCACCCCACTGCAAAGAGGCTAATAAAAAGCCTAAGAACTACATAAGACTCCCTTCAAGTCCTATTTGGAGGACGAAAGTGACACAAAGGCTGTTTGCTAGTCCTCCCCACAGGGGTGAATTTCTCACTGTGTGAGAATATGCACTGTGCACAAAAACTATTCTCTGCTTCTGAGCCTTTGAGGCGCAACATTTCCACTTCAAAATCCCCATCTTGTAATCCCTTCCGTGGTTTCATTTAACGCACAAATGTTTTTAGCACAATTCAGATAAGAACACAGTATCATTAAGATGCTTACATGGATTTCTGTACATCTGCCAAATTAACATCTATATTTAATGAAATCCTGTGGGCTGAATGTTGGTTTCGTTTCAACAAAGTTTGTTGCATTTCTGATCAATTTGTTTTTATTATCAAAGCAAAAGTAGTCTTAAGAGCAGTCCAATTTGAGCAGTGAGACAGCTGTGGAATAGCCACCGTATGGGCAACAATACTGTGCACGCTGAATTTAGTACATTTATAGTATTTAAGTATGAGCAATATGTTGAGTAACAACAAACAGATTCAATTTTAACCCATAAAACAGAGATAAAGCCATTCTGTCAAATTAAACTTTTGAAAAATGACACTATTGGTCCTTTAAAATGCATCTGGAGAAGGTGAAAGTTCATGTTCCAGATGACCCAGAAGCAATCTATCAGTACAACTGTGATTTAACACCACAAGTCAGTTCAAGATATGGCTACAAACAAGCTACTGGGATTATTTATTAATTATTATTATTATTATTATTGTAGCACCGAGGAGCCCCAGTTGTGGACCAAGACCCCATTGTGCTAGGTGCTGTACAAAAAGACTGTGCCCTCCAAAATTTGACAGTCTCTGTGAGGTTGCCAGATTCAAGATGAAGGCAGCCTTTTGGGAAACAGTTGACATTATGAATTCAAATAATTGTTAACTAAACTTCAACATTCACCTTCAGTGTGAGTATTAATGGTGGGAATTTTGGGGGCAGTTAGGTCAAAATATTCAAAAAATTCATTGGTGATTTTAGGTGCATCAAGTTTTTGGCCCTCAATTTAAGACACTTTAAAGAGGCCTACTCTTCTGAAAAGCACTGAGGACCTATCATGTGAAAAATAATATTCCTGAAGGTGACTCAAGTTGAGCATCCAAAAACTGAGGCACTCAGAAACAGTCATTTTTGAAAATCTTGACCTGGAAATCTTATAAGATATGATACCAAAAAAAAAAAATGTTTGAAGAGAACTGAAAAGCAAAAAGGAGATCTTCTGTTAGAGGCATCTTGTGAGTAGGGCAAATAATTAATCAGAGAGTAGGGTAAGCAAACCTATTTAGGTTAAGACTGGCCCCAAATTACAAAACCGTGCCCCTCTGTGACCACATACACTTCGTTTCCTGGTGTCCCTTACTAAGGGAAGCACTAATATCTCTCTTTTTCTCTCAAAGAAAGGTTAGTCTGTTTTTCTGACCATATCAAAACCTTAAATTGGAATTTCTTTTATTATTTATGTCTATTTCAGTAACAAACAGAGGTCCCACCACAGAGGAAGAAATAATCCATGCCTGAGTTTTCCATTCAGGCATAATAAAACTGAGCAGTCCAGGTAAGTGGCAAGGAGCAAGGCAATATCAAACCTAGTTGCCAGTGGACTGAGGTCCAGATTACAAAAGCCACCAAATTCAGCTAAGGTCAGGTCCACCTGTTTTTTATTTCATCTAAAGCAGTTTAACGAGAGTTGGTATTTGCTTACTTCATTTGTATGTGCCACGTGTGTTCATGATGACAAGAAACATGATTAGTAAATAGGAATAGACAGAAATACAGGGCATTAGATTTCATGTTTCAAGGTGGAAGCTGATCACTTCCAATGAGGACGAAGGAAATCTTTCCTGCTCAACATGAATAAGTGATTAGGTGTATTATTTGAATTTTATCCAATCCTATCCAAATCCAATTATGAGGATTTTTCTAGGAACTATCAGGTTCTGGGCACTATCAGAGACACACTGGTGGACTAGATGGACACAATATCTAATCCAGTATGTTTCTGTATTTCATGGACAGTCCTTGGAAAGGTTTAGCTGCTAAAAATATAAAGGCAGGTGGGCTGGAGAGTGCATTCTTGTCAATCCACAATACCCAAACCAGCTGTTTCATGTAGAGGACTGGGATGATGGAGATCAGAAAATGAATATTAAAAAAAAAAATAAGATAACCCCTGCCCCAAATATATGGCTTTTGAATAGCAGTCATCAGTACACTGAAAAATAATGTAATGTATTGAGAAATGCTCATGTAAAGGCCTTTCAGGAAAGTAAATATCTGAAACACTCTTTTTGGGGGGGAGGGAGGAGATGAAGGCAGCACTCCTAAGGGAAAGTGGGGGCAGAAAGTGAAACAGTCTGGAAAAAGAATTCCCTAAAATACACATCAAAAAGAGGAGAGCAGAATACTTTAAATATCTTCAAGCAAGGAACTGCATGTTGACGAAGATTCATCTCTCTAAAGGCAGACCTTAGGGAGCCATTTGAGAAATTCAAGCACAGTAAATCATGAGATTGGATAGTATTCATGCATGCAATGGTTCTGAACAAAGCAAGGTGTTAAATAGCAGAGATACAGACAAAGGCTGACACAGACCACGACTAGTTCTGTATATTTTAAAGTCTCTAAATGTAATGTCTGTTTTTTAATCAAGGAGCCAAAGACAGATCAATAATTAAACACGTGAGAGACTCTTACCACAGATGCTAATGAGAGGTCTAAGAACAGGCTAGAAAAGCACAGACTTGATCAGATCAAACCAATCTGGTTTCTGCTTGGGATCACAGTAAAGGGAAAAGGAAATCAAACCTCATAAAATGCTGGATTTAAGGGGAAAAAAGTAAGTGACCCATTAGTCATAATTTACTTAGCTATTATAAAAGCTTGGGGTAAGAGATTATAAATGGCAGTCAACAGCCACAGAGTAAAAGGCCAAAAAGTCTTCCTGTGGATTAAAAATGGGTTAACTAGGAAACAAAATGATCGTGAACAGATGAGTCAGTACTCAGAAAGGTTAATAGGAAGAATCCCAAGGGGTCTGTACTTCATCCAGGCTATTTAATATATCAATGACTTGGGACAAGCAATTGGGGGAAATGTGTTGACTCTAAATTGTTTGTTAGTAAAAACCACAGAGAACTGTGAACACTTCAGATCATTTTCAATGTACTGAAAGAGACAGGCAGCATAATGGCAAATGAAATTCAAACTGGCTAAGAAACACAGATCTGGCAGGTGAGGGCCACATTTTGGCTGCTCTTTTTGGGAAAAGGTGGGGTGAAGATGATCCTCGAGCCAGGGCTCAAGCACAAGCTCTAACATCTACACCACAATTAACAGCCCCTTAGCTCAAGCCCCACAAGTCCGAGTCAGCTAGCGCGGGCCAGCTGTGGGCTTTTAATTGCAGTGTAGACATACCCCAAAAGGCTACTGTGTACTGCAGAAGGTAAAATAGAATCCTGAGCCTTTGTTTCCCTAAGTGCAAGGGAATTGTGACACCAGTGCAGCTGGACATCCCAGAGAAGGTGTCTGGTTAGAATGGTATGTATCATGGTAAATGCCTGAGGTAGATAACATGGTTACATTTACAGATGGATAGAAAATAGCCAAACTTATTATATTCGAAGTATTTTGAATAATAGTATGGCAATCCTAATGATAGCATAAAATGATAGATTTGGGGAAGATAGCTCATAAAAGGACAAAAGATAGTTAAGTGTAGATAGACAGAGGGCTAGCAATGTGATAAGAAATATAAAAAAAACTAGGATTATTTCTCCTGAAAAGAAGAGCAGTCAGAGGGGACTTATGTGAGGTAATAGAGTTCTAAATTTACCTTTCAGAATCTCAGTCCCCTCTTTTTACCCATAATATGAAAACAAGGGTCATGCAATGAAATTAATGGTGGGTGAATTTAAAACCAAGAAAAAAAAATCTACTTCATGCCATATATAGTGGCAGCTCATGAAATTCAATGACAGAAGGGTCAGAGAGTTAAAATTAGCAAGCCCCTTTTTAAATCCAGCTGCAGCATTTATGACCAATACAAATGACTTTCATTCCGCACGTTAGAGCAGAGGTAATCAAATCTTGTGCATAAAAGTGTTAATGATCCATTAACAATGCACGACTGGCACATATTTTTTAGCTTTCTTCTGGAATTACAGGAGGTTGGCCACTGAAAGGAGCAGGTCTGATGGAACAACTGTCTTATTTTTCCTGGCAAATCTTCCCATACATTTTTCTTTCCTTTTTTGGATAATTGCATAGGATTTAATCTCATACGCTACCACTCCCGGGGTGGTACAGGCAAGTGGTGGTGGTTATATATTAGACTATTTTCAAAATAACGGTTGGACATACAGCCGGTCAAAAAGCAGGTAAATTTCTCAGCAGAACTTTTGCCCCTTTTTTGGTCAAAACTGCAAATTTTGAAGTGTTTTGACTGGCTCAGCACATGAATAAAATACTGCTCAAAGACTCCAAAGCACTCTCCAAGCTCACCTAGTGAGGTCACTTCACATGCCATTGAACGGTGGCACTTTTTGTGTGGAAGGGAGCTGTTTTTGAACAATACCTATTCAACTGTTCATAACAAAAACTGAATAATATATCCTACTGCAGTGGCAGAGAGGAATTTTAGGCAGGCATAATCTGATTACTACAGCTGGTTGGAAAAATTGTGATACAACATTTTTGGGTTGGAGTTTGCGGATTCCTCAAATCTAAACATTTCTCAGACATTGTTCAATTTTGACAAAGTTCTGACTGAACCCAGCCTGCCAATCAAACTTCTATCAAAAAGCTCCCTGGTTTTCCAACCACTTGCCCACTTGGTTCTTTGGCAGCCCACCTGTTGGGCTGATGGGGAGCCAAGAGCCTGGAAGTCCTGGCTTCTAGGCTCCTCAGCTCCCAGAGCTTCCAAAGTCCGTAGCTCTGGGGCAACCTACTACTGCCCTGGCGCTAGGGCTCCATTCCCTTTCATGAAAAAGTTTTGGTAGCATTCTGAACTGAACCAAATTTTGAAATACTGAAAGCCTCCACAAAATGGAATGATCTTTCCCCGCCCTGTTCTCCTGATTACAACAGGATTTGGCCAAGTTCAAAATAGCCTCGCTCCTCAGTGGACACCCTTCATGTTTTCTGGATGGCTACATGAATTTATTATCACTTATACATTTCCAGGATGGCGCACATACACATTCAATACTCATGTCTTCCCTCTCCCACATAATACAGTTTCTGCCCTGAGAGCAGGTAAACAATGTTCCATGCTATGTTCCCTGTGTGTATGAACCACTGACGGTATCCACTTTATAGTGATTTCTCAAATACAATTTATATTAATCTAATTAATTGTGAAAGAGTTAGCTACCACCCAAGAGTAGTATTCTAAAAAGGAAGCTTTATTAACTGTGAGATTGTGGTTCAGATATTAGATCATTTTGTTTTAGTATTAAGATATTTAACCCTTCAAATAACAATTTGATTGATTTTGATTATAAATTCCAAATAAAATATTTTACCAAACTGACAGCCACCTTTTCAGACTCCTTAGAATTTATAAGAATAAATTATTTTAGTATGAATTTGATTATTTAATTCCATTCCCATACTGAGATTACACTTGATGATTTGATTTGAATTTGATTGTTGCAATGATGATTTTTTAGTTTAGTTTTATATTAGTAGACGCTTAGGGGATATGTTTTGATATTTTTAAAATGTTTTAATACAATTTATAAAATATTCAGTCACATTTCTTTTGATATACAATGCTGATCAAGAACCTTAGAGATCTGGGTGGATATCAGACTGTCAACCTAAAAGCATGACCAGATCTTCCTACTTAGTCTTTGGTTCTCACAGTGTAAAACACAAAGGGCCAAATTTATCACACCGATAATTGTCCTGAAATTAATGACAGTCTCTCATGAATAAATCTGACCTAATTCTGATGAATGAAGAAGATTAATATAAGAGATATATTGTTTTGATTCAAGGCTTCAAAAGTTTGACTGCATTTAACCAGTTGTTTCAAGGTTATTCTGTCCTATTGAGTAACACTTGGCAAAGCCGCTTGGTTTAAGAAATTGCACAATTAGGAAAAATATTTTAAAATGGTGCCAATTGTTGTTTTTTAACCAATGTCTAGAGTACTGTCAGCAATGACTTCTTCAATTAGTAGAGAGAGAAATTCAAGGCAGAGATGGCTCTTGTTAGAGTGGTCTTCCATTCGCTGCTTTTTTTCCCCTACAGGTGGGCTACTCTAACACTTTCAGCACTGCCAGTGATTTAGTAACTGAGAGCAATGGCTCCTTATCAGATATGATAATGCAACCAGCTCACTATCCTTTGACAGGTTTCAGTCATCCTAGGAAAGGTTCAGAAGGCTACGGTAGGTAAATATTGAAGTACGTGAAGATTATTACATGGAAAGAAAAATTATTTCCTTCTTAGAATGGCTGATTAGATGGTCAGTATGGATCCTTATCTATTAATAAAGTAAGATGTAGGAACTATTATTGGCAGCAATCGCACAAAGCAATATTGAAGGGAAGTGGCATGTGAAACCTGTCATTTCAGATTTCTACAATGTTAAAAAAAGCACTCACAGAAAGAAGCAGAAGTATGTATATTTGATGAAAAATAGCCCCTCTCAGTCCTTTTGATTTTAAGGGAATTCTACCACTAACGTTAATTGCAGCATGATTGGGCCCATACATAATGTGAGACAAGGGGCATAAAAACCAGTAACCAAGTGAAATGATTTGTCAAACTCTTGAGTACCGCTGGAAGAATAATTTAGAACTAGTTGATTTGTTCACCTCCTGTACATCTGCAAGACTATTATAATTTTCTCCATCTTATTCATTACTGGAAGTTGTTTGCCAAATAATTTCTGTGAATTTCCAAGCCTAGTCTAGCTTGATTGAAAGCATTTAAAATTCAAGCAGCTTGACACCTAAGTCAGATGGTACATTTCTGCTTCAGGATATACTTTAGCCTATGAACAGAAATAGCAGACCCATTACTCCTTTACAACTCCATGTAGAGATTTGAGTCCAGGCAATGCAACTACAAGCAAACCTACTACCCTCTCTTTCACTGTTAGGTATCTTAGATTTTCCAGCCTGCATCAGAAATTTGTCAGTCACCATCCTCCTTACAGTTCTTAGCCACCATCTTCCTCATCCTCACCAGCCTAAAACAAGGGCAAATAAAAAATGCTCTAAAACTAGCACCATTTGGGCAAAGGGGTTCCATTGGCGATTGTGACCGTGTATGTAGATGTGAAGCATGATGGGAATTAAGGGACAGGAGGGAATGCAGGAGTCACAAAAAACTGAGAGACAACTGGAAGGAGCATCTAAAAGCACAGTGGCTGACCCTGGAAGAAACCTGGGAAGCGGTTTTTGAGTCAGGCATGCAGGTGGAAAAATGTTTTTGGTGCTATGAGCATAAGAAACTATTTCCTGCTGTTTGATTCCTTCTGCATTCAGAGACAAGGGACTTTGTACCTTCTTTGTAAATAAACACAACTGCATAAAAGAAATACCTGACTATCATCAATCTCTACTCCCAGCTGGCACATCCCCAGGGCCTCAAACTTTGATTAGCTGCTCAGCTCAAAAACAGGTTGTCGTTTGTGGGATTTTTTTTTAAACAAAACAAAAGCCTAACAATGGAATCTCTCATGATATGAAAAAACTAGGGGATCCTAGCAATTCTCTCATGTCATAGTCACAAAGGTCAATGACTACTCGGATCTCCTAACATTAGAAAATCCCATTTCCTATTGAAGTTCTCCATTTCCAATAATCTAGCCATTTTTTACTAACTAATAACCCTGGCATATTTATACACATCTCCACATGCACGAACATCTTACACAGGCAAAAGAATAATTGCCTATCACATGTGAAAACCTGCAACTTCACTAACTGCACTCCTGTCAAGAGTCATCTGTGGATATTTGAGATTCTATTCTTTGTTTTGACACTTTGCAGCTTCTTTGTGAAACTCATAAGCAGCCTGTAAGAGTTTCTTTGCTGACTGCTTCTGTATTCTCAATATAACTCTTGTCCTTGGGAGGGTTCTCTTTTACAGATAATTATAACAATTTTAATGTAAAAGAGTCCCCTGATTGGATTCCACGTTATGGAAAGAGAATAGTAAGGAAATACAAACAGACTCCTTTAAAATACTTCAGGATTCATTGGTAGTTTACAATGCTGTAGAGTGCAGTCCTGGGTCTATGAGTAAGAGGAGTCTGGCAGAGAGCTGCATCACAAGTATGGAGATTTGCTACAGCTCTAATTCAAAGTGGTTGTTGACAAAGGAGCCCACATGAATTGCAATTGTGCTGCTCAGATTTGAAGTGGAACTCAGAAGGAAACTGCAATAGTTTTGGTCCTTAATGGCCAGAGGCTATAAATTCTGCTGCTTAACACATTCAGGAGGGATTTACCTCAGAGCTTGGGGTCTGGTACTGAAAGGTGCTGAGCACCACCTGAGGTGTACTAAGCACCTGCAAACTCCCATGACGATTATTTGCTTTGCATGGCACAAGGTGCAATAACTAAGGAGTGACCAGATTGAATTCGGAAGAAAATTAAGACTAAATATCAGAATCTAAATTAATGACTGTGCAATTTAGTTTCACAATCTAGTATCTCCCAGGGGAAGAGATGGAAACAGGGATATTTACTACTCAGCTGAACAAGAGACCAGGGTGCTGTAGAGATTTATAGTGAACTGCCTTCAGGATGGACTACATTACCTAATAGGTATTTTCGAGTACCAGTTCCTATGATTTAGTGCTTCAAGCTTCTTCATAATAGAGTTTTCCAGATGCTCAAACTATTGCAATCCAGTGTAGGTAGAATAGGTAACTTTATAGACCACTACACACAAAGAGCCAGGGTTTTATCCTGTAAGAAGTGCCTTCAAGTATGTGGACTGCAGAAAACAAAAAGCAACATTCTTGCTAGAGGAACAGTATAGGTGCCTATCATTGGAATAATCTCCAAATATAAAACGAGTTCTTTGCAACCCTAGTTTAAAGACACTTTCTTCCTTAATAAAGCTGAGTCAGTTGGCAAGTAGACTGATTTTTTTATAGTCCTGGAAGTGGCCTGCTAGGCACTGCCTTTTTTGCAGGCAGATTTTATGGTTTTAATTTAAAGCATTTTTGTAAGTTCCTCAACAGGGCAAAAAAATCTTCAGAACATAAATCAACTCTGAGTATGCTTGCTTACAAATTGTTGCATTATTTATTGCTATGGAATTGAAGAACAGATATAGGAAAAGAAATGTATGGTTGCAATTCTGCCTTTCACTATTCATTACTTGTATAGTATATTCAACTTGGATGATATCTCAAGTGACCTAATGCATATGATTTCAAACCACAGGACACTGAAAGAAATCCAAATACCAATTAGCAATATTTAGAAAGAACTACATTGTTTCAGCACTGTTACATATGGCCAAGATTTACAAAGTAAAAATCTAAAGTTTAGGTCCTATATCAGGGATGGGCAAACGTTTTGGCCTGAGGGCCACATCTGAGTATGGAAATTATATGATGGACTATGAATGCTCATGAAATTGGGGGATGAGGTGCGGGAAGGGATGAGGCCTCCGGTTGGGCATGTAGGCTCTGGGGTGAGGCTGGGCATGAAGGGTTAGGGATGTAGGAGGGTGCTCTGGGCTGGGACTGAGGGGTTCGGAGAGTGGGAGGGGGATGAGGGCGTGGGGGGGGTCAGGGGTGCAGGCTTCGGATGGCGCTTACCTTAAGCAGCTCCCAGAAGCAGCAGCATGTCCCCTCTCCGGCTCCTACAGAGAGGTGTGGCCAGGTGGCTCTGCGTGCTGCCCCATCCACAGGCACTGCCCCAACGCATAGGAGCCGGAGGAGGAACATGCCGCTGCTTCCGGGAGCCGCGCGGAGCGGGGCAAGCCATCAACACTGCTCCCTGGGTGGAGCAGGGCAAGCCCCGGACCCCACTCCCCGGCGGTAGCTCGAGGGCCAAATTAAAACATCTGAAGGGACGGATGCGGCCCCTGGCCACCCCTGTCCTAGATCCATAGTTAAGTACCTGAGTATGTTCCTGGTTTTTACAAGTCATGAGCACCTTTTATCCTCCCTCCTTTTAGGTGGCTTGTATTTGAGACATTAAACCTTAGAAGTCCCCATCACAGCATGCTCCAATAGTTGTCATGACTTCAGCTGCCTCTGTATAGCGATCTGTTTTCTTAGTATGAGCTGGGCTGGTTTTGAGCTAGAAACCAAGAAGTGAAAGCTTTATAACCCATTATAATTTCCTTGAGACATCCATCTTCTTTGCCTCTTAAGTTGTTTACTAAGATAAATTAGTTTGATCAGACAGCACACTGACAGTTGTTGGCAGACACACTGCTCTTGTGGCTTGGCCCTACCAAACTTTAAAACAAAGTAAATCTATCTGCAGAGATTTTCAGAAATAACGAGTGATTTGGGGAACAAAACTCAACACTTAAGGGACCTAATTTCCCAAAAGTGGCTGCTCAGTGCTTTCAGAAAAAAATCAGACCCTCCAAAGATGTCTCAAGTTGGACACCCATAAAATTGAGGCACCCAAAAGCACTCATCATTTTTTAAAATCTTGGCCAGAGTCCATACTGGATAAGGGACAATAAAAATTGAGACAAGTTGTTTGGGTTTAAAAGTTCTCAGCTAGAATAATGGGAATTAGGCATCTAAGTGACACAATCCACCAACATCACTCTGCCCTAATCCCACTGCCATCCCCTATGAAGTAATGGTATAGTGTCAACAATTTGTTGACATTTTTGAGGTATTTTCCATTCACTATTGATGGCATGTAGTTATCTTTCCTATTAGAAGATGCAGGATAAGATTTTTCAAAAGTGCCTAAGCATTCACCTACCCAACCTACCCGGGCTCAGGCTACTGTGCTAAGAAATAGCTGTGTAGACATTACAGCTCAGGCTCTGAAACCCACTCCCCCCTCTTGGCTTCAGAGCCTGAAATGCAACATCTACAAGGCTATTATGAGCACAGTAGCCTGATTCCCACAACCCCAAATCTGCAGACCTGGGTTTTGAGACTCGCTGCTGCGGACTGTATAACATGCCCTAAATAACGTAGGATATGTCTACACTTACTGGTAGATTGGCACTGCTGCAATTGATGCACCAGGTGTCGATTGAGTGGGTCTGGTGAAGACATGTTAAATTGATGGGAGAGTGCTCTCTCATCAATTTGTGTACTCCATCTCCCGGAGAAGAGTAAGGAAAGTTGGCAGGAGAGTGTCTCCTGTCAACACAGTGTGGTATAGACACTGCGGTAAGTCAACCTAAGCTACGTTGACTTCAGTTACGTAATTTGTGTAACAAAGGTAGCGTAACTTGGGTCAACTCACCGTGGTATTGTAGACCAGCCCTTAGAAGTCCAACTCCCATTTTCCCAAAATTAGTGTTTTAAGTCACTCAGGCACTTTTGAAAGTTTTATTTAGTGTATTTTTGTGTGTGCATTTAGTAGGAAATGAAACCTCCCCATGGCAATAAGGCCTTAGTCTTGAACTTGCAGACTGAATTCCGCTGCATGACTGAGAGAAGGGAAATTACTCACTTGAGTATCTGGCAGGGCTAAATCCTCAATCCTGTGGTGTATCAGCTGCTTAACATAAGAAACTCCAGTTACTCCTTCCATTGGATAGAAGAAAAGGGTATTTCCTGATTCACTACTACACATGATTGTGGGGACCAAGATTGGGCACAAGTCAACCCACTGCAGGCCAGCCACCTCCACTCAGCCCACACCTTGACATATTGCATGTTAGAATATAAGATTGGAGTGCATCAGAGCAGAAAGCAAATGTTAAACTGAGATTTCTGCAGGAAACTGTCCACACATAATAAAAGACCTCATGGACATCCTGCATTCCTTCTGTGACATGCAAGGGGATGAAAGATTGGGTTTTCACTACATATTTTAGCCCCTTTTCAGTCTGTTTCTAGATTGCCAAGAAGAAAGCATTAAGTTCCATCAGTCCCCATACTTTAAGAGAACATCTGGTGCTAATGAAAATAAATAAAGACTAAGACATAGGGGGAAAGGCCAATTAAAAATGTGCAAGACATTAATAACTAACCTGTCATCCTTTTTAGTGAAGGAAAATTACTAGTGTACTTACAGTCAATGGGTTAAATTACTCTGTTACAGTTATGCCAGTGCAATGTTCATTGCAGCTGCATACATAAATCAGAATTTGGCCCAAAGTCTTTTAAAAGAGCACAGATATTCTAGATAAAAACAGAAAGACCACTGAAAGACTGTAATCAAAGAGTAGTTATCAATGGTTCACTGTCAAACAAGGGGGATGTATCTAGTAGGGGCCTGCAGGGGCCTGTGCTCTGTCTAGTACTAGTTAGTATTTTCATTAATGACATGGTTAATGGAGTGGAGAGCATACTTTTTAAAATTTGCAAGTGATGCCAGCTGGAAGGGGTCACTAGCACTTTGGAAGGCAAGATCAGAATTCAAAATGACCTTGACAAATTGGAGAACTGGTCTGAATTTAACATGGATTTAACATAAAATTCAATTAAGACAAGTGCAAAAACCAAATGCGCCAGCTATAAAATGGGGAATAACTTGTGTGTACTTCTGAAGAGGATCTGGGGGTTACAGTGGATCACATATTAAACATCAACCAACAACATCATGCAGTTACAAAAAAAGTTAATGTCATTCTAGGGTGTATTAATAGGAGTGTCCTATGTAAGGCATGAGAGGTAATTGTCTGCTCTATTTGGCACTGGGGTGGCTTCAGCTGCAGTATTTTGTTCATTTAGGGGTGCCATAGTTTAGGAAAGAGATGGACAAATTGTAGAGAATCCAAAGGAGAGCAACAAAGTGACAAAAGGTTTAGAAAATCTGACCTATAAGCAGAGGTTAAAAAAAACTGGGTACATTTAGTCTTGAGAAAATACGACTGAGTGGGGACCTGATACTGTTTTTTAAATATGTTAAGGGCTGTTATGAAGAGGACAGCAATCAATTGTTCTCCATGAGCACTACAGTAGGACAAGAACTATTCACTTTAATCTGCAGCAAGGGAGATTTAGGTTAGATATTAAGGAAAACTTTCTAGTTATAAGGGCAGTTAAGCTGTAGAATTGGCTTCCAAGAGAGGCTGCAGACTCCCCACCAGTGCAGACTTTTTAAGAACAGGTTCAGCAAACACCCATCAGGGACAGTCTAAATTTACTTGGTCCTGCCTCATCTCAGGGAACTGGACTAGACAACCTCTGGAGGTCCCTTCCAGCCAAACATTTTTATGATTCCATGAAAAATATAAAGAAAAATGTGCACAGTATGCTCTACTTATAGTTGTAAAAGAAAGTCAGCAAACACAGTGCCCAAATTCCACACACTCCCATCTAAGTCCCACACTCCCCTCACCTGTGGGGCCAATTCAGATGGGGGGGAGAGCAAATTCCAGGCTCCCCTGTACACCTAGCAGCACCATTCTAGTCCCCATTCCTTTCCCGCTCCCACTGGCAGGGACCCTTGGCAGGGGGAGTCTCACCTTTCCCTTACCCACACACTGCACGAGCCAGTGCTGCCAGGTGTCATGTTCTCAGCAGACACACCTGCACTCTGTCATACCGGAAGAGACTAATTATGCTCCAGGTCACACCACCACTGCTAAGCCAAATTTGAGTGGTGTTGCAATCCTGTGCTCTAGATCCCAATGCTACTCACTGAAATTTGGCCTGGCTGCCCTGCCATCTGTACAAGAGGGCAGCTAAGTCAAATCTCAGTGTCATTGCAACCACACAGCTGGAGTGATGCTCTAGACTGCTCTGGCAGCAGCCGCACCGAGTGACTATGGTACTGCTTCTTAAAAGTGGTTAGGCCCTTGCCCCTTCAGCTCTGCAGCCTATAAAACCTTGAGCAAGTGCAAAAACCTTGGAGGGATCATGCACCTGCACCCCCTCCACTAATTGGCACCATCACCCCTACCCACCCACCCACACCCCCCTGAGTATGGTAATTCCACTCTCAATATCATTGTGTTCATGGATATTCTTCAGGGTTGCTAATTGAGTCATGAGATTCTCTCCACATATTGGTAGCTGGCACAATATCAGAGGGTCTATCAATCCAACCATGTAGTTATTTATATGATGTCACTGCAGTATCCAATGCTTGGTCTTGCACCAGGAACTGCTTACTGTGCAGAAGACCAATCTCCCAAACATTGTAAATCAAGTCACAATCTAATAAAGCTCTAGTAATTGTTAAAACATTGGACTGGGTAGGTTAAGGAGAGTTTTGTTCTATCCCTAGTTTTCCCACTAACTTACTACATTACCCTGAGCCATTCATGTAGCCTCTCTGCATCTCATTCCTCCTCCTCTATTGAAGTGGGATAGTACCTACTTCACAGGGGTATAGTAGAAAGGTATGTAAAAAAAGCTTGAGATGTTTCTGTGGAAGCAACTATACAAGTTCAAAGTTATATTTGCTTGCTTACTCTTCTAAATTAGAAACAGTTTCTGGATTCAGTGACAGATTGCCCATTTAAAAAAAAATATTGAAGTGTATCCTGTTACTTGGCAGTCATATACAGTCATAACTATTGGCATTTGCAGTGATTGTGACATATTAGACAACATTTGAAGCGTATAATTTGGTACAGATTGGTGGCAAAAGGTCCTCTCAGGATGCTCGTGTTAAATGAGATATTTCATCTGCCTGATTTATTGCCAGTAATAATGTTAAAGGAAATACATTTTCCTGGAATTCTAGATGATGTGGGTCCTCCCCTCCACCAAGAGACCAGTCCTGCAGTCTGGATGCCCTTAATGCTCCCACTGTTGTCAATGGAAAATTTGCCTGCAGAAGTTGTGCAAGATCAGGCTCCAAATTGTCAAGTATATTCATTGCAGGAAAGACAAAAAACAGTGGAGTCCTCTACAAGCTTAATCTTGCACTGTGTTGAGGAGAGATGGTTGGAACATTTGATTAAATGAAATGTCGCCAAAATACGCTGTTTCACCCAAGCTGAAATGTTTCAGTCAGACATGTTGGTTTCAACAAAGTTTTCTTTGGGAAGGAAAGGAGAGAAAGAGAGAGAGAAAGACAGATAGAGAAAGACTCACACTCTACAACCTGATGTTTAGTGCCCTGGCCTGGGATGTGAGAAACACAAGTTCAAATCCCTTCTCTGCCTCAGAGTGATCTGAGATTAAAAAACAAAACCGACTCTGCTTTAGTAATGCAATAAGTCAGTGGGAAAGCTAGGGGTAGAAGAGAGCTCTCTTTACCCTACTTAAACTATTACTTAAATCCCAAGTGAGTACCCTACCAGCTGGAGCACCTCCCGCCCTTTCTGAAATGAGCTCAACATTCCAACAATTCAATTTTTGTGAAAACATTCAAGAGATTTTGTTGTTACTGTTGTTCCAATGCTGAAAGAAAATAAATTTCAAAACCCTGAAATTGCCGCAAAATATAATTGCCATCAAGCCATCAACTCTAGTGTTGAGAGAACTCATTTCCCACTGAAGTCTGTGAGGTTTGATAGGCTCCATAGATTACAGGCTCTGCACCCAAATAAAGTTTTGAATGTTATTAAAATTTTTATTACTGATTAATAAATCAGTAAGGAAGAAGCATGCCACTTTCCAGTGAGATCAACATCAAGTCAGCTGCTATAAGGTTTTCAAGATATTATATGCAGGGCTGGAACACTTTATACTGAAGAACCTGCATTGGTAGTTTTTGCTCATTTGAAACTTATATTGCGATATTACAACAATGTAAACTCTACAAATTTTCTAAAGTAAGATCATGAAATATTTCAGATGTTTTTATTAAAAACCTAAACCTGCTTTAATTTGCCAACCTGTGGAGTAGTTTGCTTGATAAAAATAAAAAATGACATGTACAGGTTGATTGTCACTGAATATTGTTTGTGGGTGGTCATCATATGGAGCCAGCCAGCCATGTGCACACTAATTCAGCATCTTATTGATTCTCCCATACATTTTGAGCCAATCCCAGGAACTGATAGCTGCAAACATTTCCTGTATAGGAACTCCAGCTAGGGATCCAAATTTCAGGGAAAGGCATATTTCCCAGGCCATCCTGTGTCAGTCCTCAGCCCACTCCACTCATAGATGTGCTGCTCTGTCATTGCCATCACCGCATCTCATCATATAATGTGCATTTCAAACAATAAGGGTAAATACACGATAAGAGACAAATGGGAGGTTGTATTCACACACTATTTCTCAATACATTTCTCTACATCAAGCCATACTGTAAATCCACAGTTCTTGCCACTAAACCCCCATACCCATTTCATAAACGGTCATATCATTCATAACTACAATGCCTCTCCCCTCATTTCATTGCATGATGCGACAGTACCTCACTTACTGTAAAGACGGTACAAGCCCATTCATAAACATATTATTCTTCCTCTTCCATTGGGCCATGCAAGTCCATAACATGGGAACACAGAGCATCTGATTTGTGTTGTGCGGCTGCATCCTGCCTCACCTGTGATAAATGTGATCTCTGGTTGAGTGTACAAGTTTGGCAATCCATAACTGTCACAAGGTCCATTCGGGGGCAAATGGCTCACCTTTGGCTTCACAAGGAGTATGAAGAGAACAGCAAGCCACAATAATGCAGACAGTACTGATGACACAGGCATCCAAACAGGTCTGTAAGCAGGGTCAGCAGGATGACGGTCAGCCATATGCATATTCAGCCACCATTGTGCACCTACTGAAAGTGTAATTAAACCTTTTTGCCAGGCTCTCTGAGATCAGGATATGGTTTCATAAGCCAACGCAGAAAGGAGTACGCAGGGTCCCCAGGAAAACAGCGGGGAAAGAAACTCCATTTATGACAATGTCATTTGGTGGGAATAGTGTCCCAATCAGTCCACGAAAGTAGACCTTTGATCAGTGGAAAACATGGGAATCATGAACTTTTCTAGTGCAGCCCACATTGGCATCCATAAATTGGTCTCTGGGGTCCTCAAGGGCCTGCACAGTAATGGAGTAGTAGCCTTTGTGATTTGTATACTCATGTGCTCCTTGAGGAGGGCATACTGTGGACATGCGTCCCATCAATGGCCTGATGCAGTTTGGAAATCTCATTCTCTCAAAACCAAAACTTCCACGGATATTGTTTATGTCCCCCAGCTTTGGGTAACATACACACCTGACTGGCTCAGAAACCACTTTACCAGCAACTGACTTTCCAACACGTAACTGGTTAGCGACAGACCTGTAGCAATCTGGAATAGCCAGCTTCCAGATGGTTAGCAACCCGCTTCTGGACCAGTACAGCTGCCCTCATGAATGTGTCATGCTGCTGGAGAGTGAGTGCAAGTTGCTCACAAAGCTCCATAAATGTAGCTTTCTTCACGCAAGACTTCTGGACCCACTGCTGGTTATCCCAGGTCTGCATGACGATGTGATGCCACCGGTCTGTCCTTGTGGCCCTAAAGTGCCAGTCTATGTACAGAGCATCAGCAGCTATACCAAGGGCCATGAGCAATATCAGCTAGTTTGAATCTTCCATGGCTGTATTGTCCTCCTCCTCCATCAGGCACCTTTGGTAAGTCAGAAACCGCCACTATCCACCAGTGTCTCATGGATGCTCTGCCCATTTGCCGTACCAAAATGGGCAAGTAAGAGAAGCTCCTTCAAATGCTGCGAATCCTCCATGTTTCTGGTTCCGATTACTGGAAGCATAGAGACACAAAAGATGGCTTGGTAGAATCTACTGGGAATTTGGCAGGCAGCGACAATTTCCTGTAAAGTGGAGGGTGGACAGTCACGTTTTCCACATTGCACCACAATCCAGGGGCTACAGGAGCCACAGCTGGGAAGGGTGCTAAGAAGCCTGGGGTATAGTGGTTTGACTCAGGTCTATGTACTGCATGGTGGCCCCTGGAGGCCTGAGTTTAGGGCCCAGGTCCAGAAATTCTAAACCTAGGGTCAATATGCAGCATGGAGGCTCAAGCCCTAGGCTTGTAAACCCAGGGTCCGTGGACTCAAATCCCACTTATCCTGGGCTTACATTTCAGTGTAGACATACTCACTATTGCATTAGTCCATTCCCTGGACCTAATCCTGCATTATTTGCAACCACTGGGGATTTGGATGTCCAGAGAATGCAACTGTGCCTTAACGTACTAGGTAAAAGCAAGATCAGTCTTCACAAGGACACAGGTTATAATGATCAGTTACCCTCTGCCATCTATTTAGTAATTTATGTGACATGAGCTCAGCAGTTCCAGATGTTTAGATTGCAAAATTCACAACTGTTGGCAATATGATAAGCAATCTCAACAGAGATGCCGAGGTTTTAATAGGCATGCCACAAAGACCTCAGGAAGTAGGGCATAGTACACTAGTTGGGTTTTTAGAAAAGTTAACTGTAAGAGGCACTTTTTGTCAAAAGTTGATAGCAAGTCTTCTTAAGTTAATTATCGTGTGTTGAATCCAAATAGGTTATTATTACTAAGCTTTATACCATCAGTTCCCAAACTGGGGGGCGAACCCCCCTGGGGGGTTGTGAAGAAATTCCGAGGGGCGGGGGGGGAGCGCGAGGCTGTAAAAATTTCATAATGAAAAAATATTTCTATCACTGTAAAAAAAATTGTATTTATTTATTTAATAGACCAACAGACAATACATTTACATATTCTGTATACATAATAACTATTCATAAAATTGTCCAATTACAGGCCTATATTATTTAACTACAATAAAGTATTAACACTCTTCTCGTTTTTTATTATGAATATAAATAGACAAGAATAAAGGTAGAACATAAATGACAATAATAAAGCTATAAAATAAAAGTATATAACTGCAATGTTTTCAAATTTCATACCACAAAATGTGAATTTTTTATATTTTTTTGCCTTTTGATGTGAAGAAAATGCATCATCCTTCACATTAAATTTGTTTTGTTTATGCTATTTCTTATTTTAAATTACATTTTTATTAAATTTTTGTGCCAAGAAAAACTATTTGTGCTTATTTTTTATTTTAAATTATGAATTGAATTGTTAAAATGGGGGGTTGGATGATGGTGAAGGAGAGGTGGGGAGCATCAGGGTTTCTTGAAAATTAAAAATGGGGTGTGATGCCAAAAAGTTTGGGAACCAATGCTTTATACTGTGTTTAAAGGCCTCTACAAAGATAACAAATTAACACAGGGAAATTGCTGAAGTGTAAATCTTTATTTCCTTTTCATTTAGGATTAGCATACTTCATTTGGATCTCAATGAGCTGTAGAATGTAATAAAAGTGATGATATAATATGCACAGCCCTTTTTATAAAGCTAGTGAATTTCAGTTTCTTATTTGCAAGGGGTACTAGAAATATTTTAACACCTTTTAATACCATGAAAGTGCATGTTTACATGGCATGTATAACTTGAGCACTAGCACCTTGAAACAAAAATATGCAAGCTGATTTAACTACCAGAAATACAACCCAATCTTCAAACACCTGTTCTTAAAACAAATGAAAATATTTTCTTGACTAAACATTAAGTCAGCATTTCAATGCACACAAGTACACGTATTAATGTTGTACTATTTCAAGAAACTTTGGTATATGCTATCAGATTGAATCAATATCTTATTTAAGTCATTTATTATCATAAATCTACTTATTTGATAATACTGACCTTAAGCACTAAGGTACATTGGACACAAAATTTTTCCATTTCTCTACATTTGCATGCTTCTGTACAAACAATTGGTGCTGTCCTGCACCTGCATCACTAAATTCTGCACCCTGTTGTGCAGTCACAGAATATTGCCTCCATGAAGTCTGCTGGTATTGGTAGCAATGACACGAGCTGTGGCATCAGACTCCAACTTCCTCTTTCCAACTCACTGTATTTGGAGGAGGAAGTATTGGATTTGTGTAGTGGGCCTGTCTCCATACTAGTGCCTGGTAATGAGCAGCAAAAGAATAAGCACTTTAATGTTAATTTTATTCTAACTACAAAGCACTGTGTGCTAAAAAAACAAATACTAAGCATACAAGAAATTAAGATCAGTTCACATACAACAGGACAACTAACTTCTGTTTATTAATATTTCTAATATTATAATAAATGGATGACTAAATGCAATAAAAAGTGGAATATTAGGGTTCAATGTGTGTTAAAACCATGATGAGCGTCTTCTCATTTCTGTTTTAATAAACTGAAAAAGGAATTATGCTAAACAGTTTGATTTTGCTGACAAATTTGTGTATGCGTTGTTAGTATATCAAACTTTTCTGGTGAATTTTGGTGGACGTTCTTATAGGCACGTTTGAGGATCTAAATGTCAAAATTCCACTTGATAACCATTTTTAAATTGGCAGGTTCAAATTATCCTAGACAAAGCCTGTCACTCACTTTTAACAAAACACGTCCCTAACCCCTTTATAGAAGATTGATTCTGAGATTTCCATCTACTCTATTGGTAGTGTAGTACAGACAAGCTTATTCTACTGTTGCCCATGCTCTGCCTATTTTTGAATAATTAGAGGAGACAGGCCAGTGAGGTCACGTTTTTTTCCTTGATCTAGGTCAGTTTAAAAAAATGAAAAACAAGAAGATCAATTTGAAAATTATATGTTTTCTATATGAACAAAAAATGGCATAAACTATAGAGCTTAAGAGAAAAGAAGCCAGGGTTTATGTTCCTTCACTACTACTCTCTTCTGCTTAAACCACACTAGCAGTAAAAACTCTATTCCTTTGGCCCCTTCTGAGATACTTGCTGAACAGACTTCAATTCATATCAAGCAACTATGTGGCAAGCCAAACCCAACTAAGGGCCATGCACATGGAGTTTTCCCAACAGAATATCTTCCCCTGCCCAAGGTTTTCCTTCTCCTGTCTTCCTGAAAATAGTCTGGGTCCTCCTTGTTTTGTCTGCTTACATGAGTATAACTAGTCAAATACAAGTAAGAGAGACAGAGATTAAGGCAACAGAGAACAGATTTTTGGCAAGCTTTTCAGTTTAACTTAACTCCTAGAATTTAAGTAGAACTAGCAGGACCAACTGCAACAGCATCATCTGGTGACTGACAAGGAAACTGTGGGCACGTCTAACATTCTATAAACAACTTACACTAAGAAATTTTCTAGGGCAGTCAGTTTTTGTTTTGTGCATATTCCCATTTCACTATATTTTGAGAATGATGGGGAGCTAAATTATCTAAACAACTGGCAGCTTCATCTATTTCCCCTGAGAATTTGTAATATACCTTCAATATTCGCTCTTTAGCAACAGAAAGGAATTGGCATTTTGAACCTCATTTAAGCAGGATGTAGAACAAGGTGGTCTGAGCACAAACAATGAATACTTTTTATTTAGCAATATTGGCATGGCCTTAGTTTTCTTTGGTTACGTGGCAAGCTTTTTAAGCCAATAGTAATTTTTCAAACCCTACTTGTTTTTCTACCTCTTTTCCTCCTCATTTTAATGTTTTCAGTAACACTACTGACCTGTGAAAGACTCATGTCTGACTAGCCTGGCATTCAGGTTTATATCGGCTGAGAGCTGCGGTTAATAAAGAGCAGTATAAATACACACACTCCATGCAAAAGCAAGGACAAACAACATTGTGGGAGGAGAGACCTCAAGATAGCACTAGAGCTAAGCATTAGATGGAAGAACGAGTTATGATAATTTACTCTATACAATAGTTTTTCTTGTTGTTCTAGCATGCACTTTAAACAGAGTCAGGACAAAACTTCAGTCAAAATATGTTCTCCATGTGCATCTGAAATAAGTTCTGCAGCTAAACCAGAAATTCTGTGCTGGTTGCTGTATGGCCATTTCAATAGGAAGTTAAATGTTCCTTTTTTCATCCCACAAGAGCCCTTCACCGCTCTGGAGAGGACAACAAGCACAATTCTGGAGGTAACTCTAGTACTTTAGCTCCTTGATCCTTCAAAAAATTAAAGCAAATAGTCCTTTCCCGTGAAAGTAGCCCCATTAACTTCACCCTTGATTTATGGAATGAGGAAATAGAACAATGAGAGAACCATAGAGTCTCGGAGCGGAATGTGAAGGAAGGGAAAGGAAGTGGTTTGTGTGACTTCAACAGATTCATTTGAGCTTCCAATAAGATCCAGACTAAGAAAGATAGCTTATTTGTTTATAAGATGCATTTGGTAGAATCCCTTCATACATACAGTCTACCAATGCAATGGGGTCTCATTCACATCAAGATTAAGTTACAAATTGGGGACAGTGAACTTGTCTTTGTGTTTGTAATGTACAACGCATTAAATAAACAATATCTTACCTATTTCCTCCAATTTTATCCAGAGGCAATTCCAATCAATTCATCCTTTTGATAGATTTTTTTAGTTAAAAAGATTATCCAATTTTTAAATGAACAAGTCACAAACAGCAGGAGCAGTATGTGAAATGACTGCTGCGACTTCCATTAAGGAAATGGTATTAAAAAATCTGCCATTTTCTGTGCTCTTACACCTCCAATTTGGCAAGGTGGCATCTTCAAAAGACAGGTTTTGCCCTTGGGAAGTGAGCTCACCATTGACATCTGAACCATATTAGTGAAAGACAGTTACTCGTTATAGTGTCACTCATTTTAAAGTATTATTTTCTGCCTTTCATCTTTTCCTCTCCCAGTAGTAATCCTGTTAGAATTTCATTTTTAAAGACCTTGACATCACACATCCCCGCAGCCTAGAGATTCATGATCTTATATCGTTCCATTGATCTCCCTCTCCAATTCCCTCTGAACAAGGCCATGTCTCTTGCCTTGGAAGGCCATCCATTACCAAGGTGACAATTATTGATTTTAATTAAAGCAGCAGAATGAAGCTGAAATTATAAAGCTGTAAACTTTCCCATTCCAAGTATTAAAATAAATGGTGCTAAGAATTTACACTGACGTGATCACATATTTATGTTTGCGTATTAGGCTATAGCCAGTCCATGGAAGACATGCTGGCAGAGCTCTCCAGCAACGTAATTGGTCTAGAAAAGCTGAGCGGATGGTGGGGACAGCAGATAATAGTCTTGACACTAACAAATTACCAGGGTAAGGGAGTCCCCATTTCAGCAGGAAGCATGATAGGCAGTGATAGCCACTTAATTTTTTTTTTTTTATAACCAAGCAAGCTATTTTCCCCTTTTTGTTTTTTCCCCCCATTGCCTATTTCATGTATACAGAGAGAGCAAATTATTTGGGTTAACAGTCAGCTATTCACTATTCAGTCATTTTAGCTAGGGTTTGAAGTGCCCGCTGAAAGCACAGGAAAACATCACTAACTAAGAAACACTCCACTTAGAACAAGAAGCCCAGCCATAAAAAAGTCTGAAGATGGACAGTCTGTTCCTAAATGGCACAATTTGTCCAGCGTTCTTAATATGCTTCACAAACAATAATTAAGCCTCAATACCCCTGTTATGAAGGCAAGGTTTATATTAAGTTTCCTGAGGAGCCAACTGATTCAGAGAGGTCATATGACTCGCCCAAATTAACACAGTGAACTATGGCAAGCTAGAAGAAAAGAAAACTTGGAGTCCAACTTCACAATCCAGTTATAATCAATAACTGAGCCACATTCTTAAAGCTATCACACATCTGACAGATATTAAATATAGACTGCCATTATTATAACAACAACAACAACAACAAAGATAGCTTGGTTTCAGGTATGTGGCCCAGATGCTTTTATTTTAGCCATTAGGTCTCATTGTAAAACATAATGTGATTTTTTAGAACTGAATAGATTCAAGGGAGACACTTAAGAAAAAGTATATGGGCCATATTCTCCACTTCTGTGCTAGCAGAGAGAGGAGGTGGCTGAAGATGCCAGCATCAGCAGAAAGTGGTCCTCCTTACTGCATTATCTTTCTAGATTTTCTATATTGACATAGAGCAATGATATTTTTCTGATGAATGTGATTTATTACCTTAGATATCAATTAGCAGTTTGTCTATTAGGACAATTTTTCTACTGCCATCAAACAGAAGGAAGCCAATAGGCACATAATTATGTATGATACTACAGGTTTGGTCCATCTGTAAATCAATCTTTTTTAATATGTGCACTTTAAATACTGATGAGTTTGGGAAAAATTACAAATAGAAAAGCTTGTTTTAAATGTACTGTAAATCAGCTATGGATGTTTAGAATGAGTCACAGACAGAGCACTGACATACAGTATAAATGAGGCAGACCCACTGTATGTGAATGGTACATCCTCTAAAGAGATTCTTCAGTTCACCTTGTACAATGCAAAGCACATTGTGTGATGTAGCAAACCGTAAAAATTCCATTGAATTTCCTGCAACAGACATTCCTGTCCTTTCCTGTCCTGCAGGACACATGGACTTTTGTACTCCAAGCGCCCATGAGCCTTGTGGGTTTTGATGCTCAATGATAGGCAGGAACGGCTCCAGGGTTTCTGCCACCCCAAGTGGCGGAGGATAAAAAAAAAAGCCGCGATTGCAATCACGATCGGCGGCACTCCATCGCGCCGCTTTCTTCTTTGGTGGGAATTCGGCGACGCTTCCTTCTCTCCGAGAGGGACCCACTGCCGAATTGCCACTGAACAGCCCGACGTGCCGCCCCTTCCCCTTGGCCTCCCCAAGCACCTGCTTGCTGGGCTGGTGCCTGGAGCCACCCCCTGACGATAGGAAAACATGTTCTATCTAGCCCCAGTATACTGTCTCTTGACAGTGGCCTATACCAGAGCTTGTTTGTTTTAAACCTGCTGCCTATTAATTTCATTGGGTGACCCCTGGTTTTTGTATTGTGAGAAAGGGTAAACAACACTTCCCTATTCATGTTTTCTGCAGCATTCATGATTTTATAGACTTTTATCATATCCCCCACTTGGTCATCTCTTTTCTAAGATGAGCAGCCCTAATCTTTTTAGTCTCTCCTCATATGGAAGCCAGTCCATGCCCTTGCTCAACTTTGTTGCCCTTCTCTGAACCTTTTCCAGTTGCACTACATCCTTTTTGACATGGGACAACTAGAACTGGACACAGTGGTCAAGAAAGTCTTCCCTAGAATCCAGAGAAAAGAGAAAATGATAGTGAATTAATAAAATGAGTGATCCACTTCTGCATAAAGTAGGGAACCCATGGGGTGCTACCCCTTCGTGAAGATGGACAGGATGAGATTTTGGCTTGAGTAAGAAATTTAGAGCTTAGCCTAATGTTAACATCTTTTCCAAAGTGGGTACATGTTAACTGGTTAAATGGCTGGATAATCCTATTACATCATGTTAAAGAGGCCTTATAAGAAGACTGGGTAGTGACCTGAGACTTGCTATCCCAGCCTTGGTATTAAGGAGCAGAACTAGGTTTTCCTGTGTATAGCAATCTTTCCTGTCAAGATACTGCTCCATGTCTCACTCTAGGCTGGCAGAATGAAATCACCTTGTGGTAATATTGAATAGAAGCAGATATTGATTAGAAAAGTGTTTGCAGATTAGGAGTCCCACAAAAGAGTAACTCAGCAATCTCTTAATTGGATATGTTCAGCACTTGAAGACCAATATCTATCTCCATTTAGGAGTGCCAATATTGTCGAGGCAGCTACATAAGATGTTTGGCACAGAGCGATCCCAAACGCTTCCCCCTATTGTTCTGTATGGCTATTGAAAAGCAAAGCCTGATCTTGTTTTGGCTCAAATCATGAGTCCAGTGGTCATTTAGCAAGTAATATAATAGTTTCATTTTCCAAGATACTGATCATCCATGGCTCTCGATGAAGTTTTTATCAATTGCAGGGGCTCAACACCTCCGGGGGGGGGGGGGGGGGAATAGGCACTCAAGTGTTACAAGTGTCCCATCTTGAATAATACAAGAGATGATGCCTCTAGCTTGTTTGTTTTCCAGAGAGTTAGCCATGGACTATGTCTGATCAAAATGGTGATTGTTTAAAGTACTGTTGGCAGCCATACATCTCAGCTCTGGAGAAAGAAGGACTGAATATGCCGTAAGGCAGTAGTGCTCAACACTGTTGTTCAAGTTTGAAGTTTTAAAAGTTTTCTTGACTAATGGGAGTGAATAAGCATGAGGCCTGGCAAACGGGATGTGATGGCTGTAGTGATGACAAAAGGCTTGCAACTTTCCAGATAATACATTTAAAGTCTCAATAACTGCTACAAATGTGAGTGTAAGCCACTATGTTCCTCCCCACAAAGGCTGATATACAGAAGAGGCAAAATAGGAAATGCAAGGCCCATGCTTTCAGAAAAAAACAACATGTCTTTGATAAAGGAAAGCAATTATCCCTCTTCTTCTGGTGTGCAAATCAGAGCATTTGTACTTCCAAAACACACTCAGAGAAAGCCTTAAGTCTGGAGTCTAGTAAATTATTACTTTAAAAAAAAAGGAGGTGAAATATTTATATTAAGCAATTTCCAAAATGTATGCACTTACACCTGTTTGTTTTATTACTAAAGGTGGCCCTGAACCAAAACCCAGATTTCAGCCGAGTCCCTCAGTTCGATCTATTCTATGTTTGAAAGAGCATTACATTAAAGCACACTAGGAACTGTTCATTCTCATCAGCAGGATCTGCACGGACCACTTAATGTGTAACACCTTAGTGAGCTTTGGAAATCCCACCCCCATAGTGCACATTGCTGTATGGTGTAGACAAGCCTTAAATCTATTTGCACCAGATTGGATTTGTCCCATAATGTTTACTGGACATAAGCAGAATTAGATTAAAGGTGTGTCATTGGTGCCATGGCAATCATATGTTCCTCTGTATGATTTTATGTTCCTCTGTATTATTTTTTGATATTAATAACCAAGCTTTACCTTTTAGCTTTCATGTTAAGGAAGCATAACAATGTTTGTCCTTTACTCAATTTATGATAAAAAGCAGCGTTAAGGTTGTATTAGCTCTTCCTTTCCCTGAGCTGTTAGTCTAAAAGTATAGGACCCTTAAAAAAAAGGGTGTGAAACACACTGGCTCAATGCAGCTATTCTTGGGCAAAGCATTCATAATTAGATATTACTTTGGAGAAAGGGCAATGCTTCATCATAAGATGAAGTGTTATCTTTGATATCTTTGTGTGCACTCAGCGGAACATTCCCACTGATTGTGCTTCTAATCTAAGAGAAGTTGGCAGGTTTGCCCTTTTTCTTGTGAAATATATTCTCTTCTGGGAGACCTCTACCAATGCATATAGAGAAGTTTTATGTCTTATTAAGGTTGTTCGCTGATATTTGTGGTTTCTTAAATACACACCAGATTATTATTATAGGTGAATTCTACATTTACTTAGAGGTAGATTATGCTGAAAAAGAAGTTGGTAGGAAACCTAGAGGAACTAGGCATTATCTGAACAGCAGACTCACCATTGTGTGAGAATTACTGATGAACAAAATGCAGTCACTTCAAGAGCAGTGCAACCACTTGGGATTAAGTACAGGGCATTTCAAGGGCCCAGAGAGCCTTGAAATTCCAGTTGCCATTTCAGAGTTGCTTCTCAAAAAGAACATGAAGCCCCCACAACCATTTTAAAGTTTAGATTGCAAAGGCAGATTTGAGAATGAACAAAACTCAAAAGCAATACTTAAAATTGCCCTTGTTATTTTTCCCTTCCCTCAAATGGCTACAGGAAATTGCTCCTTCTGTGGAACAAAATAAAGAAAGGGTTGGCCATGAGTGGTTGTATCAAGATTTCATGTCTTCTATGATTAAAGTAGATGCAAGTCTGCCTCACTTAATGGAAAGACAACTTCTCTTGACTTCAATTACATACATTTGTCTTCTGTTCAGGACAAATAACTCATTGGTCTCAGGGGTTGTAATTGTGTCCTCCTTAATGCTAAAATTTATGAAACCATCACCTCTGGAGAACAACAAAACTCAGGTCTCTTTTAGTCAGCCCTCTAGCTTGAAGTGCCCAATTTCCAACATTTTAACCTCAAGCTTTGCATTTGTAATTAAAACTTAATTTTGTGCTTTAATATCATGAGAGAATAATGCAATATTTGAAAAAATGACTTGTCCAGAGAATTTACTAAACACACAAGTTAAAGTTAATTGAAAACTAAACCCAACTAATGGAACTTTGCAGAGCATTCTAAAACAAGTGAAAACATAGCATGTCGCTAATGCCATTGGACCAAACAGAGAAACAAGTGCCTAGCTAGAAGGAAACTAAGTTATGGTAACTTAGTCTTTTTTCAGCTCTCCCCAAAATATACACCACACCTGCTTATAGTCCCTTAGGCTTTCACCTACTTACCAATATGGGAATTACACAATACTTACTAATTTGGTCCAGAGAATTTAAGAGTAGCTATGTTGGTGTAGCTCACACACTTAAAAGCTGGAGGAGAAGTGTAGTAGGTAAAGCAACTAAAAGGAAAAAAGTTTACATTAAACTTCTTGAAGTACCCTACTGCCTAATTTAACCAACATTTTATTTCTGGGCTCCTCAAAATGCCAGTTAGATTCTTATATTCATTCATTAGTCATTAGTAATGCTGTTCAAAAACTTATCAAAATTGTTTTGACTAAACAAAAATTCTCACAAAAAGTATCTGCTTTCAGTAGAAAATACTGACTTCTAATTAAAAAATATATTGAAAACCAAAGTGTTTCATATTGAAACTGCACATATTGATTCAGAAATGCCTTTGTGGTGCCTCATGGGAGTTATACTATGAGTACTTCTTCCCCACTCACCCACACTCTTCTATGGGCCAGACTCCCCAGCCAGACTAATCTCCCATGATGCACTGCATGACAGACTACATCTCCCATGATACAGTGCAAGATGGGAGAGTGTGATGTGCCATGGGAGATGTAGTCCAGTTGGGGAGCCTGGTTCCACATAAGAGAATGGGGACATCCAAACTACAACTCCCATGGCAGGATTTCAAAGATTTGATTTTCACTAGAAGTTTTCCAATTTTGGATTTTTCATTGACAAAGTTGAAATTTTTCACAAGGTTGGGGGGAGGAGGGGAAGAACATTTTCCAGTAGGTTGTAGTTATTAGGTCTAAGAGTCTAATTGTGTCTCAGTGAATCTGATGAGCTATTTTTTTAACCACTTCACACATAACCTCTGAGTTTGTCCCAATAGGTTTTAATTAGCAATACATTAAATTTTAAAACAATATTCAACAAGTGTTTTATATACATCTGCATGCATTCCAAAAGCAACCCAGCCTATCCAGTTTATGATGACATAGGGTCTAATATAATTTGCTTGTTTGTAATAACCAGATCATAAAAGCACTGTTTTCATTCCCAATATTTGTGCCAAAAGATACAATTTTTTTTATTATGATTAGTGTCCCAGCTATACCTTATGGATACAAGCCAGAGTGTTAATCTGTGGTTTTAGTATTAAACATATGTATCAAGTACAGCCAAACCTCAAACAAGAATTAGAATTTGTGACCTTCAAGTACAAATTTATAATCGTGACATTTATAAATGAATCTTTAAGGTTAATTAAATGACATGCTGTTGGATACATGGTTAACCTCAGCTGAATAAGTTTTTCCTTTATGTGCTGCAAGTCCTTATTTAACCTCCCCATCTCTTTAAAAGTCTCTTGCACTGCCAATTTGCATATGCCAAATGAACACCACCAGCAGAATAAATATGCACAAGTATGTGCAAACACAGGCAATTAAACTTCACATGTCATTTCAATGTCAGACATCCTGCTGACTGAAAACTAAATTTTGTAGATGTTTCTAGTAATGCTTCCGTATCTACTGTAAAGATGCAAAGCGTAATACATATTTTTAAAACAAAGGGGGGGGGGCCGACTACATTAACGTGCCCTAGAGAACTGTTAGGGTTCACATGGGCCAGTTAGTATGTGACACACTGGTGCAGACTAAAATTTACATCCCACTGGTGTGGACTAAAGTGTCATGTAAACGAGCCCTGATAGAAAACTATAGACAGGAATAACTTGTCCCTTCACTGCAATGCAGCCAATTTCAGAAGTGTAGTGCTCCAATGACTCAGCAACAAAAAGCAACATTGCCAGACAGACTAAAGCAAGTCATTTCATACTCAAGTGAAACCGAAGCTGAAATTTTTCAGCTTATTTAAATGGGGAGAATTTAATTAGAGAAAATTAAAAAATGCCCTGGGTAACAAGATTAACAAATCTACACTTCCAAGAGTAACGTTGGATAAGAGCTACACAGGAAGAAGCCAAAACAGTAACAAAAAAACATGTCTCTTTCAGAAGGCCTCCAAGCCAACCCTAGCTGACAGAGTTCCAGTTTCTCTGATTGTTCTAGGAGGCAGGCAGACTTCCTCCCTTTGCCTTAGGTGTCAGGTCAGGGCAGGGGCCACTTAACCCAGTTCATAAAGCCCTTGCCTCAGAGCTACCAAACTTAGAGAGAGAAAAATAAAGGCTAGTGATCTGAAGCATGAGGGGCTTGTAACCTGTAATAGCCAATGTGGATTCTAGTCCCATCTTTTGCTCAGCTTCCTTTTCCTGTTCTATATAGCCCAACCCCAAAGGCGGGGCAGGCCCCTTGATTGGACCCAGACTGTCTTGGCTGTAAGCTCCAGACTGTACCATAAAGAGGTACTATGCCTCACCACAGCCATGAAACCTTTAATGACAACAAGTAATACAAGTTCTTTTATATGCTATTAGCAAAAATGGACCCTCCAACAGCACTATGACCTCGGCCACCCTAGAGGGCACTGGTTCAATAGTGACTCAAAGAGAAGCACGATACCTATATAATCACAGGCACCACTTCCTGTATCTTTACACATTCCTCAGAGCAACTACTGAGGCTGGGTCTGGAAGCAGATTACATGTGAAGGCATGGTGGAAGATTCACACTGGATGAGAAAGCAGTTAAATCCTGTCAATTAGTAGAATCCAACAGGAGCAAGGCTGGATTAAGATATAAATACTACCGGCCCATGTCTAGAACCTCAGTTTCTGGTGTCAGGTGAACACATCATTATCTCAGATCTTTCATTTTTAAAAAAAGTTTCTGTCCCTCATTGTTGCAAAGAATAGTTTGTAAATGTGAGCTGGGTTTAACTGATGCAGTGATGTCTGCTTTGGTCTACAGAGAACCTGAAACAACCTGATGTGAGAGGTGAGATGCACTCACCCAGTGCATCTAAATGCATTTTTAACTCCAAGACCATGTCAGCACTGCTCCAGGTGACTCTGTACGACAGGAGGAGATGAGTGCAGCAGTCCCAGCCCATGCAGCCAAGCTTCACAGCTAGAGATTCAGCATTTATGGAGCCATTGAGCCAAATTTACAGTTTCCTGAATCATAGAATAAAAGAGGTAGAAGGGACCACAAGAGTCAAGTGAAGTGGCACTGTGTGATGAGCACACAGGGGGAGTAGGAATCATCTGCAGCCCACATGTGACTACATCCCCGGCCCGCCCCCCCAAAAAAAACCCCCCACACACCCCCCCCCTACAAAAACCTGCCCCCCTCCCCGCCAGTAACCTCCTCACCAGCACAAATCCTCCCACCATTCTCTCCATATTCAGAGTCCCACAATCCTTTGTGGATCACGGTATATAGTAGGTTGTGGGATGATTTTTCTGCCTTTATGTACATAGCAGATCAAAATATTTGAGACACGCTGCCTTGGAATTCTCGGGCAAAATATTGACCTGGCTGTACTACCAACATGATAGCAGAGACTGATGGCATAATTCCTTGCATGGCCTCTTTATAGTTGAAATATTTTGTCCCACTGGAAACAAGTTTAACAAAATACTTGTTTTTCTAGTTTAAAAAGGAAAACTAAGTAATTAGCCATCTGATTGGCTAGCTGACTTAGTAAAACCTCTCAAAATAAGAATGAGGATAGTCAGTTTACCTAACCTACTGCAAGAGACACAAAAATAAAAACAGGTAGTTTATTATATATGTATATATACACATACACACACACCCTTCAATGAGTGATCAAACGCTTGAAGTGAAGATATGTAATAATTCAAAAACAATTATAACAAAAAGATTTAACACAGCCCTGGAATTAATGGGATATGAAGCCTGTCACTACTAGCTTATTCTGAAACAAAACCAGATCAGTAATGAGCAGCTACTCAGTGACCTATGGAAAGAACTGGTGGCTTCAGTCCATTTCTTAGGGTATATAATTGTCAGCTCCAGTAAAAAGGCCAAATATTAAATAGAGGCTAGAGACTAAAATCTTCAATACCGTCAAGATGATTGCTAGTGGTCTGGTTTGAAATGCATTAGAAGCAGGAAATGGACAGAGCTAGCATTGGTGGTCACTCTGATGTTCTTCTTGGGTGAGTATCAGGCTTCAGTTTCAATTGATGCCATTTGGCACGTTCCATGAATATTGAAATTCACCAGGCAAACAAGAAAAGATTTAGCTTAACTGGTATCTCTTAAGATCAATACCTAAATAATGAACATATTTATTATTTCAAATACTACAGCTGTGTATAACACCAAACACTTCCAATCCAGGGCTATAGGTAAGGTTATGTGGGGAGTTAAAAGATAGAGGCATTACACTAGGTGCAGTTCTAGGATGTGAAAGGGAGAGAAATGAACTGAAAACCATTGACACAATAAAGCAATATAATACAGAGTTTTATGAACATTTACAGGCAATTGATCTACATTATAGTACATTTTTCTGCTATTTCACCAAACGAAAAGGTAATTTGAACAGAAAAAGTGTCATTTGGCCAGTGGCCTAAGCAAGAATATTGTGGTAACCGACATTTCTCTTTGAAGTTAATGACAGTGTGAGTGCTCAATACTTAAAGATCTACTTTAAGAGGATGGCTAGCACATACGTGGGATTAAGTAGTGAAGTTTGCAATAGGATCTGAACAGCAAAGTATAAGTAGATTTGGACCCATTGTTCCTTCAAACCAATTCATAGAAAAAATCAATAGAAGCATTTGCTCAAGCTTTGAGCCTTTTTGGTGAGAGTTTGGTTCTCTTTCCCCCCTTCAACCATTTTCACTTCTTGTTTTACACAAACTAGAAGTACTGTAACACTGTGCAACTAATAGTTTCTGGAATTTCTGGTTGAAAAATTGGAAATCTCACTCAGGCCTCTTTTCATGAGTCAATGAATCTGATGTCAAACCCACAGATAAAAAAAAAGCTGAACTTTTGATTTCAATGGAAACAACAACATCCAATGAATATTATATGTAGAGCTAAGCAAGTAAGTGATTTTTCAATTTGGTATATCACCCGGAAAAGAAAAAAAAAATCAGAAAAAAATGGTTTGCTAGAATTGAAATTGTTTGCATAGAAATGTTTTGAATGTGTCAATTCCAATCAACATCTTTCAAAACAAAACGTCAACGGTGTTCATTCAGAAAACGTTGAAATAAACTGTTTTGATGCTTCAGAATTTTTTTGTCCATTTTTGCATTCAAAACTATTCTCAAATTAGACCTGAATTTGCAAATAACTTTGATACCTTGAAAAAATGTATTTTTGGGGCATATACTATTCGCTCCATTTTTTTCACATCTGATTATGACGATCATGTTTAACCATTTCAATTGTCCCTCCATGAACAATGGACCATGTGCCCATACCAATGAGCTGTTTGATGCCGAACCAAGCCCATCCAATTGGCTTAGACCTGTGGGTGCTGAAAAGAATGTTGGATGGTTTAAGGTTAGTTGTATGTAGAGATGTGACTTTTATAAAGGTGGCTGGTGCAGGAAGTATAGGGTGGTGAGTGGTGGGTTCTTGCTGCCCAAAGTAAAATAAATTAAGTGTTAGGGTAGTGAACTGCACCACGTTCAACTGCTAAAAGGGGGCTGTCCATGGTCTGATAAAATTGGAAAGAGATATCTGCTTAAAGCAAAACAGCTAACTGGCATGGTTGCCAAGGCTCTCTCTGGTGAACCAATGCCAAGAGCAGCATGATATCAAAATAGTTTTGAGAAGGTCCCACATCTCTTCTCTGTTAGATCAACCCAAGTCTGGGTGCTGTCTTGCGTGGTGCTGGAGTTGAAAGGAAAAACTTAAGTCCAACAGCTGTAGGAGCATCTTTTCATCCAGGTACCTACTGAGGAAAAGCCCCAAGATATTGATACAGCAGAGGGCCTGCCAACACATGGTGCTCAGCACTGGAACTTAACATGTCTGAGGTTATATTTCCTATTTATTTGGCATTCAAGAGGGGGCAGGGAAGAGCCAAGAGAATAATTAAAGATTAATAAACCTGCCTTATGGTAGTTCAAGGAGCTCAGTCTATTTAGCTGAATAAACAGAAGGTGATCCCTTTGGCTTTATAATCTATGAATCTATCTTGCTTCTCGGCCCTCTTTCAAACTGCTGCCAACACCGATCAGGACTGAAACGTTCCACTAGCCTAGGTTAGTCTCTTGCCTTCTTCTGACTGCTCCAATGATAACTCCTTCCCCTCTCTGGCCCAATCAAAAAAAGGAGAAAGTTACAAGACTAGCAAATGTGTTGTTTTTTAGTCCCCATAAAGCATGTTACAATAATGACATGTCAATCCCCAATCTTCCTACTTTCCCCATTTCCTACAACAGGGAAAAGCTTGCTACTGCCTCTCCTCCACCCCCACATATGGTGTAGGTAGCTATAGAACTGCTAGAGATTTGTTTTTTCCTTGTTCTGTTCCTTTACATTTCTAAGCACCTGGCATTGTAAGGTTGAGTTGATGCCACATGTTAGGGAGACATGTTACAGACTGTACTCTCCTCAAGGATATGCTGTTCATTTTTTTTTTACTCAAACTACAATCACAACCATTCAGACCAAAAGTACATGTTTTTTTCTTGTGTACTGCACGACATAGCACCCCCCCTCAAAAGAATAAACTATTTTATGACTATTACTGCTTCTCCTGCTCCAAAACTTTTGATCACTGGACATTCACTGATGCCTACAACATGTTAGCTAGCAGGCATTATCTGGGCATGTTCACCTCTGTGTGCATTCTCTTGACCAAATGAAGTAGCCCTATGAGGAGTAAATGGGGCATTGCATGCAAAGACATGCTACGTAAATCCATACATGACCATAGGATCGTCTTCCTTTACACATCAATTTCAGGGCCAATTTAGCAATATAGGTGGGTTACTTCCTGATATATCACAACTTCCTGTAATAGTCGTGTGCTTCTACCAGTGTATAGAAAAATAAAAACATTGTTTCTACAGTTTACTGTGGCTATAAGAGAAACGTATACTCTCTTGTGAATCACCTGGGAGTATTACAGTTTAAGTAGCAGCACTTCAGCACAAGTGATCTAGAAAATCAACACAGAAATTGGACGAACATTAACCAAGGTCTTTCAGGTCCCATTTCACACTGTTAAATATAATAAATACTGAGTAAAAGAAGATAGTGTATCCAGAATATCTCTATAGAGAGTCTCCAGACTGGCCTGACTCTGAAAACAGGGGCTGCCAAAGACTGGTGTGAGGTAGTGTGTGTAGTCCATAAGGTCAGCAGATGGATTTTGAACCACAATTACAGTGTAAACAAAATGCTTACATAGCCTTTGCTGCTTCCTCCATCAGCGGAAAGCTGAGAGCTACAGCACAGTTAATTAAAGCAAATTGGAGACTCAAGCTGATAGCTATAAATATTTAATTTGTTTCAAAGGACAGAAGGTTGTAGCCTTTTTAGCCAAATTGCAGAATATTAATTGAGACAATTCATACACACACAAAGACAATTATCAATACAACTAGAAATCTGGTGTTCAGAAGAAAAACTTGAAAAGTTAACTACAGGGCAACACGTCTTAATAGGGGTAAAAGCTGCTGCTCTGGTAGTCGTTTTGCATGTCTCAATGTCTGGGTGCCCAAGCACACACCTCAAGGGAATCTGGTTTCCTGATGAGGTCCTCAGCAAATTCTGAAAATCAGAGCCTTTTAATATCTTAACATTGAGGCACCCAAAATCATAAGTCACTTTTGAAAATCTTAACCACAGTGTTTTAAGGAGATAGGCAGGGGCAAACTTTTGCATAAATAGGTTCACCAAGACTGCATGAGAGAGCATGTGGTCTGTTTAGGAAGAGGGGGACATGCTACATGTCACAAATTGGGGCAAAGTTGGCCAAAAGTTTTATGCTGTCTTTTTCCTTTATTTTCTTCATCTAAATAAATAAATCCACTATTTTACTCTTGAAGATCCTTACCTTAAATATCTCATAGAACTGCGTTCCTACATCATAAAAATCAAGCAATTCCTTATTTATCCATTTATGATACTTAACAGTTTTAGCTAAGTTCAGTCATTGGATACTTTCATAATATTGCTAATCAGGATCCAAAATTTTGAGATTTTAAAAGATAAAGTTTGCAATTTCATTGGTTTTCTGATTCTGGAGTCTTCAATGTTCACATTTTCAGCTTCTGCCTGAAACCATGAAAACTAGAAAAACTTATTTTTAAATGAAAGCTCAGATTTTTCCCATAATCACAAGAGTCCAGAAACGGAGTCTTTATGCAAACACATCCAACACTCAAACTCTCAAGATAAAATTTTAAGAGCTGACAACACTGCTGAACTCAAAAAATCAAAGTCAAGATGTTGTGAAATAAGACCAAAAGAAGGGACATACAAACTTCCTTGAACTCAAACAGCTGAATTATGCACAGATCTCATCCTGGCATTGTACTCAACTTCAGACACATTGTACAGAGTATCTTAAAACGTATCTCTCTCCTTAATATAGGTTTCTTTGTGTCCAAGATTATAATATAAATTTCCCACAGAATACGGATCCAAGGTTAACAAACACACAGAAAGAATGTACAAATTCCATGCAAGTACATTCTCTGAAAAGGAGAGCCCATTGAGATTACAAGCATCTCTAGGTAGGTTAAGCTGAAGCTGACATTCATATGCATTTAGAGAGAAAAAAGGAATTAGTGAAAATGTTAAAAAGGCAAGGTTGTTTTCCCCAATTTATCTTGAAAAGGATGATTAGCTACTATGTCCTGAATTCTAAAGTAGCATGAGAAACATTATACCTCTACAGCCTTGAATAATCACCCAAAAGGTTTCATTTGGAACTCACATGCAGTCTTCTCCCTTTATACATTCTTTATGATACTTCACAGAAGAGCATTAAAAGGAAATAAAACAGTTATCTATACATAATACACTTTTTGTAGTTAAGATTAACAACCTTTGCTACGTTCCTGTCTAGCTGTGAAGAAATTCTGGTATGAACACACACACACTTTGGTTTCTTAAAGAAGTATTTGATTCCAATGCAATTTCTATGAAGAGTTGAGACTCATTTCATTATGTTATCCTTGGGCTCTAGTTAAGGGAGAATGATATATAGAGAAGATTTAACAGGGAACTGCAGGGGTTCTATGAAGAACCCAGTATAGTAAATGTAGTGGAATCCCAAAAATTCCAGTGAGCAGGGCATGCAATTAGGATGATTAACCAGACAAGCTAAGCATCTCTTGGAAGGATATCCTTATCATTTTCTTAAATAGAGAACAGAGAGAGATAACACTGAACAAGTCCTAAGATCTCTTAAGGTGGATTATCAATGGGGGAAATATGCCCTTGACAGAAAGAGGCGGAGGTAAATTTTGAGAGTAGGCAAGGATCACCATGGTCTACAGACCCACGGAGTAGCAGAGTAGTTGTACTCTAATGTGTCATTGGGCTTAACTTGATGGGATACCACACTTAGGCCTGGTCTACACTATGGGGTTAGGTCGAATTTAGCCGCATTAGGTCAATTTAAAAATGACTGCATTCACACAACCATCCCCGTTCCGTCAACCTAAAGGGCTCTTAAAATTGACTTCTGTACTCCTCCCTGGTGAGGGGAGTAGTGCTAAAATCAACCTTGCTGGGTCGAATTTTGGGTAGTGCGGACGCAAACTGAGGGTATTGGCCTCCAGGAGCTATCCTAGAGTGCTCCATTGTGACCGCTCTGGACAGCACTTTGAACTCTGATGCACTAGCCAGGTACACAGGAAAAGCCCCGGGAACTTTTGAATTTCATTTCCTGTTTGGTCAGTGTGGCGGCAGCACTGGTGACCATGCAGTCCCCCTAGAATTGCAAACGAGCTCCAGCATAGACCGAAAGGGAGACACTGGATCTGATTGTTGTATGGGGAGAAGCATCTGTGCAGGCCGAACTTCAATCAAAAAGAAGAAATGCAAATGTATTTGCCAAAATCTCACAGGGCATGTTGGACAGAGGTGCAACAGGGACACACAGCAGTGCCGCGTGAAAGTTAAGGAGCTCAGGCAAGCCTACCAAAAGACAAAGGAGGCAAACGGTCACTTTGGGTCAGAGCCCCATATATGCCACTTCTATGATCAGCTCCTGGCATTCTAGATGGGGACCCTACCACTATCCCACCACTGTCCGTGAACACCTGCAAGAGGGGAGTCTCACGCAACACGGAGGAGGATTTTGCGGATGAGGAGGAGGAGGAGGAGAATGCACAGCAGGCAAGTGGTGAATCCATTCTCCCCGGCAGCCAGGAACTTTTCATCACCCTGGAGATACCCTGAAAGCCTTTGCAGAAGGTTTCTGGGGAGGGCTGCCTTATTTTGTCTTCCACGGTAGGACACTTTACCACGCCAAGCCAGTAGCAAGTATTCTGGAATCACACAAAAGCATGGCAGTGAATGGTCCTGGGTTTTGGTTGCATTCAAGCAACATTCGGTTTATATCTTTTTGTGTTAGCCTCAGCAGAGTGATATCATTCATGGTCACCTGATTGAAATAGGGGAATTTTTGGGGGGGGTCTCCTTATCCTGGTACCAGATGGAAATATTGTGGCAATTCCTTTTCCAGAAAATGGTTACTAAATACTACCATGGGATGATGCTTCAGGGATAGATACTCAAGAAATACTCATTTATCAAAGGCTAACCTTGTTGCTGTGACAAAAGCATCTTTATCCCTCCCTTCCTCTGGTACACTGGCTGCTCAGGCTACGATGTGGCTCAAGGTTTTTGCAGGTCTATAGTTTTTGCTGGTGAGGCATGATTAGCTATGTTGGTTTCAGTCTCACTGTTAGCCAGGCTTTTCATCTTGGCCTGACAGCCCATCATTACTTAGGGAGTGGGTGGATATGAACACATGCAAACGACAACTCAGCACATTATATACCAGCATCCTGTAGCCCAGCATGCTAACAGGTTAGCTAATAAACTTCCTCAACTGTTGACACTTAAAAAAAAAAAAAAAGCCAGAGAAACACCAATGGAACCAGATTACAGGAAAGACACAGATGTGATACGATTCTCCAAAAAACAAACTAAAATAGAGTGAGAGAGGGGGGTATGTCTACACTACAAAATTGACTTCTATAAAATTGACTTAATCTTTAGAAATCGATTTTATACAGTTGATTGTGTACGTCTGCAAGAAGGGACTTACTTCCCAGACCAGAAAATTACTGTTGGGGATGTTGAAATGCCAATATCAGAGGGGTAGCCATGTTAGTCTGAATCTGTAAAAAGCAACAGAGGGTCCTGTGGACCTTTAAGACTAACAGAAGTATTGGAGCATAAACTTTCGTGGGTGAATGCCCACTTCATCAGACGCAGATCCAGAACCTTCCTCTAGGCTTCTTGATGGTCACACCATGCTTAGTGGCTGCTATTTGGCTCTCTTTCTGCATCTAAGTCTCTGTTAGTTTGTCTGATCCACCTTTCTTCCCTCTCATGCACACACACATCTCCTCCTAGCAAAACCACTCTGCTCACTTAACTGAAAACTCCTGGGCAGGCCCACAACCCCTATTACCTTCAGTGTGTGTGTGTGTGTGGGGGGGAGGCTTATGATTAACTTATCCCAACACTTGTATTAATAGTATTGTGAAAGCAGAGAAAACGATAAAGGGAATTTGAACGCAGATATCTTAACTTTTAGAAATAAAGTAGGAGTTAGGTTAGCACTAGCTCTAATAACTCGAGATTTCAGGCAGGGCCTGGGCAAGCAGAAAGCAAGTGGAACAAAAAACTGTAAGAGAAACTGTTTTTTGACCTTGTGTTAGATAAGAATGGAATACAGACTGTAGCAGGAACTGCTGAGAAAAGTAAGATATCAGAAGGATTATGTATAAACACGATGCGGTTGTTGATCATTATTGTCTGTAACAAAAGGTATAAATGCTTGCCCTAATTATTTATCTAACGGAGACCTGCCTGGGATGTGGGGGGCGGGGGGGGGCGAGAAGGGGATCCCCTGTCTGGGTGTACTCTCCCCTTGCAAGTGTCAGGGAAATAAACTGTCTCTGACTTGTTGCAACCAACCTGAGAGGTTTGTGTTCCAGGCTGTCACCAGCACCTCTCAGCATAACCTTACCTTCCAAGGATTGCACAGTATATGTTCATGAAATATTAAGTGTGGCACAATAAACACATACTTCATAACCAGATACTCACCTAAGAAGCATTACCCCTATATACTGGCCACAAAATCCTTCAGAAATGAATACTCATGCATGCAAATTTAAATGATTGTGTGGTTTAGGAAGAGTGAATAGTGTGAACCACACCTTTTCCCCTTCTCCTTCTGTTATGGTTATTTTTTGTTGGTACTTCTGCCAGTGTGTGTAAAGACGCCACTGGTTTGTATGGGGGAGGGGAAATCTAATTTCACATCAGATTCAGTTTCCAAGAAATAAGTTGCTTGCTAGGGTTGCATTTATTCAAACTGTTTGTAATGCATTCCAAACAAACTAAATGACAAAATGTCACTCTTATCTTTGAGACAACCTTTTGCAGGTGACAAGGTGATTTCCAAATAGAAACTGATTAACTTGAATGCATACTTACCCTGTATATGGGAACAAGCCAGCCAGCCATCTCCTTCTCTCCTTTTCTGAGTGGCCGCCATTTTGATTAGAACATGACCCATCACCTCATCTCCAACTGGATCCCGGTAAGTATATAGCTGCATTCCTTTATCTCATAATTACAGCAAAGGGAGAGGATCAGTTGTACTTTGTTACCTCAGCTGATGGCCTTTTCTGTCCTACTGTGATACATGAGAGCATTTGTTAAATAGGGTTGGGATGTCTCACTCACGTATGGTGGCCATGTGCACCCTGAAAAGGCCTGCAGCTTGTTACAGTCCACTTGACATAGTAGGAATTAATTCCATCATTCTGGATGTATGTGAGCCCTCACAGAAAGTTACAGGTATCATTTTAGCACATATTTTATTTTCCTCTCATCTTTATTTGAAGCATTACATTAAACATTAATATAATGAAGATAAAACCTAATCATGACTGGTTGGCCAGCAAACACACAAAATCCCATCTATGTGCCAAGTATTTCCAGCTGTACAGAGCTCATCCATCCGTAGTGCATGCCACACCACAAGTCAGCTGCTTTACTTAGAGACCCTTCACCCAACCCACAATAAATCTGAAACAAATGTTCTTGTTACTTTTGCATTCTCTTTTCTAATGTTTCCATCCTCCATAATAAAACTGGAAGCTGCCTTTCCGGTAAGTCAGAAATTTGGTACTGAGCTATTGTTCGACTCATTATTGCCCAAGATTTCAGTCACAAAAACCCACACAAGTAGCAGGATATTGAACTAAAAATTTATAGCTCTAAGAAATTATAGTGTACGTTGCCATTTGTCAACATAATTGGATATTAATAGTAGAGTGTGCATTCCCAGCTTTCATATCAAATATACATGCTATATATTTATTAAATATAATTCATTCTCCTGAAGTCCTAATGAGGGCTGCTTAATTCCATCTTTAATCAAACTTCTAACTAATCAAAAGGCTTGGCAATGAATTGAACAGGTTTTGCAGGTGACATTTTCTTGTGTATATCAACCAGAGCTTTTTTAGTCTGATTTTACTCACATTTCTCTCTGTCCACATATATTTTCCTCCTCATTTACATTTATTGCTGTAGCAACTCAAGAATCTAAAGATGAATGGGATTCAATGTTCTGATGTTCTCATTGTTCAGTTAACCAATTTTTTGCGTGGATTCAATTTTACCTGGGGATATTAGGTTTTCTCTATGACTGGTGAGCAAATAAATCATTTTAAACAGGGATCTCACAAACTTGTTTTTTAAGAAAGCCCACTGATCACCTTAACTATTTTTAAAAGCTAACTTTAGGTTTCATTTTTTGTGAGGAAATTCTGACATGGGTATCAGGTTCCAAATTAAGGAGAACAATTAATAGCACTTAACATTTACCAGTTCCCTGGTTAGCAACCCTTAACAGCATCCGTAGCTATATGAATAGCTACTAGACCATAAGCCTTTTCTCAGACAAAAATTAACTGATGGCTGAATTAGCATGTTCACTCTCCAATGAGCACTGTTGTGGTTGTTCTTTTCAATAGCATTTATTCTGGAGAAAATAGATACTTGGAAATGCAGTACATGCTAATTTTCAAAGAGATTGTCAGTCCCTTGCATCTTCTCAAAGCCAGAAAGTCTTTTATAACCACAGTTAAAAAATACACTCAGGCATTCACCAGTTTACCAAGAAATATTATTTAAAAATTTGGAGGTTAAACTACAGTTGTCAAAGTAAGATGAACTACATTTTGGGATGCAGTAACATTGATATTTTCTAATCTTATTTGCTCACTTAGTTTATAAAAATAAGTCATTTAGTTTACATGATTATGCTCAGATTAAGATGGAGAATCAACTGTGCCATCAAGCGTTTATCAGTGTCCACTGATATACACTTAAAAATATTTCTACATGTAAGCAATTATGACTGCGCCATAGGTATACATGGTGTTGACAGATATGCAAGACTGCAAGGTCTGCCTTTAAGAGCCTGCAATTTAATACTGACAGAACGCACATAATGGTTGACAGAAAGATATGACATAAGTGTAAAACAATGTCAGTTTTTCCAATATAGGCCATGTCTGGTTAGTTCCAAGGTTTTAGGCAATCATATTGGTTATATACAAAAACCGAAGCTAAAAGAATGTTAAGGTTGCAAAATCAAGTCCACAAAAAAAGTTAAGAAATTCCAGAGTCATGGCAACCTATGCATAGTTTCCTCACAATTCCTGGTATAGTACAGCTGTGACAGCTGCTGCTGTGTCCCATCTAGAACTCAAGCTCTGTAGAACCACAGAGTATGCACCATACAGATGACATGTTGCAGAGCTTAACAGCAAGCCTCCAGGAAGCTCAGTACTGTATGTGAAAACGGGGAGTGTCACGGCTTGTAACGTAGACAAATCTCCATGGATTTTTAAGGGGGCAGCTACATACACCCTAAAGCTATATTCGTAAACAAAGTCTTTTAAGGGAAATTGTTAGATAACTAACTGTAGGCATTGCTACCAGATCTCCGTGAACACTTATATAGCCCTCTTCATCCATAAATCTCAAACATTTTACAAAGTGGATAATATTGCTGTTAGAGATTGGGAAACTAAGCCACACAATTTAAATGACCATACCACAGCATGTCCATAGCAGAACCAGGAATAAAGCCCAAGTCTCCTGAGTCCTAGACCCACACTCTAGCTATGATGCCAGCTATTCAGTTAATTTTTCCTATAACAGACAATGGAAGTTAATTTAGCCGACAGTGGGGTGAGGAATAACAGCAGGAGTGAAGGACTAATGGTGGAAGATCACCTCACAGAAAACTGCAGTAATGCTTTCAGCTATCAAGAAGGTAGCAATGTTATGAATAAACAGATGGACAGAAGAAATGCACTAAATTGTAGCAGTCAGTGGGAAACAAATTTCCCATTCCCAGAGAGTTAGAGATGTCAAAAATGTTTTCCAGCCTGATTCAGGATAGAAAGTCAAAGTCTAAAATTTTCATAAACTGATAATCTAGGAAAAAAATGCAGTCAGGTCAATTGAAAGGATTTGTTTGGATTTTGACCTTAAACTTTTTTCTGTGTAAATTAAAATTTTGAAAAACAAATTTGTTTCAAACCCAAAACAAAGAAACAAAAAAACCTTTTCATTTCAAAATGGGACCTTGAAAATTATAAAACTTTTTTTTAAAACCAAACATTTTTCATATCAGCAGATTCATCAAAATAAACCCTTTCCAGCAAAGAGTTCTTGTTTCAACTAATCAACATTTTATGTTAAAACAAACAAACAAACAAACAAAACAAACAAAACGCTGTTGGCAAATTTTTGACCAGCTCTACTAAACTTTTCAGTTCAAACTACATATTTCCAAGTGGGTAACCCTCAATTAAGGGATCGTTGCTCCTCTGTACAAGAGAAAGCAGTGGCCAAATACTATTTCAATACATTCTATGGTGAATACATGCTTTCTGGCACTAAATTATATATTTTACAGATGTTACGTGGTATTCAATCAACTGTACTGCATACCTGGTTGACTAATTCTTTGATGAAAAATGGCTAATAAAGCTAACATTGAAACAATCATTTGATGCACATTTTTCTCAAAGATTTAATCAATTCAAAAAAATTCCACACCTTTTCATCTTCTCCCATCCCTTACAAGTCTCTCTGAACACTATAGGGTGACTGGATAGCAAGTATGAAAAATTGGGCTGGTGTGGGGGGAGGATTGGCGCCTATATAAAACTCAGCCCTGAATATCAGGGCTGTCCCTATAAAATAAGGACATCTGGTCATCCTATTCCTACACTATAATGCAATGGGTATAATCCATGTTACAGATCTTTTTCCATCTGGTACCCTTAGTTTTCAGATTGAGAAAGCCCCGCTGCTCAGTGTTCTTTTATTAGATTTTATATTTAGTTCCACAACCAGCATTTATGCTCTTTCCAGCATTTCCTAGCTTTCACATTTAAACACAGCACCTCCTGTGACCTCTCCTTCATTTTTCATGAAAAATCAGAAAGGCTTTCAGAGTTTGTTCAGCACAGGGAGTCCCAGCACTTGAGGCTGACAAATAAATGGGGATTCACCATAACAGGGAATGACTGGGAAGACTGTAAAATCAGGGTCACATGAAGGAATCAAAAAAGTAGTGTATTGTCTAAGAAAACATATGAGTAACAGTCAGAGACACACTGTTTGACAGGTAACTTAATGGCATATGGTGCCACAGCTCAGACAACAGAGAATCAAGTCAACTGGGTCAGTAATCACCCACTATATGCTTTGACAAAACAGCCTAGCCTTGGGAAAGGTCATAAATAGGTTTGTCCTAAATCTAAGGACTGTAAGTGTACATCAGTTTACATATTAGCAATAAACAAAGCCATAAAGCTAAACCAGAGGGTAGGGTTCTCCTGTTCCTGAACTCGAACAACAGAGCATTAACATGGCTCCTGCACCCCAGAGAGAGAGACAGGAAACTGAATCCCCAAGAGTCCTTCCTGACTTGTAAGATAAAAAACATCCTTTTGGGTATATAAAGGACAGAAGGAAACACCATCTATTTCCTTCACTTTAGGAGACAAAGAAACCAAGTGATTCGATCTCTGTGATGGGTCCTGGCCAGTAAAAAGTTTGAAAGGTGACTGTGGGTAAACAAAGACTGTATCTTGCTAGATTAAGTTTTAGACTTTTAGATGCGTTTTCACTTTTGTTTACTTGTAACCATCTCTACCTTTATGTCTTTTATTTGGTTTTATTTAATCTAGCTATTTTATTAATAAACTTGATTAATTTTACTATAAACCATTTCAGTGCTGTGTTTGAAGGTAAGGGTGTATTTACCCAGTTAAATTAATAAACTGTGATGGACTGACTTTTTAACAGAGCAGCGAACGTAATATCTTCTGTGAATGCACAGTGGTAGGGGCTGTGCGTTGCAGAGAAACATCTCCGAGGAGCTCATGGGCTGGAGTTTGCTGATTGTTACCTACTAGCAACGTTTGGGCCAGGAAAGCCTTGAGGTTTGCTAGTGAGGAAGACAGACTGGAGGGGCAGGGAGCTGATGCACAATCTAATCACCAGCAAAACTCTCTCTTATTGAGGCAGAGAGGTAACAGTGGTTTGCAGCTCTGGAGGTTCCCTAGCAGCTTACAGCTCTGAGGATCCCCAACTTATTACTGACAGTCACTTGCTGGGTACTGTACATGAAATGCTGGAAGCCCTCTATGCTGGGAAACTGTTCAGAGGCTATAGCTAACTTTTATTAGAAAAGAGAATTTATCTAATTTGAAAGTGCAAAGCCTGAGGTTGTGTCGTTATGTTTATTTTCTATGTAACTTGTGTATGTTTGCTATTCCTTGCTATTTTAACTTGGAAACTGTGATTTTTCTATTAAATAGGCTTTTTTCCCCCACTTTTACCCAAAGCAGGTTGGAGGGGCTGGTTTTACATCTTTAGGGGTGATGAACCAGAAGGGAAAAGTCTGAGTGTCTGGTAGTTAAAATCTTGGGGAGGACATATTTGGGGAGATGCAGGACTAGAAAGGCTGTTGATGTCACCTTGCAAGGAGCAACCAGGCTGGTGCAAGCTACGGTGAACCAAAGCTGCATAGCAAAAAGATACCCAAGGTTACATGGCAGAAGCCCTTAGTGGTCTAGCTGATCGTCCAAATGTCATGCTTTTTTAGAAGGCAAACAATTTTATCAGTTGACAATAGCATGCCTGTTTTTTCTTAAAAAACAGGAGATTGTGAACAAATTGTTAAATTGCAATGATTTCCTTATGAATTACTTACTTTATATCAATAGTTTTGTTCCCAAAAGCAGGGTCTTGGGGACACAATATTTCACCAGCCCAGACAACAATCAGATTTTATAAATTAATAATAAAGAGAAACAATCACTCATTTGATTTACCTAACCTGGTCTACATCTTGCAGTAGCCAAGTTTCTGATTGAGTCCTTTGATACAACTCAATGACTTTTTTTTAATTTTACACATGAAGAAAGTGGATGAGTCTTTGTGTTCTTATATTTTTCAGATTGGTTTGCCCAGATCTTGTGAAAACTATTAGAAAAAGAAATTAAAAACCTACCTACAGTGAAGAGCAAAAATGTTAACTACATAGATTTCTGAAAGGAGCTTATTCAAGAGAAAGCTGATCTATGAAAAGTTGTTTACCAAGTTTTTACAAAAAAAAAATCTCTTTTCAAAATTATATTTTAAGTAGTTCATCAACAAGTTTAAATAGAGAGTAAGGAAATCACAGAATGGGGACGTTGTCCATATCCATATTCCTTTGTTTCCTGGTGGCATCAGAATGGTAATTCTGGAAGTAGCAGATGACTCAGGGAATGGATAATGGAATACAGCGCAATTCATTCCCTAGGTTGCTGATTTTAATCCAGAAATAGTACACATGGTTGAAATGACTCCTCGATAGACTGTTCAGTGGCCTGTGTGTCGAAGGAGGTTGTCTCAGTCTGGTTCCAAAAGACCAGAGATCCACACCCCAAGAACTTGAGAGGCCAAGGACTGATTAGGCATAGAAAGCATCATGTTAGTAAGTAAGCAGGAGTTCAGTGTGACTGAAAGGAAACATGGCACCTAAGTGCACAACACACAGCGCTCAGCTGATGGAAGCATCTAGTTCACCATGGACATGTTCAGAGGCTTCACACACACATTTCCCCTTCTCAGGGCTCCTCAGTGAACTTCGCCATCTACGCTTTAAAACAAACATTTTGGGTGGGGTCTAATGTATATAATCTTTCACACCATTTACAGTGGCCCTCTAGACCTAAATGCTTCCCTCTTAACATAGGGAACTCTACAGCGCACTTTCCGGGGCCAGGGCTGTTCTTCTTCCTGATCCCTTTTGGCTCAGTCGCCACTGGTTCTACCCAGAATGGCAGCAAAATCTTTTAGGAATGGAACTCAGTTGTGTCTCTCCCTGATAGTGCAAAACAAACATAAAACTAAGAGTTTTCACCCCAATGACAGTTAAGGCTGGCCCCATCTTCCCTTAAAGGTGCCAGCCACTCAGCAGCATTCCCAGTGTAACTTTGCACCACCATCTGATTTGCACAGTCATTTTCCTCCTAGTAACACGCTACCTAGTCCTAGAGACTGACTCTCTCAGTGCCTGTAGCAATTCCTCAGCATAGAACCTGGTAAAAGTATCTTGTCTATAGAGCATATGAAAGCATTGACATCTACTACTAGCATCTGATCAGTTGCTAAAATATAGGTATTCCCTAAGACGTGCTGACAGTTAACATCCTTCACCAGGACTCATTTCACAAACAGAAAATAACCAGTGCAGCTCTCAGACTACTGCACTGGGCAGCACAGTATGCGGAGGAGGTGACCAGCCCTCTGTGAAGAAAGAAGTGGTTCAGGATTATTTAGAAAAGCTGGACGAGCACAAGTCCATGAGGCTGGATGTGTTGCACCCGAGGGTGCTAAAGGAGTTGGCGGATATGATTGCAGAGCCATTGGCCATTATCTTTGAAAACTCATGGCGATCGGGGGAGGTCCTGGATGACTGGAAAAAGGTGAATGTAGTGCCCATCTTTAAAAAAGGGAAGGAGGAGGATCCGGGGAACTACAGGCCAGTCAGCCTCACCTCGGTCCCATGAAGCAGGTCTTCAAGGAATCAATTCTGAAGCACTTAGAGGAGAGGAAAGTGATCAGGAACAGTCAGCATGAATTCACCAAGGGCAAATCATGCCTGACTAACCTAATTGCCTTCTATGAGAAGATAACTGGTTCTGTGGATGAGGGGAAAGCAGTGGACGTGTTATTCCTTGACTTTAGCAAAGCTTTTGATACGGTCTCCCACAGTATTCTTGCTGGCAAAAGTTAAAGAAGTATGGGCTGGACTAAAAGGTGGATAGAAAGCTGGCTATATCATTGGGCTCAATGGGTAGTGATCAGTGGCTCCATGTCTAGTTGGCAGCCGATATCAAGCGGAGTGCCCCAAGGGTCGGTCCCGGGGCCGATATTTTGTTCAATATCTTCATTAATGATCGGGAGGATGGCGTGGATTGCACCCTCAGCAAGTTTGCGGATGACACTAAACTGGGAGGAGTGGTAGATATGCTGGAGGGTAGGGATAGGATACAGAGGGACTTAGACAAATTAGAGGATTGGGCCAAAAGAAATCTGATGAGGGTTCAACAAGGACAAGTGCCGAGTCCTGCACTTAGGACAGAAGAATCCCATGCACTGCTACAGACTGGGACCAAATGGCAAGGCAGAAGTTCTGCAGAAAAGGACCTACGGGTACAGTGAATGAAAAGCCAAGCAGGCTAACGGCATTTTGGGCTGTATAAGTAGGGGCCATTGCCAGCAGATTGAGGGACGTGATCATTCCCTTCTATTCAACATTGGTGAGGCTTCACCTGGAGTACTGTGTCCAGTTTTGGGCCCCACACTACAAGAAGGGTGTGGAAAAATTGGAAAGTGTCCAGCGGAGGGCAACAAAAATGATTAGGGGGCTGGAGCACATGACTTATGAGGAGAGGCTGAGGGTACTGGGATTGTTTAGTCTGCAGAAGAGAAGAATGACGGGGGATTTGATAGCTGCTTTCAACTACATGAAAGGGGGTTCCAAAGAGGATGGATCTAGACTGTTCTCAGAAGTAGCAGAGGTCTCAAGTTGCAGTGGGGGAGGTTTAGGTTGGATATTAAGAAAAACTTTTTCACTAGGAGGGTGATGAAGCACTGGAATGGGTTACCTAGGGAGGTGGTGGAATCTCCTTCCTTATAGGTTTTTAAAGTCAGGCTTGATGAAGCCCTGGCTGGGATTGGTCCTGCTTTGAGCAGGGGGTTGGACTAGATGACCTCCTGAGGTCCCTTCCAACCCCGATATTCTATGATACTTCTTAACTGAAAATTTTATTCTGAAGTCTGTAAGAGACCAGATGTTACTTTGGATAAGGAATTTTGCATTGGGAATAAGAAATAGTAAAATACCCAGGGAATCTAAACTTTGTTGAAGCAAGACCTTAACAGAATTTAGATAATTTTTCCAGATAATACTTGTTTGGAGCAAGATCAAACAAACAATATTGCAAATAAATCAGAAATTAATTTGACAGAACAAAACATAACTTGTGTGGATGTTTGGAACATGTTTAAGGCAAATATAACATACACACAAACAGTACAAGGGGATGGATGGCTGAGAGCCTTGGTAAATTGATATCCTTTTAAATCACTGTTTCAAATGCAGTTTAGAATAGTGGTAGCCTGAAAGTTGCTACTATCAAGGATATTTAGGGGCCTGTGAAATGAGTGGGTGAGCTTAGTCAAATTTCTAGAGGACAGGGGTCAGACTATCATACATGGCATTAATTGGCACTCCTTGTGCCTAAGAAAGGCTAAAAGGATATACAGTGTGTGCAGAGTGAACTAACATCTGAGAGGTGGTCCCTGCACAACAAAGTAGAGGTGCAACACAAGGGAAATGTGGTAGAGGCTTGGACTCATTCTGTGCACAGTACACAAATCACAGTGGAGATTTCCCTCTCCCCACAGCTATTAGTGTAACAGCTTTCAACAAGTCACCTTTTAAAAAAATACCAAAACTAGGGTGGAATTATTGTGGGAAATAGTGCCCTGCACAAGGAATAAATCTTGTAGTAGGACACATTGGTGGTGATTATTTTGAGGCCTGCCCAAAAATGGTATAGCAGCAAAGATATGCTCTCTAATGAATTTGAATAAGCAAAATGAATTTATTAGGGGCTGGATTAAACACCCATTGAAGTCAGTGGACTTTGAATCAGGTCCCAGGAAAGCAAAAGAGGAATTTTAAGAAGTTAAAACTGATCAAAGCAAATAATGATATGACTTTTATTCTAAGGAGAACCTTTCACTTTTTCCTCTTAAACAGTTTTTGACTAAAAAAGTCCCTTTAAAAAAAAAAAAAAAAAGCCGCTGAACTGCCAATTCCCAGGTCCAGGACGGACTATGCTAGAGAGAAGGTTTGTACAGTTCAGACCTCAAAATGAACAGTGCTCAAGTGACAGTGATTAAACAGTGTATTTTCTATAGATGCCAGGGGTTCACAGAGCGATATTTCAGATACATTGAAGAGAAGCAATTAGTGTAATCATTGATCACAGAGTACACATGCAATCAAAGTACTGACATTATGCTTTCACTAAATATTAAAATAAAGAGAGATGCATATGGCTAACATTGGCAGTTTCTGATGGAAGAAACAAGGATCATCCATCTTGTTTACTTAGGCCAGTGGGAAAAGTATCATTTCCATATTGCTCATCTGTCTCCACTCTGACTCAAGTGTTTCGAAACATGAGCGCACTACACAAGATTAAACAGAAAGTGTGTGTGTGTGTGTGTGTGTTTTGGGAGGGGAGGGGGAGAGGTGTCATCTTAAGTTTAAAGAAGTTTATTTTTTTTTTAAAATCATCAACGTTAGACAGGATTTGGAAAAATGCATTCTTCATATTAGTCTATAAATATGGTTCTCAAATGGTGATGCATGGAATAGAATATTTTGAGAAACAAGCAGTGATTGGGGGGACGTGAGGGGTTAGGAAGGCAGCTGGGTGTATGAGTGTTCCTCTTGTGCCCCAATTCAGGAAAACATCGCCGTTCAGAAAGACCACTTGAGGACATGCTGAAGTCCGATTACATAATTGCTTTCCAGAATTGGGGGCCTTAAAAAATCATTTTAAAAAATACAATTAAGAAACCAATATGTTATGAATAAGGATTTCTTCCCCAGAGATAGTATTGCTGTTGAAACAATGCTTAATAATTTTGTACCAATTTCCATCCTCAGAGCAATGTACTAACATTAATTAGTTAATCACAGCACCTGTGAGACATTATCCCCAATATGCAGAAGAAATAGATGATGAAGAGTGAGTGAGAAAACTGTAACTCAGTTGCTCATTTCCAGGCTGCTGCTCAATCTACTAACTCACATTGTCATTTGGGATGGGTGAAACTCAGAATTCAGAAATTTGGTTCAGTTGTTGAAGATACACGAACAGAGATCAAGCTGAAACCTTTTTGTCTGGAAAACAGCTAGAAATCTCACATTATCAGATACTTGTTTTTGACAGGGCCATAAAATTGTACTACAAGCAGAGCTTTTATAAACACCTCTAACCCGATATAACGCAACCCGATATGATACGAATCCGGATATAATGCGGTAAAGCTGTGCTCCAGGGGTGGGGCGGGGAAGGCTGCGCACTCCAGCAGATCAAAGCAAGTTTGATACAACGTGGTTTCACCTATAACATGGTAAGATTTTTTGGCTCCTGAGGACAGCATTATATCGGGGTAGAGGTGTATGTACATAATCTTCAATTTTGCGGGGAGGGGAGAAAGACAGAAGATCCTATGGCTCCTAGCAATTCCTCCAAAATGTCAAGACTCTTGGTCATGCCAACATCATGACTGACCTTTTGGCCTTCCAGCATCTGCTACCGCTCAGCAGAGATGTGTAACAGTGAAGATGCACTTGCATTTCCTTAACCTAAGTGTTTTCTCCATCTCTTTAATGCAGTACACAAAACTAACACAGAGTGACAGAAATCAAATCACCTAGTCTAACCAACATAGTACCTCATATTCTACTTGAGACAACCTGGTCACAGCAGTTCCATCATCCCGCTCATTAAATGAGCTGGACCGTAGATGCAACCATGTAATAGAGTGACACGTTTCAAGGACCTTACAGACAACCCAACTCCAATTTATCCCATATACTTACCTGTTAGAATGCACTCCAGCCTCTTAACTGTAACAAAGCACTTTTCAAACAGAAGTCAACATGAAAAATAGTCAAGTGTCGATGAGAGTCAGGATTTCAGAACAACTTAGTCAATTAATATTTGAAATGTGATAACTTTTGGTACCAAAAGATAGGATTTGCTGACACCAATGACTGGATTGATCAGTAAAAGGTGCCTCTCACTGTCTAAGTCCCACCTAGACTTGAATGATGGCTTACGCCATGGAAACTGCAATGTTCTACAGCTAAAGCTCATGCAGCTGCAATCTTCATTAAGTTTCAGCTCCTTTGTAGTACATGAGAGCTAGGTAGTTTTGATTTCTGAAGCTAGTGTATGCCTCGTGTTATCATGGGCAATCTAGTTATATTACACAGGCTGTATGATACGAGGTGCAGCTGATGAATAGAGAAGCTGATTTTGAGTGGCAAGCCTGTGACTGCAAATCCTTTTCATAGTCAAAACAAAAATTGATTGTATAACCAAACTCTCTGTGCTGCAACCCTATTTCCATCATATTGAACAGTAGTCTGTTTTTTTTTTATTGCCTTGCTTTCTATTATGTACATCAGTCTGCATTTTCCTGAATCCCTGTGGACCAGTTTAACACACTACAGCCCTCAGTGAAGAAGGTTTAGTTATAAATAACACTAGGAGAAGGTGATTTAAGGCTTACAATGGACAGGTGCTAAAACTACATGCATCTTGGAAAATCTGCACTCTGTAAAACCCTTTGTTAAGGCTAGTATACATATTAAACACTTGCCACAGCCACTTTAGCTCATTAGGGCTAAATTAAATTACACATCCTAAGGAGGCCTAAAGAAAGGCCAAAGACTTCCATAAACTCTTGAGCAGCTTGCACTAGCCTCTTGAGATGCAAATATTGCCAGTTTTCCATAAGAACTGTGATCTTTGATAAATCCATCCTCTTATTCTAATACAAAAAGCTATTAGTATTCAGCAATGCAAATGCTGGAGAGCCGTTTCTAACAGGGTAAAAATAGAAAGAGAAAAAAATTGCTTCCTTACAGAGTACAGAGGGAAATTGCACAGTCAGGAGAGATTGTTGCTTACAATTATGCACAAGCTCATACTTAAAGAAGGGGAAATAAGGTGTTCACTTTTTGTGCAACACTCTGGCAGGAGCTCAAGCCGATTTTGCGGGTGCTTAAAGTTAAGCATGCGTGCAAATCTTTTCAAGCTTAGCGTCTAATATACTCAGTGTGAGTGGCAGTTCAGACACAGAACTGATGGGGGTGTAAAGAGTTATGCAGGGTGTGAACAGTATAAACAGAAACATCTAGGCAAAAACCACCCCCTCCCACTGAGGCACACAAGGGTGGAGACAGAAGGGCCAGGAAACGCAGCAAGGTTTACCACTCAGCGGGGGAAATTGTTCCCTCAGGAGGGGGATATGATTGAAGTGGGCAGATCATACAGAGCCTCCAGATGCAGGAAGGAAGGCCCATAAAAATCTGGATTCTCTGCACTCAAGTGGCTCCTTCCCCTTGGTAGCACAGGTCTAACAGGATCTATGGTACTACTCGCAGAACAGCGTAAAGCTCTGGAGCAGCAGCCACAAAAGAAGTTAATGCTGTCGCTTAAAGCAGTAGCAACTTCCAGTGGTGGAGGTGATCAGATAGGCAAGCTAGATGCTGCAGAATGGCTTGTCCTGGTCTACACTTGCACCCATTCCAAAAACCTGGTGTGGCTTGAGCGCTATGATGTGCTTCCTTAGAGTCCCATTAAGTGTGAAAATGGGTTTTTTTATATCAGATAATGTGCTGGGTACCAGCCCCTCTCTTCCATACCTCCTTGCGGTGGTATTAGGGTGACTAGACAGCAAGTGTGAAAAATTGGGATGGGGGTGAGAGGTAATAGAAGCCTATATAAGAACAAGACCCAAAAATCGGGACTGTCCCTATAAAATCAGGACATCTGGTCACCCTAGGTGGTATCCAAGTTGAGTTCCTTCTGCTCAAGAAAGTGGTGGGGACAATATGGATCTGAAGTCAGTCTGAACCAGATAAAGGGTCTTTGACAAAAAAAAAAAAAAAAGAGGAATTTATCTATATAGTACATAGTTTAGAAAACAATATTTTCTTTGTTTTTCTGAAGCAAGACATTTTTTATATATTGTAATTCAGGACATTTGACTTCTTTAAGAGTTTGAGATGTACAGAGATGAAAATGCAGTTAGATACCATCCAATGAGAAATCACAAAGCAGGAAAGTTTAGAGAAACACTTTATCTGAAAAAGTTTAGGATTTCATTACTTTTTTTAAATAAGACTTCAGATAATATTTTAACAATAAAAAGCTTTCACATGGGCACTTAAGATCTACAGTAGCTTTTTTCCAGTAAAGGGGGGTTTGTTTCATTTTAGCAGAAGTAGAAAGTAATTTCTATATTGAGGATAATAGTTGTTGAATACAGATTAGGTTTTTTCCTTATTTGATTACAGTGAATTAATGAACACTGACCTCAGAGTCAAGCATGCAGTGTATCAGACAGGAGGCCAGCAGATCATTCTGACACTTCAAATAGCCTGTTTAATTTTAGGAGAGTCTGTTGGAAGTTTGGATTCAGGGTAAACCTTCAATGGAGTTGTTACACAACTCTGTATAAACATCACACAGCATGGGATGCTAAACTGTTTGGTTAATTAGTTCAAGATCCCATCAACAGCAGTTTACCTCAAGATTTCCAGGAAAAGCAGCGAAATTTGCAATTAGAGTGATTTTTTCCCCCTATTTGATCTAATAGTTCTCTTGTACAGATGAATCTCATAGATGTCTCTCCTGAACTCTCAGTACCATAACCATTGAGCGTTCACCCATTCAGTTTAGTCTCCACAGGATATCGAAAGTTACAGCAAAGTGGTAGACTAATCCCAGTGAGTCTTCGAATGAAACAAGGGTTCCCAGAGGCCTTTAGCCACCTCTCTGCCCTTCTAATGAAGTCAGAAAATCTTTGATCATAATGGACTGGATTTGTCTTGTGTAATGAAGATGTCAGAAAGGGTGGACCGTTCAATATGATGTGATCAAATAGAAGTTACTACAGCCTTTATAAAAAAAAGAACAGGCGTACTTGTGGCACCTTAGAGACTAACACATTTATTAGAGCATAAGCTTTCGTGGGCTACAGCCCACTTTTTATTAACATTATTTACAAATCTGTAGTCACAGAACAGTTAATATTACATAAAGGCAAAGTGTATGGAAATTTATTTTACTACATGTTAGTTAATGATTTGTTCATGCTGCCAGAAATTTTCATTGTATCTACATTAGATAAAATTATCACAGCCTACAAGGAGCCAGTCTTAATGATTTTGGCTTGACTAATCTGCTAGCTCTGCATCTTTCTCTCTGAATCCAAAAGTACAAAATAAAATAAATAAATAAATAAAAAAGGAGATCTTCCTCCCTGCCTTCTACAAACAAAATGGTGCCTGAGCCTGATACAGTACAACCAACAGGTGGCTGTCAGAGGTGAAAGTAAGCCGGTACAGTGTACCGGCAAGAGCCAATACACCGTGCCAGACTGGACCGCCTTCTCCGGCGGTAATTTAAAGGGCCCAGGGCTCCAGCCGCTGTGGGGAGCCCCGGGCCCTTTACATTACCGCTGGAGCTCTGGCAGCCGGGTTCGGGCGGAGATTTAAAGGTCCCAGAGCTTGGGCCCCTGCAGGGAGCCCCGGGCCCTTTAAAGTACCGCCCGAGTCCCGCTGCTGGAGCTCCAGCAGTGCTTTAAAGGGCCCAGGGCTCCCTGCAGCGGCCGTAGCCTCTGGCCCTTTAAATCGCTGCTGGAGCCCTGCCGCCACTACCCCAGCGGCAGCAGGGCTCCAGAGGCAATTTAAAGGGCCCGGGCTCCCCGCAGCAGCCGGAGCCCAGGACCCTTTAAATCACCGCTGGAGCCCTGCCACCACTACCTCAGCCCTAGCCCGAGCCCTGCCGCCCTGGGGTAGCGGCGGCAGGGCTCCCACGGTGATTTAAAGGGCCTGGAGCACCACAGCAGCTCTTTAATTCGCCCCTGAGCCCCCAGATGCCTCTGCAGCTGGTAGCTCCGGGGTGATTTAAAGGCCCTGGGGCTGTGGCTGGGAGCCCCAGGGCCTTTAAATCTTGAAAGGCCCCGCCTCTTCCGGTTGAGGCCATGCCCCGCTCAGGACTCCGGCATACCGGTAAGTCCTTTATGATACTTTCACACCTGGTGCTGTAGATACTGTTGGAATTAAATCTACAGTTTCCATCCTACAAACCACCATGACTGAGATTCAAACTGTCCTGCAAACTCTATCCAGATGGATGGGTGAAGCAGAAAACAATTTCTGAAGTGGAAGTTGATTTCAAGGAGAACAAATTACAGGTTATGAAGAATGGAATGATATCAAGGCTATTAAGATGAAGCTAATTGATCTAGAAAGCTGCTCACAACAATGCAACAGCAGGCTTGTGGGTGTCCCTGAGGGAACAGAGAAAGGCAAACCCTCTGAATTTGTCCCTGAACTGATAACTAATTTGTTGGATCTGCCGGTAGATTTTTGTTTTAAGTTGAATGGGCACATCAGGCCCATGTTGCCAAGCCAGCTTCAGGAGGCTGGCCTAGAGCATTGATTGTGAAGATCTTGAAATGTATCTCTAAGGAGCTTATAATGCAGAAATCCACAGGAAATAAAGGAGTTGTTATGGGGAGAACCAGCATTTAAAATACTGTTTTTTCAAGATTATGCCCATGATGTGGTTCCAGTGCAGGCAATTTTTACCCAAGTAAAACAACTGGCCAGGAAGATGGACCTGAAGTACTTTATTAAATACCCAGCAACACTCCATATTAAGAATGGTGAGACGATTGGATCATTCGGTTCCCCTCAGAAGGTAGAAAAATACCTCAAAAGTCTGCAATCTCTTCTTGTGAGGGAGGAGTTATCAGAGGAATGATCCAACCCTATGGAATTTATCTATTGATCTCTGACATTTGATATGGCTTTTGATGTTGGCAAACCAGGTGCCAGCTCCTGCCAACGCTCTCACATCTCAATGGAACACTGACAAATACATAGCTGGAATCAGTCTGGATCACTTGTGTGTTAGTATTGTTAAAATAGATATTATGATAAGAATGTGTTTAGACTTTATTGAACGTTTTTGAGTTGCTGCATGCATTAATGTCACTCATAACCTCAGTATTCCATATTGTAAGGCAATATTTGAGCAGTTGTATTGTGTGCCTCTGAGATTATGTAAATCACCAGACACGAGAGAGACCTTAATTAGCATGAAGTTCTGATCTCCAAAACAAGATGTTACTTCCTGCCCACTGGGAAAGGTCCATTGACATCAGATGGATGATTGTGAGACATTAAAGAGGACAAAAGACATTGCAGAGTTTGCTTATTATAGAAGCTTCTATCACTTTTTGAAACTTAAGATTGTAACTTTTGTGAATATATATTTACCTGTTTTAACCTTGTAATTAACTTTCATTTCCTTTTCCAATTTAATAAATCTTTACAAGCATTGTCTTTGGTGTGAAATCTAAGGTGCAACTGACCTGGGGTAAGTGATGAGTCCTTTGAATATTAGGAATGGCAATATACAAAAACCTGTAGGAGAACACTTCAATCTCCCTGGACAACAATAGCAGATTTAAAGGTAGCCATCCTGCAGCAAAAAAACTTCAGGACCAGACTTCAAAGAGAAACTGCCAAGCTTCAGTTCATCTGCAAATTCGACACCATCAGCTCAGGATTAAACAAAGACTGTGAATGGCTAGCCAACTACAAAAGCAGTTTCTCCTCCCTTGGTGTTCACACCTCAACTGCTAGAAAAGGGCCTCATCCTCCCTGATTGAATTAACCTTGTTATCTGTAGTCTGACTCACTCTTGCTTGCATATTTATATCTGCCTCTGGAAATTTCCACTACATGCATCCGACGAAGTGGGTATTCACTCACGAAAGCTCATGCTCCAATACGTCTGTTAGTCTGTAAGGTGCCACAAGACTCTTTGCTGCTTTTACAGATCCAGACTAACATGGCTACCCCTCTGATACTTGATCATTTGATTAGTTAGGTATAGTTATCACTGCTTTGTGAGATGGTGCTTCATTATAGACTAACATATAAAAGTTCTACTGGTAATAGATGACTACTATAGTTATAACATTTGGCACCCCAGAGTTGGTGAGAATCTCCAAGTTTCACTTTATTTAGCCACCCCCCTGCCTGTCAACTGAGTATATTTGGACTGTTTAAACAGATTCTTTTTTGTGATTATATTATACTAATGTGATTTCTCTCCCTCACATCTTTTCCGTTTTGTTTCCCTCATCCCTCCCCCCCACTTAATTCCTCAGTCTGTCTTCTCCCAGGCTGGCAATTTCCTTCCCATTCCTGTAGAACATGTACTGGGAAGTGATACCCTAACCCCAGGAATATATTACTTTTGCTGTTTAGATATGCAAGAACTGTATGCTGCTCAGGAAAATTTGCAATTTCTCATTTATTCACAAATGAGACTTTATATTTTATCTGGTATATTTTAACAATGATGGCTCCAATAATTAGCTGTCTCCTGGAATATGAGAGTTAATAACCTGCTTACAAGAAAAAAAAATACTCACTGCTTTAAAAATATAAATATATATATGACATTGTGATGCTCCAGGAGACCCACCTGACAGGACTTGAAGCTTGTAAACTGAATAGAGATTGGGTAGGCCTCAAGTTCGAGTTGTTTTAATTCTAAAGCAAAGGACATTGCTATACTAATATGTAAAATGTTGAATGTTAATTTTCTGAGCACAAGGTCTGATAGTGAGGCACATCACTGAAATTGGCAATTCTATAATCATTTCTTTCACCCTCTACAGGTCAAGCCAGGATGATTCCACATTTTTTCATAAGTAAAATGACATGGATATCCATCCTATTATTGTAGCTGGAGACTTTAATGAAAGTGTAGACTCAGTCCTTGATAAATTTTCTCAATCTCAGTATAAAAACACTAATACTCAGTATAAAAACACATAAATGGCTGATTTAGGCTTACGAAGATGTGTGGAGATTGGGTAATCCTACAGATAAAGACTATGGTTTTTGTTTTTCCTGCAGCTCATTCAGCTTGGATTATTTCTTAGTGTCACTAGACTTAGACTCATAGACTTTAAGGCCAGAAGGGATCATCATGTTTAGCTATTCTGACCTCGTGCACAATCCAGGCCACAGACTCTCACCCACCCACTCCTGTAATAGACCCATAACTTTTGCATGAGTTACTGAAGTCCTCAAAGCATGATTTAAAGACTTCAAGTTACAGAGAATTCACCATTTACACTAGTTCAAATCTACAAATGACTGTGCCCCATGTTGCAGAGGAGGGGGTGAAATACCCCCAAGCTCTCTGCCAATCTGACTAGGGCAAAAATTCCTTCTAGATCCCATCAGTGGTGATCAGTTAGACCCTGAGCATGTGGGCAAGACCCCCTGCCTGGGAAATAATTCTCTGTAGTAACTTAGAGCCCCAGGGCCGGCTCTAACTTTTTTGCTGCCCCAGGCAAAAAAGGAAGAGCGCCACCCTGCCATAACACCCTCCACCCCCACAAGCGTCGCGCCACCGACTCTCCCTCCAGTGCCACGCCATGCTGGGCCGCCAAAACCCCCGCCCTGAGCGCCGGGCCAGCCAAACCCCTGCCCCGAGCGCTGCGCCAGGCTGCCCCCCCCCCCCCCCCCCCCCCCCCCCCCAAACCCCCGCCCCCCCCATGAGCGCCGCGCCAGGCCGTCCAAACCCCCGCTGCGCCCATGCCACCGAAACACCCCCGTGCTGCCCAGCCGAAACAAAAAAACAAAAACACCGCGAACCACCCCAACATTGGCTGCCCCTTCTAAGGTGCCGCCCCAAGCATGTGCTTGGTCGGCTGGTGCCTGGAGCCGGCCCTGCAGAGTGTCCCTCCTCCTGTAGTGTCCCATCACCAGTCATTGGAGATATTTGCTGCTAGCAGTCGCAGATCATCTACATGCCATTGTAGGCAGTCTCATCATACCATCCCCTTCATAAACATATCAAGCTAAGTCTGGAAGCCAGTTAGGTTTTTTGTCCCCACTGCTCCCAGAACTTTACACCTCTGATGGTTAGAAACCTTCATCTAATTCCAAGCAAAACTTGTTGATGACTAGTTTATATCCATTTGTTCTTAATTTAAGCACCAATGTGGACATAAATAACTCCTCTCCTTCCCTGGGTATTTATCCCTCTGATGTATTTATAGAGAGCAATCATATCTCCCCTCAGCCTTCTTTTGCTTAGGCTAAATAAGCCAAGCTCTTTGAGTCTCCTCTCATAAGGTAGGTTTTCCATTCCTGGGATCATCCTAGTAGCCCTTCTCTGCAGATGTTCTGGATTGAATTCATCTTTCTTAAACATGGGAGACCAGAATTGCACACAGTATTCTAATTTTGTCACTGATTGTGGTACGGGAGCTATTGTTAGATCTGACCATGCTCCGATGCAAGTGTCTTTAAAGGGCTCTGTGGTATGCATCCCCACTAAAATGTAGCTATTAAGCCACTTCTCTGCTGTTTCATACTTCATTTGTAAATTCTACCAAGCACCAATTAGAATTAAAAAAAAAAATGCCCCAGCTGCATCATCAGCTGTCACGCTTTGGGAAGCCTTTTAATCCTTCACCAGAGATCCTCTCTCTTATGCCAACTTAAAAAAAAAAAATTAAAAAAAAAAGAGTATATAGAATCAATACCCTTGTGAAAGAAATAAAGGCCTTGGATGTAGACCAGTGGTTCCCAAACTTTAACAATCTGTGAACCCTTTCATTAAAATGTCAAGTCTCGCGAACCCCCTCCTAAAAATGAATATTTCCAGGGATTTTCTCCTTTAACTAAGTATAAATTATAAAAGCAGTGATCTTGGAAATATAAAATTTGTTTTTATGACATGCTTATTACACACTATTTATTATTATTATTATCTATCATTAAAGTATTTTTATTACATTATGAAAACAGCAACACTCTTCCAAGATCTCACTTTCATAGCTTGTATCACTTTGAATAAGCCTGTTATAAGACAAGGCTCCTACATTTCATCAAGGAGTATCAGCTGTGAAACAGCATGAAGGTATTTAAGAAGCCAACTCAAAGAGTTCCTCCTATAGAAGCATTCAGGTCTTGAGCAGTCCAGGCAAACGACACACGTTACAACAAGGCTTAAACTTGTTTTTCATAATAAATTTTAAAACAATACTAGCTGCCTATTTAATTTTAAAAACAGCAAAAAATATCCACCTCCCTTTCCATTTCTTATAAGGAGTCTTGAAGTTTAAATCTCCTCAGTGTCATAGATATGCTTGCTTTGATCTGCTTAGCTCTTGGAAGTCCAGGGGCTCCGAGCTGCTGGCCCCATGCTGCCCGGGGTTCCTAGGGACAGCTCGGTCTGCCATTAGGGGATTTCCCCCTGTAGCATTTCACAAACCCCCAGGGGTTCACAAACCCCAGTTTGGGAACCACTGAGGTAGACTACGCTTCTGTTCCCTCTGCAGAGATATTCAGAATCCTCAGTCTAAGGTATGAAATCAACAAGCTTCTGTCCCAAAAGGCTGAGTTTGCTTTATTCTATTTGAAGCAAAACTGGGATTCTGGCGAGAGAGTTGGCAAGCTGTTGGCATGCAGACCCAAGCAAAAGGCTAACAGAAATAAGGTTGCTACTATTTGCAAATGGCAACAACTTGTTTACAACAGTAAGATATTAATAAACAATTTCAACATTTTTATGAAAGACTATATTTTGCTGAAGACGTGATCAGCAAAGAAGCCTTTGATAACTTTTAGTTGATAGTCTCTAAGGTGCCACAAGTACTCCTGTTTTATCTATGACAGAGACAAACAAATTTATTAGAGCATAAGCTTTCGTGGGCTACTGCCCACTTCTTCGGATGCAGTAGTCCACGAAAGCTTATGCTCTAATAAATTTGTTAGTCTCTAAGGTGCCACAAGTACTGCTGTTCTTTTTGCGGACACAGACTAACACGGCTGCTACTCTGAAATCTGCCATAGATCTGATTCTCAGAAGTAACTGTTAGATGCACCTCTAGAAATAATGCAAGTGACTCAGCCTATACAAGAAATGATGGTTGAAAGAGACTCCTAGGGTAGATGGGTTCCCAACTGTGTTTTACAAAAAATTCTTGAAACAAACAAGCTAGATTCTTAAATATGTTTAATGAGGCCAGAAGTGAGCAAACTCTCTGGTCTATTCTAAGAGACGCTATAATTTCAATTATTCCTAAACCTGGAAAAGATCGTGGACTATGTAGTAAATACACAATTTCTTTAATCAATTGTGACACTAAGATTTTAGCTAAAGCTCTTGCTATGTGATTGGATAAAATTCTCTCACATTGTACACAGAAATCAAGTAGGCTTCCCTCGTAATAGACATGGCTCAGATAATTTGTTTCAACCTGATGGATATTATTGACTTTTCAAAAGATTCTAAGTTTGTGATTTCTTTAGGCGCCAAACGGGCCTTTGACTGCATAGCCTAGGACTATCTTTGTCATGGGTTAGCAAAGTTTGGATTTTGTAAACAATTTATTGCTTGGATTAAGCTTTTATACTTTAACTTGACTTCCAATGTAATTACTAATGGTATAATTTCCACCCCATTTCCATTACAAATATACACAAAGCAGGGCTGCTCCCTTTCATCTCTTCTGTTTGATTTAGCTCTAGAACTTTTAGCCATTGCCTTCTGAGCAAATCAACATATTAAGGGTATCAGGATGGGCCAAAGAGTACAAAATTATTCTGTATGCAAATACTCTTATATTTGTCTCTAAGCCTGATGTTATGATTCCCAACCTATTAACTACTGTTAATAAGTTTAGACTCCTCGGGATATAAAATTAATTGGGGATAAATCAGAAATCTTAAGCATTAACAAATGTACTCACAAAGGCCTTTTCTCAAATTGGGACATTACATGGCCATCCTCATATGAAATATGTAGAATACCGCTTCCCAAAAATATTCAGGACATCCCTACGATAAATATATAAACCAATTATTGCCCAAGCGGTTAACCATTTGGGGAGATGGAGTTCATTAAACCTCAGTTTGTGGGGTAAAATTAATAAACTGAAAATGCATGTCCATCCCAAAATTGTGCATGTCCAAAGGGGTCTCCCTATTTGTATTCCTCAAACATCTTTTAAGAAATTCAATAGTATCTTCAGAATGTTCATTTGTGGTATAGATAAGAAACCTAGTCTGGCTATCAACAAATTACAGCTCCCCCTATCTCTGGGAAGATTTAGTTTTCCCAACTTGGAAAATCATCTTCTCTCTTTTTTGTTAAGCTAGTCATCTTTGTGACTGTTCGATATTCCCACACAGACCCCACCTTGAGTTCAGATTGAAGAAGAATTGGTATACCTTCTCCCTCTTTCAGGCATTGTAGGATCAAATGATTATAGGTTTGATGCCTTCAGCTCCCACAATAAGGGCTGATAGGTGAACTTGGCTAGAAAGTTCTACTTCCATACTGCCACACAGAAGTGGTCCTATGGCGCAATCCTATCCCTAAAATTTGTGGCAAACATAGGCACCGACCCCGTGGGTGCTCTGGGGCTGGAGTACCCAAGGGAAAAAAAAATGGTGGGTGCTGAGCACCCACCAGCAGCCCCCTACCAGAACCTCCCCTCCCCCCAGTGCCTCCTGCTTACCGGTGGGACCTGCCGATCAGCACGTCTCCCTCCCTCCCAGCGCTTACCGTCTGTTCCGGATCAGCTGTTTTGCAGCATCAGGAGGGGCTGGGAAGGAGGAGTGAGGGTGCAGTGAACTCAGGGGAGGGGGCGGAACTGGGTGGGGAAGTGGCGGGGAAGAGGCAGGGCGGGGGCAGGTGTCGGAAGAAGCAGGGTGGGGGTGGGGCCTTGGGTGGAATGGGGGCAGGGCCTGGGCAGAGCCCAGGCAAGCACCCCCCCCCCCATCAGATTTGAAACTCAGTGCCTATGGTGGCAAAACCTTGCTGTGAAGAAATTGGATGGACAGAAATTATGACAGCGAACTGACGGTGATAAGTTTAAACCATTGTAGATCTTCAGCAACAATTTGACTTGCCCTGCTCTGGAGTATTTATATATGTCCAGTTAAACCATTCACTTATGAATGTATTTGGATTTGATGTATTGGGAGTTCCAGAACTTTTGTTATGTTGGAGAAAACTTCCTGGATTTACTTGGCCCGCAGTGTCCTTTTACAATTGTCTGGCCCAAAAAACTGGGCTAAAGATTGATAATTGGACAGTTGCTCGGAATAGAAATTTGGATAACAACTCTCTCTGACACAATGGAATACAACTGCTTTTAATGTGAAAAAAAAACAACTATAGACCTGAGACTACAGCTTATTCACCAAAAGAAATTTTAAAAATATACTGGTACTGACATAGGCTATTGATAATGGACATCTTGACCGCCGTTGGAAATATAACTCCTTTGGTTCTATGTTAGCTCATATGTTTTGGAAGTTCCACTTTATCAACAATTTCTGGCATGGGGTGGTTCAAAGCCACAATTTGATATTGGATACTAAATTGGAGTCCTCCTGCTTAAGTTTCATTCTTAGATATATTCCCAATACTTGGAATCACTCTGCCTTGTTGGGAGGTAATCTCCAATGTGCAGCTTTGATTGCTAAAAATTAATCCTGTAAAAAATGGAAAAGTCAATCCCCACAAAATACTGATGCTTGGTTCAGTGATATGGCTGACCTCACCGCTAACAAATGACTGACATTCCAGAGAAAAGGAATGCCTGAAAATTTCAAGGCAGTTTGGGCTGAATTTTTAGATGTCTATAAAGATAGATGTGTCGCTTCCCCTCTGCCCACTTTGTTCTAACCCTCTATTTATTTTGTGTATTACGACGAATCTGGTATTTCAGTGTATTTGTTGCATTTGGAAAAAAATAAAAATATAAATAAGCAGATTCTGAATATATTCATAAACTCCCTCCAAAACTTGTTAATATTGATAGGCCTGAATCAAGTCCCCCAGATAAGACACAACTGCCAACCTTGTGGTCAGTGACAAATTTTAAAATTTGGAAATTGAGTCTTTCTTGAGTAAGTACACCTCTACCCCGATATAACGTGACCCGATATAACGCGAATTTGGATATAACGCGGTAAAGCAGCGCTCCTGGGGGGAGGGGGAGGTGCTGCGCACTCCGGCGGATCAAAGCAAGTTCGATATAACGTGGTTTCACCTATAATGCAGTAGTACGATTTTTTGGCTCTTGAGGACAGCATTATATCGGGGTAGAGGTGTATCTCTATTTTAGATACAATCAGCCAAACAGGTTCAGTGACTGGCCCAAAGCCACACAGCACATCAGTGGCAGAGCCAGGATTTTAACTCAAGTTTGAAGTATCTTTATCAAATGAAGTTATGTAACAGGTTAGAGTGAAGAAAAACCACCACCTCATCCCAACACCAAGAGTAGTTATAGTATGTGGTCTGGAAAGGGATATGATTTATATCAAGGAGGTTTCTCAGCTATTGTTTTATTGCATTAAACGCTACTTCTCCTTCCAGCTAGCTAGAAGGTTTCAGGGCATCATATGTGGGCCCATCTGTTTACACGAATGCTAGGGTTGAGCAATTAAGAGAACAGAATCCTCCACCTACCTGGCTCAAAGCCATTGAGTGGAATTAATTATACTTATTAACCCCAATTTTAAATCAAGTATCTTGTATAAGTGAGAGATATTCCCCTCAGGAGTAGTTAACTAAAGATCCATCCCTTCATATCCAATATTGACTGTATGTACAAAAATTACAGTTGTTAAAAAATAGGAGGAAGAGTAAAATAGTGTTAAAGTATTTATGAAAAATGTAGATTTCTTTACATCAATGTTGCTCTTGTACACCAAAAATGGAATCCCATTTAGAAACATGTAGGTAGTTTTGATGATATTTCTACTTGCCCTATAAAGAGCAACAATTATTTACATTAGTCCCACCAAAGATCATTAAGGCATTCTGTCCATCCACAACCTAAGGTGATGTGTGTGTGTGTCTTCTTTCTTCCACTATGATAATATCAGGGTGAATAGGTTTGGTCTGTGCCAGTAAGTAAGTTTTTGTCGACAGTAGTGGAAATAATAGCCTCAATCCTACCAGCAACTTCATATGAGTTTATGAACATGACTTTTTTAGAAAAGAATTTGATCTTATTTAGAAGCTTCAGGTGATGGAGAAATCACTACATCCCTTTGTAATACATTCCACTGATTACTGGCCTTCACTTTAAAACTAGACAATTTCTACTACCACTTGATTTTGTTTAACCGTAATATGCTAGATTAAAGAGCCCTCTAGAATCAGATCATCTTCTCCCCTCCCAGCCCCAGCTCTAATATAGGCAATTATAGATCATGAGGAAGTCATATTTTAACTCTCTCTCCAATAAGCTAAATAGATTCAATTCCTTTCATAACATGTATTTTCTAGACCACATATGCTGGCAGCTCTTCTCAGAACCCTCTCCAGTTTCTCAATATTTTTTTTAAAGTGTTGACACCAACACTGGACATGGTATTCCAGTCGCAGTCTCACCAATGCGCCATACACAGTGGTAATATCACTTCCCCATTTCTGCTTCATAGGCCTGTTAAAAGCACCCAAATATTGTAACAGTAGTCTTAGCCAGTGAGACACACATCACATCTCATCTACTATGACCCTTATGTCTTTATGATATTGTGTGCTTGCCTCTTGCCAAGCGGCAAAGAAATCCACACTTGAGATCTGTAACTGCCAGCAGTTACTCCCACATCAGAGTATCCAAGAGGCTGCCAATCAAGGGCTACTGCATCCATTTGTATAGACTCATTTGTATGGGTGGGGGAAGCCAATAGGGAACAGGGAGAAGGGATAGCTCAGTGGTTTAAGCTTTGACCTGCTAAACCCAGGGCTGTGAGTTTAATCTTGAGGGGGCCATTTAGGGAACTGGGGTAAAAATCCATCTGGGGATTGGTCCTGCTTTGAGCAGGGGATTGGACTTGATGACCTGCTGAGGTCCCTTCCAACCCTGATATTCTATGAGAAGAAAAAAACCTGTCAGTTCCCTGCTGCATACTCAAAAGGGTCAGCATAAAAAAAACAAAAAATGTCCACAAACATAATCTTCCGTGAGGTAGCTCAAACACTCAGAGCTCTTGCACAAAACCAGACTTATGAAGAATGGATTGATTCCCGTTTTAGCAAAATAAAACTCACTAAATAAGTAATAAGGTTCCTGAGGTTCTCCCCACCCACTCTTTAACTTATTTCAATGACTATAGGCATCCTGAATAGTGTCTTCCGAAACAATTACAGCTTTAAAGTGCTATTAATGGGCATTAAAAAATACAGTGATTGATAAGATGTGTGTTTTTTAATGAAACTACAGCTGAGTACGATATTAAATATAAAGTTAGGATGCAATAAAAAGCTCCTATAGAGCAGGATAGAATTAGGGAGACCTGCAAGAAACAAGGATCACTCAACGGGTAAGAGATTGCTTCCCTGTATTATTTATGGATATTAAATTGATTTTTAACCACTATTAATATTTAGTTAATAATTAGGTACAGAATGTCCCTGTTTGACTAGATAGTCCTAGTATAGAACCCACTGATAATTCTTGTTTGGAATGTGTGTTTTTATTGTCTGAGCCTGGTGTTGTATTTGTTTACTGTATTAACAAATAAAATGTTGAAAATTATGGAGTGTACTTCAGTGAACTCTTTAAAAGGTAGTCAAAGACATTCCTCTGCAATAGCAAAACACACCGATTGTTAGCAAGTGGTATTTTTATATGTGCTCATGGATTTTTTTACTCCTACCTTAACATAAAAGTTATAGAACAATGTAGCTAGTAGATACATATAATACCAAGGTAAAGATAAGATAAAATGGAGGTTATGGAGCTTGCACATTTTTAACTGATAGACATTTGGTGCAAGTGTAATCTGATCCTACTGATTTCAATGGGGCTCTGTAGAAGTGCAAGGGTCCATGCACCTGGACTGAAGTCCAGGACAGGGGCTGGCCATACTTCATATGACTAAATGACTACTGATATGTTGATTTTGGATTAAATATTCAAGTAAGTAGAAGGAACAGATAGTATATTGATCCTATTGACAATACATGACCTGATCCTAAGAGGAGTCTGCCCTTGCAATTCCCACTACAGTCACTAAGGAGTATCAGACCCACATTTAATAACCACTATGGAACTAAATTTGCTTTATTAAAATTTCATTGTGTGAAACAAGCTACATAACAGATTAGAAAGCATAAATACAGCAATATTCAATTATCTATAACTTTTAAATTAGGCAAGTATTGGTGTAACAAACAAATAATAAATCACCGGTGCCTGAAAAAAAGATCAAATTAAATTGGATGAATAATTCCAGTTGTCATAAATACAAAATTAGATCATTAAAAAAACCCTCCAGAAAGGCAGGGTCTTAAAGTGCTTTGTTAATAGTGTTGTGCCATGTGTTCAAATGTGATTAAGTCTAAAATGCTGCTTGTGTGCACTGGAGCAAACAAGACCACAGGGCAGATGTTTTCACACATTGCTTGCTCAGAGTTACGAACTGACCAGTCAACCACACACCTCATTTAGAGCCAGAAGTATGCAATCAGGCAGCAGCAGAGACCAAAAAAAAAAAAAAAAAAAAGCAAATACAGTACAGTACTATGTTAAAAACGTAAGCTACTAAAATAAAGGAAAAGCAGTATTTTAATTCTGTATAGTAAAGTTTCAAGCTGTATTAAGTCAATGGTCAATGTTCAGTTGTAAGTTTTTGAAAGAACAACCATAATGTTTTGTTCAAAATTATGAACATTTCAGAGTTACAAACAACCTCCATTCCCGAGATGTTTGTAACGCTGAGGTTCTACTGTACTACTGAAGCTTTCACTGCCACTGAACTGAAGCTCATATGAATATGCCCCAGCACACTTTTTCTTTAGTGGTTCCTGAAAGGCAGCGTGGCTCACTGATAATTCATGGATTGTCAGGCTCTCAATTCAGTGTCAGAGTCTCAGCTCTACCACTGAGTGGCCTGACAAGATACTTCAGGATAGAACCCCTCTTGTACTAGAGGAATCAGAGGAATGGAAGGGCATACATGGCTGCTAACTAGCTTTCCACTCACTTCCTTGTTCCTTAACTGAAGTGCCCTGCAGTGCAAGTTAGAGCAGCCTCATATCCACTCTAACTAGCATCAGTAAATAACTCCCAAGGAACTTCTCTGACAGTCAATATCAGAGCACATTTATGCATCATCTTCCTCCCTTCCTGCCTCTCATGTACTCTGTCCATCCCTCCAGTTTAACTCAAAATCCTTCTCATACTGGAACGGACCAAGAGTGGCTAGCATAGGGGCACGCTCTCCACCAACTGATGCTCCCTTAAAGTCCTGTTTCTGGACTTGAGAAGCCGAGGCTCTAGCCCTTATCCTCCTTATGCCCGTTTAGCCTTCTGTCAATGGGGATAAAGGTATTTATCTTTCTATGTAAAGTACTGAGCCCTCAGATTAAAATCCCAAACATTACTATGTGAAGAGGTAAACTCAGTTGCCAGGAACAGATTTGATTGATACATGTGAAAATATGAAGGTTGAGAACCACAATACTTTCTCTGGAAAATGCAATCTAAAATTGACTTGCTGTAAACATGGTTTAAAAAAAAGGTGGGGGGCTTTGATTGCAGTGTATGTATACAGGAAGGCAGAGCTGAAGGAGGTGTTGGCAGCGGTTGCTGGATGGAACTAGTACTGTGCAAAAGACCAGTTCTCCAAAAGTTACAGCTGCATGAATCCTCATCTTCAATGGCAGTATATCTGTGAGTAACTATGTAGGATCAGACTCCAGCATGGAAACATTGTTTACCTTGCTTCTCAGAACATCCTCTTTCAACAGTCAGACCTCAATGGCAGGGAAGGAGTGTTTGGTCCATCTCCAAGGCTAGGATAAAGTAGAAGAGCCCAGCAGTTCCAAGCCTGACAATATTCAGAGAAAACCAAGATTATAGGTAAGGAAACCAGTGTTACCATACTTGGAGATATCCAAGGAGTGATGTCTACACTAGAGTAATTAATGAGTTAGCCAACACATATGAACATGCTAGCCTAGACACTCCACAAATGTTTGTTCAAAGAGATGTATGGTAGCTGGTATTAACTGGCAGCTAGCTCACTGAGGTTAAGAAGCTCAAGTTTAGAAACCCACTCAGACAGGACAGAATGGAGCATCTCCGAAACACACCTGAGTTTTTAGGCACATCAAGAATATTCTTTAGTGAACATTACCAAAACCTGTAAAAGAAATCTAAGAGGTCAGATACCATCCAGACTGTGTTCATTTAGCAAAGGAGATCACAGATTAACTCCGACAGTGTGAACTTTGCTATACACAGGTCTAAAAACCAGACTGATTAGCAGCAAAGAGTCCTGTGGCACCTTATAGACTCCTATCCGTCTGTTAGTCTATAAGGTGCCACAGGATTCTTTGCTACTTTTACAGATCCAGACTAACACCGCTACCCCTTTGATACTTTGAGACTGATTAGGATGTTTGGAAGCAGGTTATTTCCTTACACACAAAAAACTGCTAGGAGTATTATATATTCAGTGGCCACAGGGTCAAGCCCCATGAAGGACAAATCCAGTAGTCTTTACCAAGGCCAAAACCCTCCAGAAGTTGTCGCAGCTCTGCTGCGGTTTATTTACTCCCCCCACCCCACTTTTATCTGCACCCTAATGCCAATTTAACATTTTCCGAAGTTTTACGGTAATCTCTTGGAAGCGCACAGATAAGACAGTCTAATACTAAGTGTCAGTTACCAATGATCAAAGCGATTTCCTCAAATAACTCAGACATGTGAAATTGGCAGAATCTTCCCCAGGGTATGGACATGAACTGAGCAGGGCAGGTAGTATTCTCACATTCTAGGGTTTTAGAGACCTCTGGCTGTATCTTATGTCTTGTTAAGCTTCCCAGAAGCCTGATTGTTTCATAAAACAGCAAGACACTGTGAGGCTTTTTTCAGTAAGGCATTTAATATCTTGTTTTAGGAATTCTATTGACATTTTTATTAGATAATATCATAGCCACACAGATTTTTACTAAAACATTTGAGGATTTCAACAGTTAGGTCATTAAGCGAACGTTCAGGATAAATTGTGTTTAGTTTTGTATATTAGAAGGAAGGTACATTTCCCCTTAATACAATAAATACATTTCCTTAACTAAGCTTCACAGTTTTTAACTCTACCGTATTTGTGTCTCAACAAGGATTTTATAGGCAGTGCATACTATAGTTAAGATTGTATGATATTTTCCATATCAGACTCCAATTTCAGTTGTTTCTAACTTTGAAATTCCCTTGGTCAGGCATCCATCTCAGGCTAAAGGGTTTTTGGCAAGTTTCAGCAAGAACACTTTAGCCATTTCCAAGAACAAGATTAGAGGAGAACGTGTCATTTTCCCTGTGTTAAAAAAAAAAGCCAAAGCCACTGGGTCACTGAAGCTCTAATGACACCATATTTTGAAGGCACGGGCATGAAATGTGCAAGGCAGGGTGATGTGGTAAGGGGAGTGGGGCTCTCCCTGGTGTGCATTTTGCTGTTCCTGTGGGGATAGGGTGATCAGACAGCAAGTGTGAAAAATCGGGACTGGGGTGGGGGGTAATAGGAGCCTATATAAGAAAAAGCCCCAAATATTGGGACTGTTCCTATAAAATCAGGACATCTGGTCACTCTATGCGGGGAGGAAAAAACACCCAAATTCAGCCAAGTTATAGGCCTTGGGGGAGAGAAACTGTTCACACATGCTCAGTTGGGACTAGCTAGAGAGTTAGGCAGCTTAATTCTCTAAAGATACCATTTGCATTGAGCATGCTCCAGCCTGGGGCTTTCCAGGATTTTCCCTGCATTTGCTGGTGCCAGAGTCCACTGTAGCACTAGGCACCAAAACTGAAAACAGGGAGACACTCTCTCTCCTGTGTTCTCTATGCTCCCTTTTGGTACCCACACATGCAAAAGAGAAGCAGCCTACCCTAGTGGCAAAACAGCTATGCCAAAGGGTATTCCCACCCAAAGTGTCCTCCTATGACAGGGCAAGGCATGACTGCTTCAGTTTCCCCTCTCAGGTAACCCAAGGACTCATACAAGTTGTCTGTAACAGAAGTCCCCAAACATAGTTCATATTACCCCCCAGTGCATGTAATCCTTAACACTCCCACTGTTTCCAGCAGGAATGACCCCCTCTATCCCACCGCCTTTCTGCTAGGAGATCATTCTTACCACATCCCAATGTCTTGTGCCACATCCAGACTCCCAGTAACTCCCCTTCTGTCCCTCTCCCAAGAAAGCCACCCCAACCCTTCCAGATAGAGCACAACCCTGCTCTTCCCAGCAGGAACCCCCACTGCCTTTCTGCTGAGAGATCATCCTCTCCAGGCGAACATCCCTCACTCCCCCTACCCTCTCAGCTGTTCCCGGGTCCAGCTCTCCATTATGGAGATATCAATGAGTAAGTCCATCACAGCTGCTCCCCTACCTTCAGCCCTCTCTGGCTCTTGGCTTTAGCTTTTCAGCTGAGAATCAGCAAAGCTGCTGCTGCTGCCTTCAATTCTCTCCAGCCCTCACTCTCTGGCTTAGGGACAGCAACCAGCAAACTCCTCTTGCTGCTCTCCTGTCTTCAGCCTTCCTCTGGGAACCACTTTCAGACTCTAGTAGCCCTTAGCACCTGCCAATCTCACTTTCCAAGCACGCTGCCTCACCAGATCTTGATCTTATCTGATCTCTCACTCCCTAGGTATCTTTCCTCTTGAGTTCTCCCTGATTCTTTTTAGTTCCAGGTGCTGCCCCACCAAACTAGGAGCACATGTTCTGGTACAGGGGAGCTGGACCTGCTTAATTTACAGGGGCCAGTGACACTGGGATAAGTTGGGAAGGGCAGGTGGGGATTATGACAGGATGAGCAAAAAGACTGGGAGTAACAAGACGATTGTATGAAGAACTCAATTCTGGAAGGGGCTAAGATTAGTTGGATAGGGAGACTAGAACAAAGAGCTAGGTGGAAAATTAGCTAGGAATAGGAAGTCTCAGGGAATGGAGAGTAGGAGAGGTGGGTCTGTGACCATTAGGCCACATTCTACTCCAAAATCTCACATGGAACCCAAGATTGTTCTAGTTTCAACAAGTGTCAGTGAAACCCACAGGTAAAGTCTCCCCCTTAAGTGCTGGCCCACAGAAAAGTAACAGGCTGGGTAAAGTTTCTCCATTAGCTCAAATGGTAGAAGACTCTGCCGTAGATCTAAAGATCTGAATTTTGCTGCTGATTCAAGCTCGGAGTCAAATTTTCTTTCATTTACACTAAGAAATTAGCCAGAAAACTATGTTAAAATATTCAAATTGCAAAATCAAGCACTAAAAAGGTAGGAAACGCCAGAATTAAGGCTGCCCATTAAGCCATAATGTGTTCCTTGTGCATAGGGCATTATGACAGTTAATTAATGATCACATTTTTTTTTCCATAGGACCCCTTCCTCATTCAGTGCACACAAAAGACCCAATCTGGGGACAAATCACAGTTGTGTAGTAGATAAGACTTTTGTCCCATTTGTTACAGAACTTGGAAGGTGTTTAGTGAACGAGCTAGGGGATTGCAGGAAGAGAACAGATGTTGTCATGGCTAATGCAGCCCTGGAGAATTGGATTCTATCTCTGCCTGTGCCACAAGTTTCTATGTGGTGCTGTGCAAATCATTTACTGGGCACCTGTGAAAAGTTGGTGTAATGGCATTCCTCACATTCTGGGTGCCCACTTTCATATCCTGGGGTCTGATTTGCAGAAATGCTGGGTGGGAATTTTTCAACAAAACTGTTTTTCATAGGAAAATGCCAAGTTGTCAAAACCAAAATTATTCACAGGAGCCACCACCTGTCGAGAGAGGTTGCGGAGATCCAGGATGGAATTTCTGTTGCCGGCGGAAGGGGAGAGGAGAGAAGAAAAGCAGAGAGCCCATACCCCAGAAACACCAATAGCTTCATGGTTAGGGCACTCACCTGGGCTACGGGAGACCTGAATTCAAGGCTCTGCTTTCCTTAGAGCAGGGATTTGAACCTGATCTCCTATATGCATCCATATGAGTGCACTAACCACCAGCTATTGTTTTTCCTGGGGTATGGGCTGGCGCTCTTTCACTGGTTTGTCAACGAAAAGTCTTTAAAAGGTCTTAGCTTTGTCTTGCTGTGAAAATAACCATGGGGCGTGAAAGTAGTTTCCTACCCGGCACTGGTGCTAAGCACTCACAACCGCAGGTGAAGTCAATGGAAGCTCTAAGCTTACCAAGTGTATATATAAATAGTAAGAAAAACCAGGCCCTAAGCACCTCATATTGAGCACCCTAAATTAGTGGATACTTTTGATCTTAACTGTGTGCCTGAGTTGCCTAGCTGTAAAATGAGAGTAAACTCCCCTTCCCCACAACACAGATGAAGATAAATCAATTAATATTTGTGAAGCAGGCACTATATTGATAAGCACTGTAGAAAAGCTAATGAAGTTACTTCTGTTTTTAGATCAGAATTCCAATAGTGTGCAGTAAACAGGGCATGGGCTACATTTTGAACGATGTAGATAAAATATTGCATAGCTGCCCATTAAGTGAGCATCACCCATCTTGTGCCCTGAACAAGGCAGGCATCTTGTGGAAAAAACAGAATGTGATCATGTATTTAAAGATTGTATCATAATGCATATGCAGAAGGGGAACAAGTTATGATTACACAGGCAAGCATAGTTCTGGCATCTCCTAACTTTTGAGAGCTTGACTTTGCAACCTTAATAGTGTTTTTAATGTTCTCCCTTTTCTACATAATTTTTTTTTAAAGCAAACTGAAAAAACAAATTTCATCACATGGCACCATATCAACACTCACATGGATCAGCAGCAGAGCTAGAACAATTATATCCATTGCACTGATCTCTGCTAATTGAGCTAACCAAGTAATTGATAGAGTAACAGACTGTGATCCTCTCTATGTGGACCAGCACAGAGGGGAGATTGACAGATACTTGCGAACAGCAGAGGTAAGGTGAGACTCTTGGGCTCCATTTCAGGTTCTAGAAGAGTGTTCTCTAGTGGGCACACACATTCTGTCCATTCCTCCTTCTCCCTCCAGTGTAACTCTTTCTGCCTAGTCTCCTCTAAACCATCCCTTTCCAGGATTCCTTGCCCCAGTTCCATTGTCCTCACCTAGCCAGGCCCAGTCTCCACTGCAGCTTATCTCATTCCTTTCCCAGTCATACTCCAGCCCTCTCCCCACCTCCTGATTCCTCATCCTGTCTCTCTTCCAGCCATCTTGGCCTCTGGTGGCATAAACCAGCCACCCACAGTCCCCCTCCCCTACTTCCAATCTTCCTCCCCAGGCTCCTGCTCCTACCTTAATGCCCAGCTCCCCCACTTCCCAGCTGCTTGTCCTAACAAGTTCCAGTTCATCCCTGCCCCCTCATCAGACCTGTCTCCCTTCCCACCCCTCAATCCCATTCCTTAGTTCCCTATCTTCTTCTCCACCTCCATACACACCAGCCTCCAGTCCCTTCTTCTTCCCACCACCCTTCAGCTCTTTCTCCTAAAATACTCCCACAGGTCTATCTCTTGTACACTCTTGCATTTGACTCTGACAGCTGCCTCCCCTGTGCTGGCTAAACCCCAAAGGCTTCCTGTGCTGATATCACCCACCTGACCCAGAGCAGCAATTACAAGGGAAATCCTACTCAGTCTTGGGCTGGAGCAAGGTCAGAATCTAGAGGGGATGGAATCTTTGGGGAACCTGAGGATTCTAAACACATGAAGACTGATTTTTTCAGAGGATTATAATTTGGCCAAATTGGAGCAGATTTTCACAGGGACAACAAAAGGCACATGCCTGAAACAAAGGCCACAAATATGATAAACTTCAACTCCCTGTTCCAAAGCATGGGCATGGTGGAGCTTTTCAAAGAAAAGGCTGCTAAAATGTTTTTAATGGGAAAAAACATTTGTTCTCAGAAATGACTAAGCTTTTTTGAAGACTTCAGCCAAAACCCATTCATCCTGAAGCACCAGGCATGTGAAATTTTTGCCCAAAGAGTTAAAGTTTGGCAACGGTATAAGCATAGCTGTGCAAATAACTGTGGGGGGTTTTTTTTGTTTTTTTTTTTTCCTGGCTATTTGGGGGGGGGGGGAAGAGAAGAGAGGAGAAGTGTTTGCTTCAGGTAGAGTTTAGGAACCAGTGGTCTAGATTAAATGATAAAGGTAGGTGAATAAATTGAGATGGTTTGCTGTCAAACTGGGAAGCCATAACTAGTGGGATCCCAGAGGGATCTGTCCTGTGTCCAGTACTATGCAAGGTTTTCATTAATGACTTGGATAGTGCACTGGAGAGAATGCTTATAAAATTTGTGGATGAAACCAAGGTGGGGGTGGAGGGGAAGGCTCTACCAAGTCTCCTCCAGACACTACTTCTAGATATTTATGTCATTTTCCACCTTCCCTGCTCCCCATTCATAGCATATGAAGGGTTCTCTAGGTAAAACAAACAGAGTAAGGTCTTCCTCTGCCCCCCTTACGAGAAGGGGGGAATCCCAGTGAAAGAAAAGAAAGGCAAAGATGGCCTGGCTCTTAGGCAGTCTGTCAGGATTCATCTCTTTGGGCTTTGCCTATTAACAAATCTATAGTCATTTATTAGGGTCTACCTCAAGCCTCTCTTCTTGAGGCAGCCTGCTTTGCAGTTGCTCCATGCAGTTTTGGGAGCAATAAGGCCAACAGTTCTCTCTCTCTCTCTCTCTCTCTCTTCACTGATCTCTCTCTCTCTCTCTGCTCAGAAGTGTCTAAGGTGTGGGAACCCTCCTCCTGTATACTACCCCTTCCTGTGGCAGCTTGTCCCTCTTTAAGCACCTCACCTCCAGGCAGAGCAAACCTTACAGGTGTACCTCATTATTACTAAAGAGGCCCACCAGAGCTCATTTGTCTCCTCTCTACTATAGCGAGAGTGTGCACCTTCACAGAGGGGTTGCACTTTGGAGGATAGGATTCAAATTGAAAATAACCGTAACAAGTTGGAGAATTGGTCTGAAATCAATACAATGAAATTCAGAGACAAGTTTTTATACTATACAAATGGCTACACTTACTGTGGTGTGTAGAGTATGGGTGCGCCGTGTGTAGCTACATGCCCAAGTGAAAGGCTCCAGAGGGGGAGGTAGTGGGGAAAGACTCCAATGGGGATGAAGCTGCTAGAGCCTTTCCTTGAGGCGGGAGAATTTCCCAGCTGCCTCCCCACGGCCAGAGCCTTTCATTTTGGTGGGGAAAGTCACTACATGGCTAAAAACTAGCCATGTAGACATGGGAGGCCCTGCCTAGAGGTGAAGAGAGCCTGTGTGGGGTACATAGCCTGGGGTTCAGGCATATAGGGCAATCCACTCTACTCACCTTAGCCGTGCCTCTCTGTCTACACACTGTCTCTTGATATCTATGCTAGCTGGGCATGCAGTGTCTGTACACTACATACCCCCATAAACATACCTTTTGGAAGGAAAAAAAAATCAAATGCACAACTACAAAATGGGGAATAACTGGCTAGGTGGTAGTACTGCCAAAAAGGATCTGGGGCTTACAGTGGATCACAAATTGAAAATGAGTCAGTGTGATGCAATTGTGAAAAAGGCTAATGTCATTTTAGGGTGTATTAATAGGAGTGTCATATGTAAGACACAGGAGGTAATTGTTCCACTACTCAGCCCTGGTGAGACATCAGATAGAGTGCTGGGGGCCACACTTTAGGGAAGAGACAGACAATTGGAGACTGTTCAGAGAAGAGCAACAAAAATGATAAAAGGTTTACAAAACCTGACCCATAAGGAAAGGTTAAAAAAAAACTGGGTATGTTTAGTCTTGAGGAAAAGACAACTGAGTGGGGACCTGACAACAGTCTTCAAATATGGGAAGGACTGTTATTAAGAGGATGGTGATAGACTGGTCTTAATGTTTACTGAAGGTAGGACAAGAAAGAATGGGCTTAATATACAGCAAGGGAGATTTAGGTTAGATATTGGGGAAACCTTTTTAACTATAAGGCCAGTTAAGCTCTGGAATAGGAGTCCAAGGGAGGTTGTGGAAGTCCCATCTTTAGAGGTTTTTAAAAACAGGTGGGACAAACACCTGGAAGGGATGGTCTAGGTTTACTTGTCCCTACCTCAGTGCAGGGGGCTAGACATGATGACCTTTTGAGGTCCATTCCAGCCCTACATTTTTTAGGATTCTATAAAATATTTCCTTTTATTTTTCTAAATAAATTTAAAGCAAAATTGGAACTAAAAGTCATTTTGACTAAAAAAGAAATCATAGTGTTTCATTCTGAAAGTGTCAAATGAAATTATTTAGAATTTTTTAAAAGAGAATTCCCAGACCAAAACACCTCAGTTAACTTAACAATTTCACAAAATATTTTGGTTGACCTGAATATGCATTTTTCAGCAGAAAACAGTTTTAGCTGAAAAATTTTACTCAGTTCTAGTTATAAGAAACTGAAAACAGATTTGATAAGGGGAACATCAGGAAACCTTTATAAGAATGGCTGGTAGCACCACCTACGATTTAAGAAACATGCGCAATCTTGCACATTGCACAGTGACAGAATTGGGAACAGAACTCAAGACTCCTGTTTGCCAGTCCCTTGCTCTCCTCTGTAGGCCCTCTCCAGGAAAGAAACATTTATAACTACCATCCTCATGAACCCATGTTGCCAGTAGTCATAATAAATCATCCTCAACAAAAACGTTCTCCAAAATCTCTGAAGCATGTAACTCAGTGCTCATTAGGAGACAAAAATAAATTCCTTTTAAACCACCAAAAGCCTGAATTTTCATGCCAGAAATTTCCCTTGCTGGCTAGGGCCCAAACTTTTATGGATAGTGTAAGCTTTGCCTCAGAAGCTAAGTAGTTACTGTGGTTTAGTGATTACAATTCATCATTGTCTGTCTTTAAAGGAGGTTTATATGGAAGGGATATGTGTATAACAACAAGTAATTACAGAAGAAAATGTATTTTATATTGAGCTTTAGTTCTTGCAGCTGAAGAAAATCATTGTGTAAAGTTAAGCAAACAATTATATTACATGATACAAGTCAAAATGCACACTAGATACATAACAATTCAAACAACCCCCTCCCACCCACATGTGAAAGAAAATGAACCAGCTGATTCAATCTGCTAGTTGGGGATAAAACAAATCCATTTCTATTAATGCATTTAACAATGTGATCTCTTCCATCATAATATAACATGTTATATACAAGTTACAGATTATTCCTAAATTGATGTGTACACAAACGTAAGCAATTATATTGTCAGTATTCCAGTAGACCATAATTAGCAGCTCACATTAGTAACACCCTGAGTTCTCTCTCATTCTGGATCTGTAATTAGTATAATTAAGATAATATTTCAATTACAAGGGTTGCATCTCTTATCCAACATAATGGGAGACTGAGTACATTTTAGAGTGGTTGTCCCTTTAAAAGCACTCAGATTAATCCATTTAGTCAGGATCCCCTGCCCCCATTTCACCATTGGCCTAACATGTCATGGAAGGTATGGCTGCTATGGAAGGCCATGGATTTTAGCCTTGCAAGAATTCTCTCTCTTCTCAATATTAGTTAATCTGGAGCAAAAGGCTATTGGATAGGAAATGGTCATAGTTACCAGTGTTATGGTCTGATCCTGCCAGCTGCAAAATATCCTCAATGCTAATCAACTAAAGGGCACTGAGGGCCCTCAGCACTGTACAGCTGCAGCTCTTCCCTCTTGAGTTTCTATTCTGGTGTGCCTTCTTATTTTCAGAGAGCAGCTGGTAACAATGTACAGGTTTGGCTCCTCTCTTCCATTTTTGCTTTGTTTCCTGTCCCCCACATTTTTGCTAAGCAATGCAGCATGACTGCGGATTTGATTTTTTCTCCTCCAATCAACAAGAGTATTATTTCTGCTCTCTCTTACTTCCCATCATATAAGGATACAAGTATTTTCATTTGAAGTGTGTCACAAATAACTAGCCCCTCCAAAAAAGGGAGCAAGGCCTAGTGCACCTGGGACTGATTATGTGCTGCCCAGTAGCCTTAAGGGAAGGCATCTGGGCTTTATAAAGGAGGAGACAGCTACAATCAGGTTTTTTGGTTGATGCTTGTGGTTGCTGTAGAAAGTAAAAAGGCTCTGGGAGGACCCTCAGTCAGGGCAACAAGGCCTGTAGAGAAGGCCAGACATCAGACAAGAAGTGATAGGAAAGCAGGAAGACAGGCCCTTAGGGAGGTGGGGTTGGGCCAACTGAAAGTATGGAGATGACATGTAGACTTGAGTTATTTCTTGAAAATGTTTGCACAGATATTAATAAATTGGATCCCCGGAGAGAGAATGTTTAATATCTGGAGTGTGGGGGACTTAAGGGGCCCTAAATAAAGGGGAAACTAAGGCAGGCCTCGGCAGAGGCACTCTGGTTATCAGGGTACAGTACAAGGTAGGTATGATCTCTGACAGTTTCATTTTTAGGAAGGGGAAAGAATTTCTATGAAGCACACCAAAGTTGGCCAAAAGCATACTGAAAAAATTATGCGCAAGAAATGTTACTAGTAAAATTGGTGAACAAACATAGCAGTTAGCAGTGGAAGTATTGAGCCGTCAAGGTAAAATATACACCATGTAAAGAAATGAACTTTAACTGTAGGCTAGTTTGCAGTGAAAACCTCTAATGAATAAATCAGAATGACTACTCTCACTATATACAATAAAAAAATTATTTCAAGTATTGCCTTTTGAGGTGCATTGTGCTTATTTCTAAAAAAAACAGTTCTTCAATTTGCTTTATAATGAAAGGTGGTGTTGTCAAGAGATTGTAAGCTTCAAATATCAGAGATTACACATCATGCTGAACTTTAGGGTATATTGTCATCTCTATGCATGGGGTGTTGTTCATGTGCATGAATCCCTAGGCAGCAAATAAGAATTCATTCTCAAATCTAAGTTTCAAATATGACTCAGAATTCAGCTCAGATATTCTTTGCAATTTCATTACCATTCAGCCCAGCCACTGGGCTTAAACTGATTTTTAGGGAATATTTTGTTTTTACTAACATCTTTAGCATAAAAATACATCCTTACAGTTCAAATATACCTCTCAAGAAGCAAAGCAGCACTAGTGGTGATGGACTAGGGGGTGCTCAAATGCAAGTACCTGAAGTCACCATAGTTTCGGAAAGCCTACTTCCTCCTCAGGACAGGCCTAGCCATTTTGTATAACCTCACTGTAATATCTGTGAACAAATAAGACAAGCAGCAAAATATATATATGGAACTTCTGAGGAAATGTACCATTCCTTTAGCAGCTATTTAATTAGAGAGGGTTACCCTAAACCAATTAAATCTGTTTCTTGCACAGATTTGATACTTTTTTCCAGCAAAGATAATACAGCCACTATGCTGCTGAGCAGAAAGAACGACCATCCTACAGTCCATACCTTTGATAATTTAGGGCCTTGGCTACACTTGCAAGTTACAGCGTTGTAAAGTCTCCCCCAGCGCTGTAACTCACTCCCCGTCCACACTGGCTGGGCACTTACAGTGATGTATCTCCCTGGGTACACCGCTGCAGGTACTCCACATCTCCGAGAGGAATAACAGCTGCAGCGGAGTGGCTACGACTCACAGGGGTGAGTGTAAATGCTTGCAGCGCTGCCAATCCTCTCCATTGTTGTGAATGCGGAAGTGCTAGTTTCAAAGCTCGTACCAAAGAGAAAAGCAAACAGTTTGCAGCTGGCTTTGAGTGAGTAAATGAACGAGCAGGGGGCCGGAAGTTCGGAACTTGCAAAATAGAGAGCTGACATGCTCCAAAAAGCACTCTCTCTCCCCCCACACTCCCTGTCACAATCCACCCCACCCCCATTTTGAAAAGCACGTTGCAGCCACATGAATGCTGGGATAGCGGCCCATAATGCACCGCTCCCAACACAGCTGCAAATGTTGCAAGTGTGGCCACACCACTGCGCTGGCAGCTGTCAGTGTGGACAGACTGCAACGCTTTTCCCTACTCAGCTATATGAAGACAGGTTTACCTCACAGCACCTTACAGCTGCAAGTGTAGCCAAGGCCTAGCAGTGGCAGGCTACTGTATACCACTGACAAGCAGTTAGCTTAGGGCTTGGCTACACTTACATTTTATAGCGCTCTGATTTGCTGGCTCAGGGGGGGTGAAAAATCACCCCCCTGAGCACAGCAAGTCAGAGCGCTTTAAAGCCCCAGTGTAAACAGGCTCCGAGCACTGGGAGCCGCGCTCGGAGCTAATCCCTTCATGGAGGTGGAGTACCAGGAGCGCTGGGAGACCTCTTTCCCAGCGCTCGCGCACGCGACCACATTTGCACTTCAAAGTGCTGCCGTGGGAGCGCTTCCGTGACAGCGCTTTGAAGTTTCCAGTGTAGCCATGCCCTTAGTTGTCTTTCTGGCAACAGGTATGCAGTACTAGAGCATTAAAACCTGATCTCAGATTTTGAGGTTTGGGAAGAATGTGGCTAGCTATTTGATAATGATTATATACTTAAGGGCTTATTAAATGGGAGGGGTTAATCTCAAACTTCTGGTTTTTCATTTTCTGAAACTATCTCTGAGGTGTGGGCTAGTGGCACCTACCTCCTATTTAGGCCTTTGAATATCTTCCCCAAAGGAGAAACTGAGTTTCAAATATTTTGTTTTTAATTCCATCCCCTCTGTCTATATCGTCTATTAATATTTTTGTATATTATACTGTTTATATTTACAATTTTAATCCTGTTCCACTGATTTTTAGACACAAGAATAGGTAGCACCTAGGGTAACCAGATGTCCCGATTTTATAGGGACAGTCCTGATTTTGGGGTCTTTTTCTTAGATAGGCTCCTATTCCCCCCACCCTCAGTCCCAATTTTTCACACTTGCTGTCCGGTCACCCTAGTAGCACCCCACTATACCTAAATATTAGGTGTATGTAGTGCTCTGCAAGTACAATAGGGCAGATGTAGCTAATGAAAGACTACACTTTATTTACACAAATACATTACAACAATATGGCCAGGAACTATATAGGGAAATGAGTGGGTCACTAGTTCAGTGTTCTTACATATTAGGAGGTAGGCAGACTAGTGCAAGAGGGAACAAAGAATGCAGGTGTAGAGGGGTTAACAAAAACTGCATGGTTCTGGGTCTATGCTCACTACTGGGGATAAAACCGGGGTAGCTTCTTGAAACCAGTCTTTCCTCCCTGATCCCACGTTTGTCTCCCAATACATCTGGCTACATAAATACCTCACGGATATAGGGATGCAGGCTCAGAAATTTGCTCCCATATCTAACTATGGCATATCATAAAGTCAAACTCAACGGCTTATTTGGAACTTCTCCAGCTGTTCTCTGCATTTCTGTCAAATACTATAAGCATGCCCATTTGCACAAGCAGTTCAAATCTGTACCTGACAAGTGTTCTGCCTCAACATTTAAGCTTTCTGTTAGTGCTTCAGTCATAGTCTTTTGTAAGCAGTAAATGTAAAGAGTTGCTAATCTTTACTAAGTATTTGCCAAATGCTGGGGACGCTTTGCAGGAATTTTAGTCAGGATTCACAGCTTGCACAAACAGCCATGCCCAAAATGTGTCATTCATAAGCTTCCATTATTTTAAAATACCGGATAGACACAACGTAAAATACTTTCAAGCAAGCTCATTACAAAGAAGGCAGTATGTGAAGTGCGACAGTGATGTGCTCCAAACAGATCAGAATGAAAGCCATCTCCTTGTAACTATTTGTAGTTTACATTGGTCCTCTATTTGGTAACTGGCAGCAATGGCAGAAATGTGAATGAGTTAATTGTCAGTATTTTTATTAGAGTAGCACATTAGAGGTCCCAACTGAAATGAGAATACAATTGTGCCAGGCACTGTATAAATACATAGTAAGAGAGTCCTTGTCCTGAAGAGCCTATAATCTAAATCTGGGAGGCCAACCTCAGCCTGAGAAGGAGCCAGAATTTACCAGTGTACATTTCTAAAGAGCCACAGTAATATGTCAGCAACCCCTCATCTGCTCCCCCCGCTCCCAGCCCCTCCCACCCACCGGCAGCCCCAATGATCAGCACCTCCTCCTCCCTCTCCACAACTCCCAAGGGGTGGAGTGGGGATAGGGCATGAGGAAGAGCCAGGGATTGAGCAGTGAGCACCCCCCGGCACATGGGAAAGTTGGCACCTGTAGCTCCAGCCCTGGAGTCGGTGTCTATACAAGGAGACGCATATTAACTTCTGAAGAGCCACATGCAGCTCCGGAGCCACAGGATGGCCACTCCGATCTAAATAGACAAAAACAGAGAAGGGTGGGAGAAAGGAAGTATTATTGCCATTATTTAGATAAGTGATTAAATAAGTTGCACAAAGTAATATAGGAAGTTTGTGACAGAGCATGACACTGAAACCAGTTTAGTGCTGTGACCACAAGACCTTTGTTCTTTTTAATTAAAAATCCCCAAGTGGTATATATATATATATATATATATATATATAGTTCAATTGATGCTATGCTATCACGGTTCATTTGGATCCATTAATCAAATATTTCCAGTAAATGTCGTCCTACCAGAAAGCATCAAGTTTTGCAGTGATATCAGGTTTCAGAGGCCGATTATTTGACAGGACAGCTCATAGTGACTGGAATGAATTCCAATGTACCCTTTTTGGGAAACAATCAGATAATACCCAGAACTTTTATCATTTGAACTCAAGGTACATTTTAAAGGTGGCTAAGCTTTATTATGCCCATTTCACAGATAGGGAAACTCAGGCAGAAAAGTTAAGTGATTTGCCTTAAGTTAGTAGTAGAGCTGGGAACAGAACTATAGTCTCCTAACTACCGATCTGAGCATTATCTAATGGACCATACTGTCTGCTACTGACTTAGTTTGAATCCCAAATCCTTTTTTTAAAAATAGGCACAATGCTTTAAAAAAAATCAAGGAGTGTTTAAAACAAACAAATGAACCAAAGACATTGTTCCCAATGGCAAATTCTGTGCTCTTTGTTTCAGGAGCTTGATCCTGTGGAGTGCTGAGAACGTGCAATTCTAACTGAAGTCTAACTATTTGTTCACAGGTACTGCAGTGACTGGCATCCTACAAAGATGAAAGAGTAGCTAGGAGGCAGCTCAAGTGTGCACAAAAGCATCAGGAACTACTACAAAGAGAGACATGGCTTTTAGGACTGATGCATGCTATTTGTTAAAATACAAATCGATCAGAAACGTAGTGAAAATACAAACCAAATGGCCAAACCAATTTTTTCTCCTTAATACAACATAACACACCATGAGAAAAACTGTTTCTAGTATTCCAGATCCAGCTCCCAGCAAAAGCACTATCAGAAAACTCACAAGGCAGCCTGTTCTTTCCAATTAACAACTGGATTAGTTCTGCTGATCTCTGAATGAGCATCTAAATGTTCACCCTTCACCAGACATTATAATTCTGCTCCAGTGAAGAAACTCAACCAATTGATACCAGATCATACAAAGAAATTTCCCCTCGGTGTTACCATGTAAATCAAGTTTTATTCCAGGAGGATTCTTTTTCTCCCCTATCGTGGAACTGTGTTAATGGAAATCTTAACACTGCCTAACTAAAGCATTGCAAATACAGTCGGGATGGATGGCAGTAAGGTCTTTCATTACTGAATTAGAGTATTGAGCTGTCTAAATTGATATAAAATGACTAACTTTCTGTTTTACTTTCCAAACCATTTGAAAACTGAAATGAATCCTTTCCCAGTGAGCATTTATCATCCTATTATGTCCACCTGGGGATGTTAATGCTTTCCGACTACTGCCTCTAGCCCTCTCCTCACCTCTAAGTGGGTATTATGTGATGGCAGTGCACATTTCATAAAGATGTATTGCTGATTATATTTCCATTAAAGACTATAGCCAAGTCTGACTTCTCCCAGCAACAGCTTTTTTGCCCTGATGAGATCATTGTGGAGGAAGGGTTTTCTCCCTCCCAGCAATTTGCATAGATGCAAGTCCAGACAGGGTGAAAATTAATTAAGTTTTCCCACAACAATTACAGTGTTGAGATAACCTCTTCAATTTAACCAAATCCTTGTTTATTTCAATTATGCTTTTGTTTCTTTGCAGGGGTAGGACCTCAATTTAGCAAAGCACCTAAATATACTCACATGTTTTAACACTATCCCTTTAAATGAAACACTTAAGCATATGCTTAGATCGAAGCACGTGCCTTGCTGAATATGAATAGACTTAACCCCATGCTGAAGTACTGTGCTGAGCAGAGCCCAGGGCTGAGAGTAGGGCACTGGGCGTGGGCCCCAGGTACAGTGGCTTGGGAATGGGGCCAGTGACCCGGACCCGAGCCCCAGGTACAGGGTTGGGGAGCAGAGTGTGGCACGTGGGGCCAGCGGCTGGGTAGCAGGGCCAGTGGCCAGGACCCGAGCCCCGGGTGCAGGGCCAGCGGGGCGGACGGCCAGGAGCAGGGCCCCAGGTGCGGAGCCAGCCCCCGGGACCTGAGCCAGGGAGTGGAGCCCCAGGCGTGGGGCCAGCAGCCCTGCATAAAACCTGGGGGTGCTGCAGCACCTCCCACACATCTACTTCCCATGCCTCTGAGTTTGGGGCTAAAGGGTACAACAATGTTCTGGGTCCTGTTTATAGAAACTCAATTCCTTGTTCTCAAATCATAGGCATTTTCTTGGCTTGGCGGGATATTGCCAGAGGTTTATCCCCAGCTTTGCCTCAGTTGCGCTCCTCCTTATGGATGTCATAAAAGGAAACAATCCTAAGAAGATCCATTAGGCTGGGAAGTGCGAGGAATCATAGATGTGTAGGACTGCAAGGGACTGCAACAGGTCATCTAATCCAGGCCTCTGCACTGAAGGCAAGAGTACGTAATAACTGAACCATTCCTGACCATTGTTTGTCTAACCTGTTCTTAAAAACCTCCAGTGATGGTGTGATGTTGTATTATTAAAATATCACATATATCATTGTTGCTACCACTGTTATGTAATTGCAACAAATCTTATATGAAGTATGTCAATGTAAAGTTATGATTTGTTTAATATGATTATCCTATTTGTATGCGTATATCATTTTTGTATCTGAAATTATGACTATTGACTAGGTACTAGTATTTCAAATGTTGCTCCTGGGGAAATTCCCACCAGATGCTAGACTGGATGTAAACTAAGCACATTGTGAATGGACCATTCAGATTGATGGCTCATTAATGAACACAATGGCCCATAGAAGAAGTATATCTCCTCCCAGCTTCCTGTGGACCTTTTAGCTAGAATATGGGTAATGACTGCTCCTATGAGTTGAAGCATGGAAGGGCCTGTGACTTGCTCATATGACCCTGGACTCCTTCTTGTGCCTGTAATTTTCCACAAACTAAAACTGAGAGCATCCCCTCTACATGGGAGAAGGTATAAAAAAACCTGGAAGCATCTCCATTTTGCCTTGTTCCTATTCTGATCTCTGGACTATGGACTTAAACTAAAAGGAGCATTCCAACCAATGGACAGAGGACCTTCCAATCTTTTGGAAGTTACCAGAGACTTTACAAGCCAGCATTATTCCATTGGTGCTATGGACCTGACCCAAGATCTTTGCAATGAGTGTATGTATTTGTTTTCCTCGACCATTATATAACTCTCTCCTCTTTCTTTTCTCTTATAAATAAATTTTTAGATGTTAGGTACTACAGGATTGGCAACAGCCTGATTATTGAGTAATATCTGAGTTTTATATTGACCTAGCTATGTGGCTGATTTCTTGGGATTAAAAGAACCCTTTGTTTGATTAAATTGGTTTTAAAGTCATAAAGTCAAGGTCTGGGTGGTGAAATAAGGAGACTGCATTTCTGACTTCTTGTTAACCAGTGTGCTGAAGCAGAAGTTTAGTTTTGTTATTGGCTCAGTACATCTTATGGAAGAATAACACCAGTTTCGGATGAGTCTACCCTGTTTCTCAGCAGTTTGTCCTGAACCTGGCATCCTCAGCTGTGACCCACTGAGGCAAAGTGACATGGAAATTCCACAACCATCTTAAGTAATTTGTTCCAGTGCTTAACTATCCTGCCAGTTAGGAAGTTTTTCCTAATGTCCAACCTGAACCTCCCTTGCTGCAATTTAAGCCCATTGCTGCCTTGTCCTATCCTCAGAGGCTAAGGAGAAGAATTTTTTCACAGTATTCCTTTATATCCATGTTTATAAAGAACTAATTTTGTGGTTCCTATGTTAGAGTTTTAGGGTCTGCTTGCTTCCTGATCTGGACAAGAACTGGCTGAAATATTTGGAAGTACATGAGGCTGAAGCATGCTTATGAGGGGAGAGATATTTTAACAAGCCTTGGAGGGTCAAAATTCACACAAGTTAAGGGTGTTTCTTGCATGACTTACACTGGATACATACAATGTAACTTCTCCAGTTATTTCCTCACATTTGTTCTTGAATAGTAATATGCTTTCACTTATAAATCCATATAACGTGTCTCATAAAAACAGATTTCCTCTCAGAGCTGCTTTACATACTCTTTGCACTTGAAACGTAAACGTTAAGATGAAATATGTGTTTGACCTGCTTTTATAGTCCCCCACCCCCCAAAAAAGGGTTATAATCTCCTTCACAGTATACTAGTATACTGAGTCATGGAAAGAATAAAGTTGTATTTCATGAAACACAGAGTAAAAGGAGAGTATACAATCCATTAAATCTGGGGAATTCACTCAGATAGAGGGCTGCAGGGAAATAGTCTGCAGTCACTCCCTGGGAGATGTGTTGGGGCTATAGAGACAACTAGCTTATAGTTCCTCCTTGGAAGGAGGGCGTTTGGGCTAGCAAATCCAAAGCATTGGAAGCCAGAAAGGTAGGAGAGGGTTCAGGGAAAGTCAATAAGGTCCAGGAATGATCAGAGTTTGGCTGCTTATTAAAGGGTCTCTGACCTTGAACCTGGAGTAGAAGGTGGGCCTGAGTGTCCCCTGACAATCACTGAGGGAATGACTACCTGAGGCTGCCATTCAGGAAAGTCTTTGATACCCTGGAAAGGGGAAACACACATAGTGACCTGGCCAGAGAGTTACAAAGAGGCAGCAGTGACACCTGGAGCGAGAGTGGGGCTGCAGAGAGAGACAGAGACAGGAGGAGGTGCCATCCAGCTGTGAGTAGAGCACTCCATTACAGGGGTAATGATACTGGTCTTTGTAAAGTGCTTTGAGATCTATAGAAGAGGTAGGTACATTTTACACACACATTTTTGACATAAAGCCTCCAAAACACAGCGCTCTCTGCAAATCAAGTGAGTGAGACACTTTGAAGTGTGATTGTACATTTCACAAGAGGCAATGTAAAAATGTGTCCTCTTACTCTACAAATGTGCTTTCTATGTACTGAGTTATGCATCGGAGCTTAAGCGACAAAATACGATTTTACTTTGTATTCCTCTTAGTCTTGCAATGCTAACTTAGATCAAGGGAAATGGTTGATCATTCTTTTCACGCGAACCCTCAAGAAAGGACAGGAAGTTTAAATACATAAAGAAAATGCATATCCATCACTGTTCCACAGTTTCTAGTAACTGAAGATAACAAGAGTTCAAGTGCCAGCTAGGGCTGACAGCAGATGTAAGAGGTCTGTAAAAGAGTGGGATCCCTGTTATTTGTAGAGGTTGGAAAGAAAGAAGCAGCTAAAAGCAGGGGAAATGGGCAGGAGCAAGGTTACATCAATCCCATTTAAAACACTCCACTTTGTAAATAATTAACAACTATGACTTTAGGGACTGCCTTGCATTTCAGTCTTCCTGGAACCTTCGCATATACAATGAACTCCACAGTTATGTTGAGCAATGAAAGTCTCCTTCATAGCTAAATGAATTGTTTTTAATGAGGAAGACTAAGGCCTGGTCTACACTAACCCCCCAATTCGAACTAAGGTACGCAACTTCAGCTACGTGAATAACGTAGCTGAAGTCGACGTACCTTGGTTCGAACTTACCGCGGTCCAGATGCGGCAGGCAGGCTCCCCCGTCGACTCCGCGTACTCCTCGCACCTAGCAGGATTACCGGAGTCGACGGGGAGCACTTCTGGGTTCGATTTATCGCGTCCAGACAAGACGCGATAAATCGAACCCAGAAGTTTGATTGCCTGCCGCCGAACCAGCGCGTAAGTATACACAAGCCCTAAGATACTGCATAGTGAAGGGGCTTCTCTGTACTTTTGGGACCAAAGAACTCCTCTGATGGAAAGGAAAAAAAAAACCCTAGACTGTTTTTAACCAAAATACAGCATGTACCGTGCAGTACACAGTAAACAGGATTTGTATTCTAAAGTCATTTTTCAATACTTATTTTCAACATCCTGACCATTAAAAATATTTAAAATTCTACAAAACCAATCAAAGCTAAATAAACATTGCCTTGCATTTTTCCCCTCATCAAGTAATACACCATTCTAGCATCAAAACTTAGTGCTACTGACGTTCTTTGCCTAGACCAGGCATGAAATAAAATTTAGCATTCAGAGGATCAATTCACAGACCTAGAAAAGAAAAAGGAAGAGTAAGTTAAAGACATATTTTTGTAATTACTTTTGAATGAGGTAAACTAGTCAGCTATAACTTTTTTTTTCATTCTAACCCTTTATCTTGCCTTCTGCTCTTCTCTTGAATCCTTCCTTAAGATCTGTTTAGTATTCTCAAGTACAGTAACTCCTTGCTTAATGTTGTAGTTATGTTCCTGAAAAATGCTACTTTAAGCGAATCGATGTTAAGTGACTCCAATTTTTCCATAAGAATTAATGTAAATGGGAGGGGGCAGGTTAGGTTCCAGGGAAATTTTTTTTTGCTAGACAAAAGACATTATATACTATACAGTATAAGTTTTAAATCATTTTAAACAAACTATTTAATACTGTACTCACCAGTGATGATTGTGAAGCTTGGTTGAGGCAGGGCATAGTGGGGTTAGGACATGGGGGCTTGCCCCACTCTGCCCATCCAGCGCTCCTGCCGGGGAGCAGGATCGGGAGCTTGCCCACTCCCTGGCTGGAATGCCGGGTGGGTGGAGTGGGATAAGCCACCGTGAGCTGACCCCACTGCCCAGCTGGAATGCCGGACAGGCGGAATGGAGCAAGTGCCAGGCAGGTGGAGCAGGGCGAGCCAAACAACCTTATAATGGAACATTGCGTGACTTTACACAGGTATGTTCTCTAATAGATCAGCAACCTAATAGCGAAACAATGTTAACCAGGATGACTTTAAGTGAGGAGTTACTGCACTACTTCAATGTGTTAAGGCCAGGATTCAGCAAAGCACAGAACCAGGTGCTTAGGGCCAGATTTTTAAAGCACCTAACTCCCAGTGAAATCAAATATTTTGCTATGTAGATATAGACTTAAGTATGTGTTTAAGAGGTCTGCTGAAATGTGACTTAACTCATTCCTTGTGTTCAGATTGCAATAGCTAAAAAAAATGTTTGTTTAGACATTGAGCAGCTTCTAGTAAGGTTGGCCCATTTTCTAGAAACATATCTACTCAACTTATATGAACCTCTATTCATTTGACCGTCTGATTACAGCACGTCATTAGTTTAGTATCCCAACAACAGCACTAATCAATACCCAGTGTTTGCTAAAAATAGCAAGAGTCAGCATGATGTACCTGGCCAACTGTGTAATGCTTTATTATTAAGGGGGTGAATTATCTTTCCAGTCCCCATACTGTTCAAATCTGATAACTAGATAGTTCTCAGATGCTCATATGTATCTTTACCAGTCTTAAAGATGTGTGTGTATTTAAAGTTGTACCATGAATTGTTAGGGAGTTGCTGCTCATAACTCCTTAGTTAAGTCATTTTCAATTTAACAAGAGCTTTAAATCTTTATTTTCTAAACATTTCATTGAAATGATGTGACAACGGTCCATTGGTAGTTCACTACTCTGTCAGAAACTCTTCTCAGGCCTGACATACTCACCACATCTAACACACGGTTGTTATGACAGATACCCAGAAGGTCGCATATAGCAGATCACTGGAAAACTAATAACTCACTGATCATTAATATTCTTGTATGATGTATGTACAGAGTATGTACAAAGGAATGTGTATTTGTCATCAGGCAGACAATGAAAGAACATTTATATAAAAGATAAAGCTGTCAACCTAGAGGGTGGGGGAAGGTATCATTTGAGGTTCAGGCCCCTATAAGAGACGGTCATTGAATTGATTGATTTTATACATTATTGTTGTATTAGAAGAGTATCAAGGAAGGTCTCTTCTCAAAGCTAATGCCAGGCTGGTGATTGATGTCATTGTGAAATGTATGTATAGATACTAAGGAAATAGGGATACTTAATGATACGATGCTTTAAAATCTGAGACCAAACATAGCGAGAAACAAGTTCTCTCCCAGAGAGGAGGGAAAGAAGCTCTCTACTTGTTCCCAGTGAAATTAAGCAAAGTGTGACCAAATGCAATAAATCCATTTACGTACAAATCAGCAGAGGGATAGGAAGTCCACAGGAAGCAAAGAATAGCATCCTGAGTCTGGGGGATAAAACAGTGAGTTTGGAAGCTAAGAAGAAAGAAAAAAGCCATCTTGGCATCCATCACTGGACAGAGACAAGAAGCCAGAACTCTTGCAAGCTAAGGAAGATGGGCCCTTCAACCAAGGGAGTTGAAGTGTCTGGGAACTGAATATAGGTGAGAAACCTGCTTAGGTAGAGGTCTTTCACCTAAGAAGAAGAGGGAAACCAACACCTTATACTTACGAGGAAGGTCCTGACTGAAGGAAAGTCAGCCATGGCTGACAGGAAGATTGGTGAGAAATCTACCTTGAACTAAGGCTGTAGTTTGTTAAGTCTTAGCCACTAGAAAACACTTTGCTTTTTATTTGCTTGTAACAATTTTGTCTTTACCCCTTGTGCTTGAACTGATTTAAAACCTCTTTGTTAATCAGCTTGTTTTACTTTTAATCTAAACCCATCCACTGCTGTAACTGAAGTGATTAACTCCGGTTAAAGTAATAAGTTATGGTTTTGTTTCTTTAAAGGAGCAACAACCTCACTAATTCTGAGTGTTCTAGGAGCGGGCCAGACAGGGCAGATGGTTTGGGGGAGGTTCAGGACGAGGGTTATATTGGGAGTCACCCTGCAAGTAATCCCCAAGACTGGAGGAGACCAGGGAATTGCATGCTTGTCTGCTGGCTGTTGGTGTCCAGACTATGAGCCATAGCAGAAAAGCATTTAAAGCACCCATAGTTACAGGGCAGGTGGTGACAGTACCCCAACTAGTCTGAACTGCACCCCCAAATGTTACAAACAGCAAAAACTGAAACAGATTAAAACAATTCAAATTGTGCTCCAAGTGTAAAGGGTGGTTTGATGGAGATGGAAATGACAGCCTTGTGCAATGTGGTAAGGCATTACTATGAGTGTTATAGCCACAGACTTAATTGTCGTTAAACCAGTGTTTCTAAAACTGGAGGTCCCGACCCAGAAGGGGGTCACTAGGCTATTGTAGTGGGGTCGTGGTATTGCCACCCTTATTTCTGTGCTCCCTTCAGAGCAGGGAGAGCAGCAGCTGCTGGCCAGGCGTCCTGCTTAGAAGGCAGCGCCGCTGCCAGGAACAACACAGAAGTAAGGGTGGCATGGTATGGGGGAGGGGGTTCGTCACTTTTGGGGAGGGATCATCACAGCCTGAAATATGTTCAAAGGGGGGGGCCAGGAAAAAAAGTTTGAGAACCCCTGTGCTAAACATATAATTTTGTTTGCTAGTCTTTGTCATCATAGATAATATAGGTAGAAGGTGGCAGAGTTTGGCCTCCTCATATCGGAGCCTGAATGCCTAGATGAATTATGTTAATGTGGCATTAACATATAGAAAAAATGGACTCAAAAAGAAATCAAATTTAAAAATTGCTTTATGCAAGTATTTAAGGAAACAGGGGTTTTGGATCACAAGGCAGTATTGTGGCTTTGTTATTACGACAATAAGTTCACAAATCTTTATTAGGAACAGAGATGCTTATTTTTCCCTGGCAGAACTCATAGTTTATTTCAGCCAGTATGCACAGCCCAAGGGAAAAAGTGAACCTCCTATCTTTCATTGTCTTTTCTGTGACAGGCATCTTTTCAACTCAATAGAATTCACACATGAAGAGAAAATAAAACCTTATAGTTATCATCAGAAATAAAGGTGAAATAAGTTGTCATACTAAACCTCTTATAAATAGAGCATTGACAAAAACAGATTTGCTCAAATTTATGTCTATATATTAAATAACAGAATAAAAGCATGGTACATTATCCAAACATCACATAACTATTCTGGACAAAACATGCTAAGTTCTCAGGATATTAACCTTTGGTGCCAAACATTATGGAATACTATTAATTAGAGTGGTCATGCATTAATTCAGGTTGAGCAATCTGGAAAATAGCATGAAATTTGGTTTTTACTATTCCAACATAAAAGGTCAGATACAATGTATCTGAATACTAGACCAAAACATTAATGAACATATTAACATTTGCCAATAATGCATGTTATTGTCCATTACAAAAAGGCAAGTATACATGGCCAGGCCACCAATTGCTTTAGCAAGCTATTACTCTGACCACATATGTCTAGACTTCTACTTTGACCAGTGAAAATGAAATAGATTAAGAAAAAAAAAAAAGGTTTCTGTCATTTTCCTCAGGTGGATTTGTTCCAAGGATTGTAGGGAGGATTAGTTTGAATAGTGTGTAGAATGTGACGAGCCTTTAGGATTTTATCTTTTATTACTCAAGTAAGGAACAATTCAGATGAATAAGAAAATGTGTTTTCTGTTTTGGACTCTTTCTATAAAAAGAATAGCTATTATAACAAGCGTTTGCTAATTTGCATCAACATTTTGGTAAAATACCTTCCCGTTAGATTCTGAAGATTTACAAATCAAGATTAATCTTATTCCTCTCCCCATTATAAAGATAACCTTGGGAATATAACCTGGCCAGTAGGTTTGAAAGTTTGTCAGTGACTTCTCATTCATTATTGCCTGTACACAGGTGCCCAAGACTCATGAATATATTTTACTACTTGTATTCCAATTTGCTTGTCAGGATTCAGGCTTAAGTGTTGAAAATATAGACCTTTGGAAATGTTACCTGATGTACACACTAAGTATACGTCATCCAAACTAGAAACACACAAAAGTAACCTTGTAAATATAAGGCCATGAAGAAATGAGTCCATATTTTCAGTGTTTACTGCTGCCCTTCTGACATTCAACCAATCAGTGTCTTTACATGAAATAGCTGGAAACTTTAAGCTCAGAAGTAGAAATACCAAAGCTTGTGCAGATCTGATTTGAAAAAGTGTTAGTATTTACAGAGATTCTTCCCTTTTCTATAGCCAGGATTCTGTAATGCCTAACAAATGAGGGGGTAACAGGAAGATATGTGAATTAAGCACTCTTCACCTTCACTGTTCATGTCATTCATAGCTAAAAGTGCATCTTCTAGCAAAATAGCATCCACTGGACAATTTTTAGTCTTTGTAGTATTGTGAAAACTATACAAGTCCCTTGTATTTTTCTGAGTGCCTAACCATTTATGTCATTTATGGGAATATCAAGTCCTACTATATTTCTGTGGAGATTAAGTGTCACCAGAATTGTTAATGGTGCTAATAATGCAGAATAAACAAGGATTATCGCTATTCCCGCCATTCATCATTACACAATTTTGTCCAAAGTGGCACCTCAAAACAACATCAACGGCAGTGAGGCGGTTCTCAAGGTGAAAACTTGCATGAACAGTGGGGTAATACCAGAGACAGTTCATGGCGAGTCTTCCACTGACATGCATGTAAAGTTGGTGCTATCTAACTGCACTTCTGCTTAAAGGTGTCTGAATGTTTGTGCAGGGCTCATGCAGTATTTCCCCTCCCCCCCATTGCTAAACATCAGCCACTCCATTTCACAATATACCTAAGTGAGGTGTGTGTGTCTGGAATGCTTGAAAGCTTTATGGAAACAGCTAAGAATTTGCTAATATGGAACAATTTGATCAATCGTTTCTTTTGATCTTCACGTGTACAACCATTAAACACCAAACTTCCTTCATCAGCAAAATTTCCACCTGGTAGTATAGATCAAGTTTCGCCAGTCATTTTAAGGCCAGCATAAATCAAGTTTCAACTGACTCTACTTAGTACTTCCAAAAGCTGTTACAAACTTGTCCCTGAAGCAAAGTGGGACTCAAATACGTGCCAAATATTCTTTACACCTGTTGAGATCACAGGAGATTAGCTTCCAATCTTCCTTTCCTCAGTGAAACTTTCCATTGTTCAGGAAAGATCAAATACAGCAGCCTCAATGGGAAATTACTTTGGGAAACTAAGATACCATCCCCACAAATGAATCATTGCTATCAGCTATTAGTAAAGCCAAATTTCCTCAGATCAGCAAGAATTTAAGACAATTTAGAATGTGTAATCAAAGTAATGTTTCTTTCGTAAATGCAAAAAAGCAATTTACTTTTCAGAGATGTTATAGAATCAAAATGTAGGGATGGAAGGGACCTTGAACTCAAGTCCAGTCCCCTATTACCTTTAGGGTGCTTATAAATAGATTTTTTTAAAATAATTTGTTCCAGTATCTTTCCTGGTGTGGAAGTTAGGCTGGCTGGTCTATAATTCAATGGGCCCTCTGTGTTCCCCCTTTTAAAGATAGGTACTATGTTTGCCCTTGTCCAGCCCTCTGGGACCAAACCCACCATCCGTAAGTTCTAAGATAATTGCTAATTGTTCCAAGATTACTTCATCTAGTTCCTTAAGTAGCCTGAGATACATTAGATGTATTAATGTCAGTAGGGCCTGATGAAATATTCTTTAACCTGTTTTCCTCTTTTGGCTGGCATTCCTTCCCCCTTGTTGTTAATGTTTAATATTAATGTGTAGATATCTGGTCATCGTTTACTTTCTTAGAGAAGACAGAAACACAACAGGCATTAAATACTGCTGCCTTCTTGAGGTCATCACTTATTAGCTCTCCTTCCCCACTAAGTAGAGAATCTAAATTTTTCCTTTGTCTTTCTTTTGATTCTAATAAATTTAAAGAACCTCTTCTTATTGCCTTTTAGGTGCCATAGCCTGGTTTTTATCCACTGCATGTTTGTGCTTCTTAGCCGTTTGTCTGTTTCCACTTTTTGTAGCATTCCTTTTTGATTTTCAGGTCATTACAGAGCTCCTGCTGGAGTCATATTGGCCAGTTCCTATTCTTCCTATCTTTCCTTCACATGAAGATAGTTTGCAGTTGTGCATTTAATATTGTCTCCTTGAAAAACTGCTAGCTCTCCTGAACTCCTATTGCCCATGGGTTTGCTTCCCATGGAATCTTTTCTTCCAGTTATTTGAGTTTGTTAAACTCTGCTTTTTTAAAGTCAATTGAACTTACTCTGCTGCTGTCACTCTTTCCTTTCAATCATCATTTTTGATCATGTTCATCCAAATTGCCTTCCACTTTTAGATTCATAACCAATTTCCTGCCAGTTGGTGAGAATCAAGTCTAAAATGGTCATCCCCTGATTACTACCTCCACATTCTGAAACAAAAAGTCGACCCCAGTAAATTCCAAGAACTTGTTGGAAATTCCACATGATTCAATTTATTTTGGGACATATCTGCATTGCCAATAGACTATGTATAGTCTCCATATTAGGAGGTTAAAACATTAACATTGGATTTGGGGTGGCCTCGAGTACCACTTTTAAAATCCCTACCAAGCATTTCATTGTATGATTATGATCCCACTGTTTTTTTTTTTTTTTTTGCATTCATACCATTACTTGCTAAGATAAGAAATAGATTAATTCTGGCAATCCTTCCATGGAACTTGCTTTATCCTCTCTAAAATCTACTACTGCTTTAAAAACTCCCACGACACACACACAGTTGACTGGAAAAGTGATCTTTGATGAATGCATTTCGTGTTGTTGAGATGCACAAAAACAGTAAATTAATATTAATTCAAATCCTGCAGTCAAATCCTCAAAATTCCCTGCATGGTTGACAGAAAATTTGACCCTGAAGGAGTTTATAGCATCTACTGCTTATTTTAATATAGGAAATGTGCAGGCTAATTATGATTACTTCTGTCCAACTATTTCACTGTTGTTCATGGCATCAGAAATATCAAGTGTAAGACTGAGGTGTGCCGAAAGTGTTGCCCACCATGCCTCCCTCTGTCTGAGGACATTCCTGAGCTCTACAGACCAATTTTCAGAGTAACAGCCGTGTTAGTCTGTATCCGCAAAAAGAAGAACAGGAGTACTTGTGGCACCTTAGAGACTAACAAATTTATTAGAGCATAAGCTTTCATGGACTACAGCCCACTTCTTCGGATGCATATAGAATGGAACATATATTGAGGAGATATATATACACACATACAGAGAGCATGAACAGGTGGGAGTTGTCTTACCAACTCTGAGAGGCCAATTAATTAAGAGAAAAAAAAACTTTTGAAGTGATAATCAAGCTAGCCCAGTACAGACAGTTTGATAATAAGTGTGAGAGTACTTACAAGGGGAGATAGAGTCAATGTTTGTAATGGCTCAGCCATTCCCAGTCCTTATTCAAACCGGAGTTGATTGTGTCTAGTTTGCATATCAATTCCAGCTCAGCAGTCTCTCTTTGGAGTCTGTTTTTGAAGTTTTTCTGTTGTAAGATAGCCACCCGCAGGTCTGTCACTGAATGACCAGACAGGTTAAAGTGTTCTCCCACTGGTTTTTGAGTATTTTGATTCCTGATGTCAGATTTGTGTCCATTAATTCTTTTGCGTAGAGACTGTCCGGTTTGGCCAATGTACATGGCAGAGGGGCATTGCTGGCACATGATGGCATATATCACATTGGTAGATGTGCAGGTGAACGAGCCCCTGATGGTATGGCTGATGTGATTAGGTCCTATGATGATGTCACTTGAATAGATATGTGGACAGAGTTGGCATCGGGGTTTGTTACAAGGATAGGTTCCTGGGTTAGTGGTTTTGTTCAGTGATGTGTGGTTGCTGGTGAGTATTTGCTTTAGGTTGGGGGGTTGTCTGTAAGCGAGGACAGGTCTGTCTCCCAAGATCTGTGAGAGTAAAGGATCATCTTTCAGGATAGGTTGTAGATCTCTGATGATGCGCTGGAGAGGTTTTAGTTGGGGGCTGAAGGTGACAGCTAGTGGTGTTCTGTTATTTTCTTTGTTGGGCCTGTCTTGTAGGAGGTGACTTCTGGGTACTCGTCTGGCTCTGTCAATCTGTTTTTTCACTTCAGCAGGTGGGTATTGTAGTTTTAAGAATGCTTGATAGAGATCTTGTAGGTGCTTGTCTCTATCCGAGGGATTGGAGCAAATGCGGTTATATAAATGCGGTTGAGCCATACCATCAGGGGCTCGTTCACCTGCACATCTACCAATGTGATATATGCCATCATGTGCCAGCAATGCCCCTCTGCCATGTACATTGGCCAAACCGGACAGTCTCTACGCAAAAGAATTAATGGACACAAATCTGACATCAGGAATCAAAATACTCAAAAACCAGTGGGAGAACACTTTAACCTGTCTGGTCATTCAGTGACAGACCTGCGGGTGGCTATATTACAACAGAAAAACTTCAAAAACAGACTCCAAAGAGAGACTGCAGAGCTAGAATTGATATGCAAACTAGACACAATCAACTCCGGTTTGAATAAGGACTGGGAATGGCTGAGCCATTACAAACATTGACTCTATCTCCCCTTGTAAGTACTCTCACACTTATTATCAAACTGTCTGTACTGGGCTAGCTTGATTATCACTTCAAAAGTTTTTTTTCTCTTAATTAATTGGCCTCTCAGAGTTGGTAAGACAACTCCCACCTGTTTATGCTCTCTGTACGTGTGTATATATATCTCCTCAATATATGTTCCATTCTATATGCATCCGAAGAAGTGGGCTGTAGTCCACGAAAGCTTATGCTCTAATAAATTTGTTAGTCTCTAAGGTGCCACAAGTACTCCTGTTCTTCTTTCTACAGACCAAGTGCAGCATATACTCTGGCAGTTACTGATGTCTTTTTTTGAAAATTCGAATGTACTGAGCAGTGTCCAAGTGTTGCTAAATAGTCCTCTTTTGTGGGATATGGACCTTGTCAATTGGGAAGAGACATCTGCCTCCTTAATAGGTTGACAATTATCAGCACACACTGGATGTGTTCTTATCTCCTGTTCAGTTACTGTGAATTAGCTAACACGTAAGAATTCACCTTCCCCTCAATAAATACAAGGCAATAAATCTCATCACAGGGTGACTGTGTTTTCTTCCCCATCCCTGGAATACATTCAGTTAAGCTTAAAGGAGGCAATACTCTTCCCTTCTTGGAAGCGTTTCCTCAGGAATACCTCAGACAAGAAAGTTAAAACAATTGGCAGTTATGGTACCAGCACTTTGTGATCATTACATAGGAAACTAGCAGGAGGAAATGTTCTCTTATCCTTCCCACTCCCCACTTGAGACCACTGCAATAAACATTCTCCAGTATGCTGGCTTTTACATCATAGCGCTAAATATATATATATATATATATATATACCACACTGTATGCTGTCTGTATGGGCATCCAGACATGGCAAGTTGGCTTTGATTCAACAGAATCTGACTGACTTGTTCAAGCTAAAAATACTTTCCAGCATAAAATTTTAGTAAAGAACGAGTGTTTGAATACACACTTGCAGTTTAACACAATAATACTGTAGACACCTCTACTAGTGATACCATTAAAGATAAAGCTTCGTTTAATAAAGTTATTGGAAAACAATGCCAAGACATCTAACATTTCTGTGCTAGGATTACCTGAACATTTGTCTCAGTCAATAAATTTATTTTTACAGTTAGGTCTCCAGCAGATTTTTTTGGTCATTTATTCCATTCTTTTCTAGGCACCTTGGTTTACAATAAGGAACAATAGATATTGTCTTGATTTTTGGAAACATGTAATATCAATTGTTCCTTAATCATAACTTAATCCATAATCATAGATTAGTCATCATATGTGCAACATAAATCAAGATATATAGCATTCCAGATAAAGCAAGTCCATGCTTTGCATCTAGGGCAGAGGTGGGCAAACTACGTCCCATGGGACCATCCTGCCCAGCCCTTGAGCTCCTGGCCAGGGAGGCTAGCCTCTGGCCTCTCCCCTGCTGTCCCCCCTCCCCCACAGTTACGCTGCCACATGGGCAGCGCAGCTGGCTTCGTCCAGGCAGCGGGGCTGCAAGCTCCTGCTGCTCTGAGCAGCATGATAAGGGGGCAGCGGCGGGGTGGGGGTGGATAAGGGGTAGGGGTAGCGGGTCCCGGGGGGCAGTCAGGGGGCAGGGAGCAGGAGGCAGTTGGATGGGGCGGAGGTTCTGGGGGATGGTTGTCAGGGGACAGGGAACAGGGGGGTTGGATAGGGTGTGGGAGTCCCGGGGGGCCTGTCAGGGGGCGGGGGTGTGGACAGGGGTCGGGGCAGTCCAGGGACAGGGAGCCGGGGGGGGGGGGGTTGGATAGGAGGTGGGGTCCCAGGGGACCTGTCAGGGTGTGTGTGTGGATAGTGGTTGGGGCAGTCCGGGGACAGGGAGCAGGGAGGGTTGGATAGGGGGTGGGGGGGTGGATATGGGTCGGGGGGCAGTCAGGGGACAAGGAGCGGGGGAGGAGGGGGTTGGATAGGGCATGGGAGTCCCAGGGCGCCTGTTGGGGGTTGAGGTGTAGATAGGGATCAGGACAGTCTGGGGACAGGGAGCAGGGGGGGTTGGATAAGGCGTGGGGTCCCAGGAGCGGTTTGGGATTGGGAGTCCTGGGAGGGGGTGGTCAGGGGACAAGGAGCAGGGGGGGTTGGATGGGTCAGGGACTCTGAGGGGGGCAGTCAGGGGGCGGGAAGTGGTAGGAGGTATATAGGGGGGTGGGGACCACGCTGTTTGGGGAGGCACAACCTTCCCTACTGGCCCTCCATACAGTTTCGCACCCTGATGTGGTCCTCAGGCCAAATAGTTTGCCCACCCCTGCATCTGAGAATGTTGTACTTTAACTTCTAACTTGCTCAACTGAAGGCTTGGGAAAAGAAGAATCCTGGATTAATTTATATACATTCCATTTATATCTCTAGTTTTGCCTAATATCATTTATCCCTTTGTTTAGCTGGGATAGTGTGAATTTAGTCAGTTAGCCTGGGTTTTCCCATTGGATTTCTATGCATGATCTAAATAATCTCTGCCCAAAAGTCAATCATGTCTGTGTTCTCTCATTTGTAGGGATATCAGAAGGATCTGAGATTATATCTTCTGTGACAATTTAAGATCTGTTTTGTCCAGGAGGGATTTTTTTGTTGTCATCAGTATTGTCTAACAAAAAGCTGCTTAGATTGACCTTGGCTTTATTAATTCTTTCCTCTATTGCAGTTTCTGCTGCTATGTCAGACAAGGTCAGACATATTGTTTGTATATCCTGTTTAATTGAAGACAGAAAACATATTAATGGGAAGCATTACCTGTTTTCTTTTCAGCTAAGATCACTTGAAGGTCCATGTTCTCAATGAGGTCTTTCTTCCAATTCATTTGTGGCTTAAATTGCTGTGTGCGTTGAGATGGCCATTGATGCAGACACTATACTGTCTGTAAGAAAACACTTGCTTCACCGTATAGAATCATAAGGGTGAAAGGAACTTCAACAGGCCAGCTACTTCAGTCTCCTAAGTAATACCTAGACCATCCCTGACAGGGGTTTGTTTAATCTGCTCTTAAAAATCTCCACTGATGGAGATTCCACAACTCCCCTAGGCAATTTATTCCAGTGCTTAACCACCTTGACAGTTAGGAAGTTTTTCCTAATGTCCAACCTAAACCTCCCTTGCTGCAATTTAAACCCATTGTTCTTGTCCTATCCTCAAAGGTTAAAGGAGAACAATTTTTCTCCCTCCGCCTTGTAACAACCTTTTATGTACTTGAAAACTGTTATCATGTCCCCTCTCAGTCTTCTCTTCTCCAGATTAAACAAACCCAATTTTTTCAATCTTCCCTCATAGGTCATGTTTTCTAGACCTTTAAAAAAAATATCTTTGACCTGCCGCTGATTTTCAGTATTGCAGACATCACCCACGTACCTGCTTGCTACACCTGTTATAGACAAAAAATAAATGTGGTATTTTTTCCCCATTTTACACTTGTATAATACGGCAGGCTTGAGCACACAGGAGAGATGTACATAGTGTGGTAAACACTTAATACACATACATTTTGTCAGGAAAAGTGAAAACTAAATATTTAAGCTCAGTTTGACCCAAATCAAAATATTTCAGTTTGTTGAATTGACTCAAATAGTTATATTTTGGGTCAGGTCAACATTAAATTACCTTTCCATGTTGTGGCACATTGCCTCTGAATATTGTAGTTAAGATTTCTAATGTCCCCATCTCTGCTCTGGGCTGGGCTCCATCTCCCATGGTGGAATGCAGTCTACCCGCTGTCCAATTGGGATGGTGCATCTTGGGATACACACGGCCTTGGATATGTCTTAGGAGACTTAGTCCAACCAGGGAACACGGCCTAAAAAGAAGAATGGGGACATCTAGGGAGACCAGATGTCCTGATTTTATAGGGACAGTCCCAATTTTTGGGTCTTTTTCTTATATAGGCTTCTATTACCCTCCACTCCGTCCTGATTTTTCACATTTGCTGAGTGGTCACCCTAGGGACATCAGACCAAATTTACAACTTCCCATAATGCAATTCACCACTGTAAGAAAATACTTTTAATGTTGGACTGACTCAGTGAAATGTTTCACCACTTTCAAATTGATTTTTTTCCAATTATTTTGTTCTAAAGCACAACTTCAACTTTTCATTCTGATTTCAGAATGAAATTGGAAAATAGTGTAAATTTTCCACTGGACAGAAGTTCCAATTGTTGGTCAGCTGTAATAAATTCTTAGAGCTTGTCCAGACAGGGACACACCTTCCAAAGCAAACTAAGTGACATCAAATTAAAGCCACTTTAATTCTGCATGAGAGTGTACACACAGTGGTTTAATGCAGTTTAACTAATCCACTTGAAATTCACACATTTAGTTAATTTGGATAAACTCTCCTGAGTATCCCCATGTGTACATGCCGTTAAATACATGAAGTAATACATACAGAATTGTTTTCGGCTACGCCACAAGGATCTGTTGCAGTTCGGTAAATCTGAATTTGCATATTAGTTCTTTGAACTCTTAGTTTTCAACATAAACCTAAGGCACTGATGCTGCCATGCCACTTATGGGATGTGTCTTTAAACCAGGGTGTATTGTTTCCTATCTAAAATGTAATAATGTTCAATACATCTCTCAATCCAGTGAGTTTATGGTTGGTTATGGGTTCTCCCTGGCATCGCCATATGTTACACAAAACCAATAATATCTTCTAAAGGTCTTTGTCTGTCCAGGATAAAAACTGAGCATCCTTCCCAACTAGGGTGTGAAGATGTACTTATCCTGAATGAGAGTAAGATCTTGGAAAGAAAACAGAGAGGGAAATACATTGAGATTAGTGGAAAACTGAGACCACCATAGTCATAAAGCTGTTGTATGACAACTTTGTCCTTGTGGACCACAGTGTAAGCGTTTCCTTTCTTTTGCCCCGATGGGCTAAGGTGACAGGAGAAAAATCAGCACTTGTGGACACATCTGTTACAGGCATGGGAGATGGTGCAGAGGGAAACAGTGCCAGACAACAGTTCGTGTCCAGCCAATAGGACCAAAGCTTTATACAGTAGCAGCTGAATTATTTTTTTGAACCACTTTAGACATGAATGGTGCTGACCATGCCAGACAAGGTCCTTGACCCCAGTATAGGTCCATGAGAGCCCATGGTAGAAGGCTGTGCAGAGGCTGAAGCAGACAGGCATGTCTTGCATCTTATGTCAGTGGACCACAGCATAGAGGTTTCTCTCTGTACCATTGATGAGCCTTGAATTTCAGGCGGTACTCTATTAAGAAGCTAAATGAGGCTGGACACTCAAATATCTGTCTTCTGTTGTGGAGAACCAAGGCATGGCAAATTACATACTGGGTTAATGAGTGGGTCTCCAAAGACAGATAGCACTGGACATAGATGTCAGTCATTGGTATGACAGCTGGGCAAGAGGTACCTCTTGAAGCCCTCATGGACCTTTTGGGCTCAACATAGTGATGGTAAGGAGTGATGGAAGGGCTATTTTCTCTGATTTTGAAAAGAGTTAGATTAGTATACAGTAACATTTTAAGTTAAGGGAAGGTCTAGTCCTGTTAACAAGACAGAGTTCAGTTCACTCTCTGCCATGGAGGAACTGAGGTGGTTGGGAGTGAATTCCCTTATACAAAGGAGGACTGTGACTTCACTTTTGTACAAGAATGCTCATACCCGTTTAATGGACAGTGTTTTTCCAAGAGACACAAGGTGGGTAAGGTAATATCTTTTGCACCAACTTCCTTGAAAGCTTGTCCCTTCCACTAGCAGAAGGCTAATAGAAGATATTACCTTACTCACCTTGTATGTCTCATAGCATGGGGTCAACACAGCAACCTGTTTTTCAAAGCAGTTCTACAGCTCAGTGCCAGGGGTGCCAAATCACACAAATGGAACTGCAGAAAGGTCCTCAAAGAAGAATATTGTTTTGCCCATGATAAAATGTATTGCAACAGTTTCATTTAGAAGCTCTAGCATCCCACGCTGAACATCAGGCATTGAATGTTTTAGGTTCTGAGGCCTTGACTTTGCAATCTTAACATTTCCTTCATGTGTTTTTTTTTAAATGTAATTTTATACATGTTGTCTAAAAGTGAGTTGGGTGCATTACAGAAAAATAAAGACAAGATCCATCTTCAAATATGTTTACAAACTCTTTCAGACATAGGTGAGAGAAATCAAGTCCTATGAAGAGATAGTGTCAAGACTTGCAGTTCTCCTCAATGAGCTTGAAACTGTAATTCTTATGAAACCAGATTTTCACCTTCCATTACAAATGGAGTGAAGCAGAGAAGCACTGAAATTGGAACCTATAAAAGACCCCCAGATGAACTGCTTGTCCAGGATTTCAAGGAATTGTCAGTGCAGCCAGTATATTCAAAAATTGATGTCCTTTCAGAGTGGAGCAGAACAGGGAGTTCAGTTGCTTAGAGGATAGAGGTCTTCACTTTTTATGGTTGAAAAACAGTTAAAATTGGTGGTGTATAATTATCTTTACCACAAAATTTATCTTTGGAATAAGAAAGGTGAAAAACTTCAACCTAAAGGGTATGTATGCTCTAGAACAAGTATCATGCATCCCCCCACACCCCCCCCCCCACCAAATAGACAAATGCAAGAGCTTCCTCAGCCTTCACACTGGCAGAGTAGTTTTGACATTATAATGCCACATTATACTGCTCATTGATATTCTCACAACTGTCACCACTATTTGCATCTTCTTTATGCAGGGAGGCAGGCAGGCTTGCATTTTTCAAATTCAGTGATTTAGACATTTTTAAGCAGGAGAGGAAAAGCACTACAAAGTAAATGGGCTTACCAAAAAACACATTTCAGAAAAGATTAAATACCTAGCAGCATGCAGATCTCATGAAAGTGTGTTTCCCTTGCAAAAAAGCCTGTTTACCATACTTCCACACTAAATGGAGGTGTTTGTGTTGTTTCAGCATTCTCTTTTCATTTTACAACTACTTAAGAGTGAGTGCTTCAGAGCAGTCTAATGGGGACTACATAAGGGAGGATGAATGGCAATTGGAAGACCTGGCAGCTATGAAGCTATGGAAATTCTCTCCAACTAACTACAGGGACTCACTAGAAAGTTATTTTCCAAAGGCCTGCTCTATGTATGCGTAGCTCTATTCTACTTTCCATATACTACAACTCTAAATAACTTACAAGACTGCCTGTGTACAGAGACAGCAGACCTTTTGTTCTCCAAATTGCTGCCAACTGTTACAAAAGATGTGTGCACTTATGTAGACTTTGCTTTTGTAGATTTTATTTTAATCTAAAAATGAAGTCATGTAACTGAAAGTATATAGTTGCTCTGTGTTGGTAAACATAACACATCCCTGTACTAGTTTCATTACCAGGCAAGTTGGATTACCTTAGAATTAATCATAGATGAACTTCTAAAGGTTACAAAACAGGGTTTGACTACTTTTTCTGGACCTCATGAGTCTGAAGAAAATGTGCTGGAGTAATCATGAGCGCCACACTTTGTGGTTTAACAGCAGTTCCCCCCTTCAGTTCCAGCCCACAGTCATAAAAACCTCACACACATAGAATAAAACTAATATTTAAACCAAAAAATCAGGTTTGACTTTTTTGGCCTAAACGTGGGAAGTCTATTATTTTGTTAACATTTATTTATTATAGTACCATGGCCACACTTCACAAGCTTTTCCCCCCAGTTTTGAAATGTGGCCAGTATCAGCAGTATTCCCCACTTTAAGAACAGGCAGACAAGCTGGCAGAATCTTTCAAAACAGCGGAAACCAAGTGTTAACACTCTGTGAATTATTTAGTCTCCTGGGCATCTTAAACTATGAACATTTACAGACAGGGCAATGTACTCCAATGTCTAAGGGGGGGCAGACTCAAAGGCTTTAAGTCATGTCACACCTGTAGAGGCCCAAAATCTTATCTCCATCAGTATCTGGGACCAGGTGATTCACAGAAGTGTGTAAAATCCACTATAATGGACAGTTAGGAAGATGTGCCTACGGGGAAGTTTCTTCTCAACCCCGGGTAGTTAGTGGCCGACTTATGGCCTGAAGTATGTATGTTCATATGCCATACATTCTACCCAAGCAATTCTGGCTGTGAGTATTAGTATAAATATTTAATCATATTAAATATAATTAATATATATATTTAATCATAGCAAACTTGGTACCTCATTAACATCCTGTAGCAGTGAGGTGTACAGCTTAAGTGTGCCCTGGTTAAACAAATTTTTTTTTGCATTTAATTTCATTTTATTTACATTCATAAACAAGAAAGTGGGTGATCAAAGATAAACAGCAGCTCCTGTCTGACCTTTTCTGTACTCTTCTTGGGGGTTTTGTGAAGATGGCATGGGTCAGTGTAGAACGTATCAGGTGCTATATTTACATTCTATTGGTATTCATTATTCAATCTGATGTGGTCTGAACATGGAAATGGACTTTTTCTGCTGGCTTGGCCCAGTCGTTAACCTCTGTCCCAGTGCCACCATCTGTTAAATGGGAACAATACGTACCTCTCCAGGATGTTGTGAAGATTAGTGTTTGTCAGACATTTAATGCATAAAGTGCTACATAGCAAATAATTACAATTCTACTATTTAGCATTTCCTCATTCTATTATTTGTTACCTCTTTGCATGAGCCACTTGAAGCAGCTGATATGCAACTTTTCTTGTGTGTCACATTGGTCTTTCAGCTCATGTTTTCCTGGCTTACCAGGAGCCAGATTTTCACAGGATCAGACACATATATGTTTGCTGACCATTCAGTGTTACTGACGGTATTAGGAGGGTCCACTTCAATAACTATGCACACTTGAGCCAGACCTGCTGCTTTTTCAAATTCTCATCCTCACTAATGTTCTTAGATTCTGCGTCACATCGATTCTTGACCTATTTCTTACTTGGGTGACAGGGCGTTTATGGAGGGGTGAGAAGGCATCACCTGCTTTACATTCCCTTAAAACCTCTGAGCCCAGATATTGTCTTTTGCAAGTGTAATCTGAATGGACTAAAAGGAGGGGAGGGACTGTGGGTTCTCTTTGGTCTTCTCCTGTGGTGTTTTTCTTCTTAAGACAATACAGGCAAGTAGCACTCAGATCAGGGATATGTGTCTCAATGTCTATAAAGCAAAGCAAAGCAAAGCAATGCTGCTCAGAGGCATCTACCAGTCTGTTGCATGGGGTTACATGGAGAAGTGGACTGACTGACTTACGCATATGCACTGACTACTGGTCTCCTGCAGAGCAAATTCACAAAAGCCACAGAATGGCCCTACCACAATTGCAGTCAAGAGTGGGGAAGAATTCCTTCTTCTACCTCCCATGAAACCTACCAACACAGTCTGGCGGTCAGGAATAATCTGCCCCTTACTGCACCGACTTTGCCTCAAACAAGGAACAGCCAAATCTTTCTGCATCTTCAGAGTCTACCTATGCTCCCAGCAGATTCTTCTTATAGTATTGGAAATTTGACCCTCAGTGCAGAAAGAAAGCTATTTTAGTCTCTCCGCTGAGTTCAATTTAATAATTCCTTGGGCCTGTTTTTTTTTTTTTTCCTCAAATGTCCATTGATGGCTATCACCAGGGCAAAGAAGACATTCCAATGCAGAAAGAGAAGGAAAGCAGGTATTTTCTTCATGAAGCAGCTACAGTTTTATTTCTTTTGTTTATATACTGCCTATATTATAAGTGGAGCAGAAGTAATGGCTGCTTACACATTTCATTCTACTCTCCAACTTTCTGAAAAATTTTCATGATGGGATTAAATATTCCAAGTTTTTTTTCTGCTTGAAGGGTGCTTCCCCACCCTAAATCCGAGCAAACAAAAATCATCAATTTTGAGAACAGAGTGATAAGTAAATATAGTGTTGATACACATATAGAAGGGACCAAGTTATTCATATTTTGGTAGAACACAAAGGCTCCTGTGAGATCAGATGTCCATTTTTCTGCCCCAAAACATTGGGATGCTGTCTTGTCTATTTACATTGTAAACCGTTTTGGGGAGAGAAAGAGGCACAGAAAGATGAAGTGATTTGCCCAAGGTCACACAGCAGATCAGTAGCACAGCCAGGAATAGGACCCAGGTTCTTCCAATTCAGAATCCAATGCCCTATGCACTTGACCACATGATGTCTATCAGGGATGGTCTAGACAGTATTTGGTCCTGCCATGAGGGCAGGGGACCGGACTCGATGACCTCTTGATGTCCCTTCCAGTCCTAGAGTCTATGAATCTATAAGTTCACACACATTCCCAGGCTCTTGAATGACTAACCATACACCTTAACTTTACTCCATGCAAAAATCGTACTTTATCATGTTGAGTTTTTTTCCACATGACTGACCTTTCTGTGTAACACCCATCACTTCTTTTAATGGCTACAATAATGTGGCTGCACTACACTGCTTGAAAATTGTTCTACTGTATCACTAAGGAAACTACAAATACAAATTCTTTAATCCAAGTATCACACAGCTGTTCAATGTTTGCAAAACTGGCTGGGAGCCCTTGAAGTATCGCTTTTCTATTATACATAAAGTGGTTTAATCTCACTCCTCACTCAACTATAATATTTACTGTGGCACTGTATCTTAGGTCCATTATTACAATATTCATTCCAATACTAAATGTCTCCTTTCTACTAGTATGGCCAGCAGTGATCACGGCAAAAGGTTTTCTCAGAGTTTCTTTATGTTTTTGGATTTGAGAGTTACCAGCACACCAATCTTGAACTCACTGTACAATCAATATTTTATTTCACATTAATGGCCTTGCTGCAGAACTCACTCAAACATTTTTATTGTGAACTTTCACAGCATGACCTCTATTCAAAACATGCTACAATAGCAAAATGTTACCTCTATCTAGAAGGACTACATAGTTTTTAAATTAAAATAACTTGCAATGACAACCGCCCTTTTCTCATGTACAAACTACATTCCTTAAACAAAAAAGGGCATGATATTGCTTTCAGTTACTTCAGTACAGCCAAATTATTTCTATAGAGCTACACTGATCCAAGGTCCCAAATCCACCAAGAACCCTCAACTGAAGTTTATACTACCTGCATGTATACTACCTCTCCTATTGGTATTTCAAGATCATGCCCAACACAAAACAGAAGTTGCCCCCCACTCTTTTTTACAGATTAAATTGGAAGTATGCTGCTTCTTAGCACAGAGGATTATTTTTAGCTGTTTACATAGCAACACACAGACTGTGAATGGTTTAATACAACAATGCCTCATAATTAACAGCATCTGCTCACAAAAGTGCACAGATTGGTTTAACAGGAGGTTTTGCAGGTTGGGACTCTGGTTGTTTGGTGGAGCTGTCAAAGGAAAATTTCAGTGCCTGCCTGCACTATGCTTGGCTCTAGCAACTGCTATTATGTCTTCACTTTCATAAGCACTAAGTAAACTTGCACATTCTACAACTTCACTCTGAACTGATAAATTAAGGGGTTATCACTTCCATGAGGAAACGAGATGTGAAATTTATTGTGCCAGTACTTTTCATGATCGTTTTGCTGACATCTACTCAGAATAAAGACATTGGCAAAAGCCATTGTAATGACATTTCTAAATGCAAAGTGCCTAAATGTGAACATGGAGTTGGGTTTAAAAAAAAGATAGCTTGACCTATTTCCAAGATAAGGGAAGGTCACTTCATTCTCCAAGTGCAGCTGCTCCGTACTTATTTGAAAGGGAGATGAGATCCATTACAATTAGCTACTCCGAACCACCGACAGACCTGAAGAAAACCCCAGGATTTTGAAAACCCCAGTTTTAAGGAATGTTAAAATCAAAATTTGACTTTTGATGATTAAGTCTAGTCCAAAGGCAGCAATTAGTATTTTCATAGGGTGATCATATGTTCCGTTTTGGCCGGGATAATCCCTTTTTTAAGTCCTGTCCTGACCATCCTGACTTTTTTGGCAAAACTGTGCATTTGTCCTGTTTGGTCTTGCTTAACTGATCATCAATTGGCAAGAGGAAACGGGACAAATGCACAATTTTGCCAAAGAAGCAGGGTGTGGCCCCAGCAGGGAAACAAATGGCAACACCAGCCCTATGCAGGGGGCCTTGGGGCCAGCTCTGCACATAGAGGGGGGCCTCAGGCCAGCCCCACACAGATGGGCAACAGAGGGGCTCAGGTCTGTCCTACAGGCAGTGGGGAGAGGGGGGGCTCGGCCTGGTTCTGCATGGGCCAAAGGCAGTGAGGGCTTAGGCCAGTCCCGTGCAGTGTCCCATTTTCCCCTGGGGAAAATATGGTCTCCCTATGTTTTCATTATCAGGATGAAAAGTCATATAGTAAAGCATATGAGATTGGTTGCTGTAACAGATTTCATTCCCCACTGGGGCACCCCGTTGTGTCTGGGGATGCACTCTCATCCAATCTAGCACGCCCTTCCATTGCTCGCTCACCCTATGGCCCTCTCACTCTCCGAGACTCAGGGTGCTCTTTCTTTGTGACTGTTTATAGTCTTCCGCTTCCAGGGTAGTCAAGTCACACTGCACTATCTGCCCACATACCATCTCAGGCAGCCTTCTGTAATTCATGGTTTATGCTGCTTTCCTAGTGGCCAGGCCCCACCCACTACCCCAGGATCCAGCCCATGGACCCTGTCTTCAGCACTCAAGTCTATACAGCAGGGGTAGGCAACCTATGGCACGCATGCCAAAGGCGGCACACGAGCTGATTTTCAGTGGCACTTACCCTGCCCAGGTCCTGGCCACTGGTCTGGGGGGCTCTGCATTTTAATTTAATTGTAAATTAAGTTTTTTAAACATTTTAAAAACCTTATTTACTTTACATACAACAATAGTTTAGTTATATATTATAGACTTATAGAAAGAGCTCTTCTAAAAACGTTAAAATGTATTACTGGCACACGAAACCTTAAATTAGAGTGAATAAATGAAGACTCAGCACACTGCTTCTGAAAGGTTGCCGACCCCTGCTATACAGTCTCAGTCCTCACTGTGCTTTTCCTGGGCTTCTTCCTACTTTGCCTTCCACAGGCTTTCTTCCCGGCAAGTCTTCTGGGTAAACCCCTTCCATCAGGGACAACATCCCAGGGCTTTTGCCCCCCTCTGGGGTTCCTCTACCTACCTCTCTGTACACCGAGAGCAACTGCAGATTCTCTCCCTATAGCCCCCTTCCCTTTCAAATTCCTCTCTTTATAATCCTCTATCAGCTGCTCCCCAAACTGGACTTCATCTGCAATTAAGGTTTATCAATCAAGCCTGAATCTTTCCCCTCACCCCCGCCACAAGTGTGACCTATAAGGATAATTGGGCCCCTTCAGCATCTCTTTAATTCCTGGGGTGGGGTGAACTAACAATGGCTTTTTGGCTTGCACACAGGCAATGTAGTATCCAACATGAGTAAGTAACAAAGCTGAAGGAAAAACTCAGGCATCCATAGGTCAAGGATTTCTCAGATGTCACAGGAAAGGACTGTAGCCCCCGACCCATCTTGAAAAACATTTATGATGGCTGTAAAGCACTTTGTATGGCTGCTGACCTGTAAGAGGCACGGAGAACATATTCACTGAATAATACATATGTGAGTTTGACAGAAGTCTAGTCCTATCAAAGAGGTATCATCATTCTGAGTGTCTTGATAAGAAACATGAAAATACCTGAAATCCAAACCAATTGAATCTGAGTGCTCCAGTGAAAAGAAGCACACTGATACAATGTGTACACAAGAGGATAGCTCTGAAAGCAGTTGGTTAATTAACAAGACAGTCTAACACAATTCCTCTCTGATGAACCTAAAGGAGCCAGCAATTGTCATTATGGCAGAACACTGAGCAGGAGACAGTGGGGAGCCATACAGCCTCAGTGGAAGTACCGGAGAGACAATGCACATAAGTCCTGGAGCACCAGCAAAACACAGCTGCTCTGCCTCCCATAAGGATCAGGCATCGAATGCTGCCCTCCGCAGCTAAGCAACTTTCCAGGCTGGTGCCGTGTGGAGGCAAGCCCTCTGCTTCTTCTTATGTTCAGAAAGGTAGTGGCTGCAAAATGTACTAACCTTGAGCTGCTGATCACTCAGGGGAGCACAAAGGTTGTAACTGTGGCTGATAATACGAAAGTGATTGAAGAGGTTCCTCATGTCCTCCCCACTCCTGTGCACCTATGCAGGGGCCACCACCACCTGACTCCGAAAAAAAGGAATCTGATACCACTCTCTTAACGAAGTTCCTCTACTGCACCTAATAACAGATCAAGCAGGTAACAGCCTTTAATTTGGTGACCCTGAAAGTTCTATTCACTTCCGCTAGGGTATCCTTTTCACATCATTTTACCCCATTTATTAGCAATGGGCCCTATCTAAGCATGGCTTGTTGAAATCCGCAGACTTGTTACATCTATCCATTCATCCATCCATCCAAGGTACGTGTAGGGTCACCATCAGCATAATATCTAAGCACATCAATCTTTCATGCATTTATCCTCAACACACCTGTGAAGTAGGGAACTACTAATACCCCGTCTTACACAAGGAGAAATTTAGCAGACAGAGAGGTTAAAATGACTTGCCCAAGAGCTCACAGGATGTCTGTGTTGGGACAAGAAACTGAACACAGATCTCCCAAGTCCTCAGCAAGCAGATCACAGGTGAGGAATAATATTTGTAAGGAATGCTGAATAGGGCCCGTACACAGGTAGATAGGGACTCCTAGCTCCCTTTTGGACTAATTTGTCCATATTCAGCACAGTATGTTTAGTTCTTTCCTTTTCTAGTACAATATAATTTTCTATTTATAAAAAAATAGTATGGCAACGCCCTGTCTAAACTACGGCTGCATTCATCCTCAGCATCACATTTGCTAAACCTGATATTCCACTGGAATTATTCTGGTGGAGCAGGCAGAGGAGAGCAATACCTTAACTGAGCTCAAGTTACACAGCCAACACATGTGTATGCTCTCCTATACTGCATCTGTCAGAAGATCATGTGATGTTACCCTAAGCAGTAGCAGGAGGGCTGAAAAAGCTGTTCATGCACAGGCACCAGGAATTAAACTCTTGAGTGCTGTGTTCACAACATTTGCCTTCATTTTACATCTAGGCATCTATTTATGCACAGATCAGGTACACCAACAATTCAAGTTTCCCTTCAGCATCCTGCCAACGTGCTTCCAATCTTTCCTGCAGGAATCAGACTTTTGATCACTACCTCCAGCGGATGTGAACCGATGCTTTAGAGATGAAAAGCCATCATATTACTTATTTCAGTAACTTTTAAAGGTGCTTTTTCAGTTACTCAAACACGCTGGGGATGATGATGATTGTGATTCTTTATTTCTTTTGCTTAGTGAGGATTACAGAGCTTGGTTTACATGGCAGCTATGTCAGGTGCCAAAATTGGTCATGTGTAAATGTATCACCCACGTGCTAAACATAAGGGTTGTTTATATGCACAGGCTAAGAGTTGTTTGTTTTGTTTAAATCAGTTTCCAAATGGGAATTAAGTGCTATGAGAATTTTTCAGCTTCATCAGGCAGCACATAAATCAATACATGTTTCTACTCACTGTTCTATTTCTTTCATGTCACATCCAATCATTATCCAAAATATTAGAGTTTAAAAACCAAGGGATTTGTTCCATCTTGGCCCCTCTTTCCTTCCAATTTTATTTTTACACTGAAGCTGAAATGCAGAGTTCAATTCCTATGGCAACATATCATGAGGTCACAAACACAGCATCGTGACTTCACTTAGCTTTGAAGTAGAAGGAAAATAACTGGGCTGTGAGAGAATAAACTGTTCTGTGAAGATGATCTGAAAGAAAGTAAAAGAAATGGGGAAAAGAAATGGACAAGTACAGTGAATTGCTTTGTGTATAAAATGTTTTTGTGTGAAAGTCCCTGTCTAATAGGTTTTTCATAAGGTCTAGACAGTGAATATAAACGAATGAATAAATAAATAGATAGGCTGTAATAGCACATTAGCACAGAGGGACTAGAAAGTAGTTCAGTATTCCTGGCATTATAAGATCCACTGCGTGATGGACATTTTGATGATCACTGTAGATTTTTCTTTCACTAGCGATTGCATATGTCCTGACACAATGAAAAAGACATTTGTCAGAGGCTGGACAGAAGCATCACTCGTGGTGTGACAAGCATATGCACCACTATACTTAGGGTAACTTGATGGAATCAACTGCATGGACTGAAAAGGACACAAAAAGTAGAATTGAAACTAATTGTTACTGGCTGAAATTCATTAAATAAGATCATCCAGAAACTTCATTTCAGTCCACTGCCGAGAGTAACAGTGGTCTTTATTCTGAACAGAAAGGAGGCAAAGTCAGCAATGTTGAGAGTACAACTTTCATTGAAAACAATGGAGCTGTGCTTGATTTTGCCAAGTTTGAATTCAGTCTGTAGTTTACAACTGAGTTATCCTAGTTTATTATTTAGTTAAAATTCAAATCCACTACATCCAACAGTGAAAAAAATACATGTGCTACTTTCCTCATTAATGAATACTACAGAGTAAGAGTTAAAAAAAAATAGCTCCCAGTTCAGGAAAGCATTTACACATACACTTACATTTAAGCATATACTTCAGTATCATTGAAGTTTTACTTTGAAACATGCTGTTAGTGTCACTAGGCATCACCTGAGTTACTCAAATAAACTTTAATTGCTTCTCCATCCTGGTGTGTTTATTGGCATGAAGCACACCGGGCAACTGACCCCGCTGTTGTTGTCCTCAGGCACTCTGTGCCGGCAACAATGCTTTAAAGTTAAGCACATGCTTCAGTGGTTTCCTGAACTCATGTCCTAGAGAGAAAAACTATTCCTAAAACAGGGTGAGCCCCAAAAAGTTTTTCAAGGGCACACCTCTTGAGACAAGTGATTGCTAGCAGGATGAGAGACATTCATCACGACAAAAGAATGAGTGAGAGTATAAGCAGAAAGACAAAGGTAAACACCACAGTACAATACAAAGTTATGTGGGTGAAAAATCATAACTCAAGATTGACAAGTTAGTCCCTTTTTCTGGCAGAGCTAATTAAGATCCACAGAAAATTTTACTGAGTCCAATGTATTTTTTCCCCCACCAGACCATGCAAAAAAGTATTTCTTTAGATAGTGTAGGATTTTATTTTAGGCAAACACATGGCAACAGTAGAGTGACTCATTAAGTTAGTCAGTTTTATTGAAGCCTACACAATGCTATATTATTTACTGAAATAGGAGTAGCTATAAATGAATTTGAAAATAAAATCAGCTATTGGGAAAAGGAGAGTTTTCCAGAGTAACTAATATATCTAATCTTGTATGGTACCCTGATACTATGATGACTACTGTATTAAAATATGAACATAAGTGAACACTGGCAATAAATACATTTCATTTAATTTCTCTTTTAAAAACAATTGCTCATTCTCCCCAACCTCTGAGACAGCTTTCATTTCCTTATCTAAACAATCATCTTTTTAAGATATACATCTCTTTTCTTCTCCCTTCTAAAGGATTCTTGTTGTGTCTCCAAAGTGCACTTGCTCAATCTTTTGGAAAGGAATTTCAAATTAATCCAGACGTTTTGGTAATGGATTTAGTGTTTACTAAAAATTGCTTCCAGTCCTAAAGGTTTCTCTGAGCAATGAACAATTAGATGCCAAAAATCAAACTGAAATTCTACATTGTGATGCCAACCACCCTAATTATTTGCATGTAAAATGTTAAGATGTTATGATCTATACAGTCATGAACACCTTCAGCAATGGCATAAAAAAAGTATCTTTACAGATTTTCTGACTTGTAGTGTACCCAGTTTTGTAACCTTACACAGAATCTTTAACAATGGATGATTTTATTCTTCCCTATCATGTTGAAAGACTCATCTCTCATTATGATTACTACTTAAGCCCTTCTATTACATTCCATGAAAATATTCTAAAAAGTAGTTGTGCGAATGTCATGTAACAAAGATTTCTTAGGTGATGACTTGGCTTTTAATAACCTCCCATCTATATAATCATTGCTCAAAGCCAGCATACTGTGCCAGATGGACCAATGGTCTAATCTACTATGACAATTTCTGATTTTGTTGTGCATATTTTCCACAAATATACTAGCAAATCATTTACAAGCAGAAACATTCACCGAAACAGCAAGTTTTGAGCCATTGTTGCAGAAAATTATTTGCATTTTAGTAATCTTAATACTAGGATTATTGCTTTATGATATGCGAACAAACAATAGATTAAAATAGAATGAAAATAGATTGATTTTATGCCAGATTGGTTGACAACATGCACCTCCAGAGCTAAAAGCAAGAGCTGCTGCAGCTTGAACTAAAGAGCTAAGGCTATAATGTAGTCAGATCCTTTGAGGGTCTGTCACAGAAGATGTGTAACACTCACTAGTGGTTTACATGGACACTGTGTCCAATCAATGCTGAATGTGATTTGAGTTTTAAATGTCAAACACTTGCAGTGAGCTGATCCTGAATACGCTACAATCCCGGAGTTATTTGTGGCAACTATTATGTGAATAATTATGAATTATGAGAAACAAAACAAAATGACAATATGTTTGAGAATTCACAAACAAACAAGGTGAAACACCAGAAAGGGGTAGGGGTTTTTTGTATGAATCACTCATGTAGCTATATACAATAACTTTCATTTAAACTTTAATTCCTTTTAGTGGCTATTGTGATGATCCATTACAGATCCTGCTGACATCAGTCATGAACTTGCAGGGTGAAAGTCACTGGTAACTGGGTACCTTCCAGATTTAATTCACTGGTTTAATCCCATTCAGGCAATCAGTAACCAGAAGTTGTAACCAATTACAGCTTTTCAGTAGCCTACACTAAGTGAACTGGTAGTCTTGGTGAGGTTCCTAGTAGACTAGTATCCATCAAAGCCTGCTATATGTGAAACAACTCTTTGGCAATTCTGAAATGCATGTGGACACAGAATAATCTCTTCAACCTCAGAGATGTTCCTTCCTTACTGGGACACATTGGTGAGTTAGCATGTAGGAAACACATACTACTACTGCCAATGGTGTTCCCTCGCGGTAGCAAAAAGAAAAGCTTGAGACTCCAGGACTGACTATTGGACCCTCATTGGCAGTAATATCTGTAGTAAATAAGCTGAGAGGACAACAAAAATGGGCAAACAATACAATTAAACTGACATCTACATCTGATTTTTGGGACAGTAATGCAGTTTAAAAAGGGGATTTTTTTCAAGCATTGCACAATGATCTTTCAAAGTGTCCATTAGCAGCTGTCATCTATCACTAGCCACTTAACGGGATGGGTGAAAGAACACAAGGCAAGTTGCCTTGTTTTTCCACTGGTTAAATTAAGTCAGGTTAGAAACAGACAGTTAACATGGGGCATTTAAATCAATTTCAGAGTCTCTTAAGTCAGTTTATCTTAAGTCAACTACAGATCGATTTAAGCCCAACAGATCTAAGATGCTCTTATGTTTCCATGCACTAATTCACACTGGTTCAAGCGAACATTTAAAATGACACCTTTTTAGCTCGTACAGCCAGGCTCTTCCTTCCTGGGCCTGTCTTAATGGGAAAACATATTTGTTAACATATTTGAGCTTACACATTTGAAGAACGCGCCCCTTCTGCCTCTCAAGAGATGGTCCTGTCTTTAAAGTTTAATCCACTCTTTCATTTTCTTTCTTGCCACCCTCATTTTTTTGCTTCCCATCTCATCCTTCTTTTGAAATCTATATTAAGGTCTGCCCTGAACAAATTGTTATCTTCAGCACTAAACGGCTGATCATGCAACATGTGAGGTGCAGCATGCCCTCCATTTTCATTTACCTCAGTCCAAGTTGAGGGAGCTGAGCAACTAGCTGGACTGGGTCCTCAACCAACGTACCACATTAGGAAATTTGGCGAGAATTTGGAACCAAGTCTTTTACCACAGCAATATAAGACAAAATGTAAGCCAATATAAAATGACAAGAGTGACATTGGGCAGTTGGAAGAACATTTAAAAGGCTGACCAAAAGAATGCCTCCATCAAAGAATACTTTGAAAGGGAAAAATTAATGACATACACAATATGCATAGAGCAGCCCAAGATAGATGGCCTAATGGAGCCTTGGGTATGTCCTAAGCAAAACTTGACAGAACAGGAACGTTTCAGATTCTGAAGACAGGCAATGGATAGTCACAGAAGATGTGTTGCAGTCCCACAATATTTTAAAATGCAGGTCATTTGAGTTCAAAATTGTAAAGTCTACATCCTTTTTAATGGTCCACATTCTCCAAAGATGGAGATTAATGACTTTGCAAAGTGCAAGAACACAGGTTCACTTACAAGCAAGGGAAAGACAATACTGAACTGCAGGAGAGTAAATCTTTCTCATAGAACTAATATACGTTATGTCAGCTTTCCATCAATTCCATGGCAGGTGAATGTGAAGCTGTAGTATTAGATACATTTCAACATACCACTGTCAAGAAAGTAGCAGCAACAGACACGCACATGGAGAAAACAGTCTGCATGGTAGGCAGTGGAGAGTGAAGAAAGCAGAATGTATTGGAGATGTACTCATTAGTAGGAACAATGAGCAAAAAAGGAAGGTCTGGGTGTTCTATTATCTAGCAGAAAAATGAGAAACGTCCAAAGGCAATTTCTGAAAGGTAAACAGTGCAGAGGGAGTGACTGCTCCTTAAAAAGACATGCTTATGACCACATGGATGCAGAGAGGTTCAACTTCTCTTGTTTGCATGCCAGTGGTGGTATTGTGGCACAAAAGATATAAATTAAGGAAAAGACGTGTAAGGGACCGGGATTTACGTAGTCTGCCCTAGCAGTCACAGCTAGGATCCATACGTCAGGTGATCAGGGGTCAGACAAATTGTTCAATAAGCAAGAATCAGGGTCAGAGTTAGGCTGGGGTCATAGACCAGAGGTAGTATCAGACTGCAGTCAGGAGACAAGGGTCAGGATGGGATCAGAGACCTGAGGAGAGGTGAGGTGAGGTCAGGTGTCACAGCAGGCCCAAAATCTGTCTGGTTGCCCAGACAACTTCTGAATTCTGAATGTGCTTCTGGTAGCTTTTATTATCAAGTGAAGAAAAATTCTAAAGGCTCTTGGCAGTGCTGATACCAGGAAAATAAGCAGCTCAGTTCTCCACCTCTGTTAAGGAGACTGTAATCTACTCCACTAATACCCCCAAAGTTTTAAGAAGTGCTGAATTAAAGGTAAAGTCTTGTAATTTCCCACTAACTATATATTGGCATTTTAACGGATTTTTCTTGCAGCGTGCTTCTTTGTTAGCAAGACTATTGCTCTCAGCATATCTTAACTTCATTGTGTTATATTTGGTTCACTGTATTTATTATTACCACAACCACCAGAAACTACAAGCCATATAACACAACCTTGACTTTGCTCCACTTTTACCGTGCTGCATGCACTGCTTAACCAGATTATTCTTCCTCAACATTAACCACAGTGGCTGTTTAGTGCATCAGTTGTGTTGATAGTTTGACAAAGGCTTGTGTGCAGAAGAGTATTTAAAGGAGAGGATGGAAGGCTGGCATTCTTAGAGGGGCAGAGATAAGGCTGTGCATGGTCTGGGGTGTGAGTTAGTTATGTTAACGGTAAGGTATGTGTTCAGGGGTAAGGTTGTAGAAGATATATACGGATAGGTGGCTTCACTTTTCATTTCTTTTCTTTTCATTTGCATCCTTTTGTGGTATCTGTCAAGCATGTGTGTGTAGCAACCTTAACTACTTCACAAAGTTTTCTGCATACTGGCTACCTTTTTCTTACTTAATTGTTGGGAGGAGGATAGAGAGAAGGAGAGGCTTGCATGCACTGATCCCCCTCTTTCCTCCAATCAATCTGGTGCTTGGGGACATCCACCCCCAATCAGCCCATCAGACTTGTGTTCACCTGCACTAGTCCAACAAGGTTGTGTGTACAGTGCATGAACTTTAATTGATAAGGAACAGAATAGGTAAAAATTTACCCTAAATCCAACACTAAACCCCCTTCCCACTGCACCTGATTTACTGAGGTACCATCTCTTTGCTGACATTTTTGTTTGCTTTTTGAGGAGTCAGGCAACAGTGAGACGTATGTCTGACAAGGGAACATTTCAGTCAAAGCTTAAAATCTTGAAATTTCCTGTTAAAACTCTATGATTAAACACCAAACAAACTACAGAAAATTCAAAGTGTATAAAAACTAATCCTGTGTGAAAAGTCACATTGAAAGACTACCCACCTTTAAAGGAGCCTCCTCACACAGGAATGTATGCCCCCTTTTAAGTCCATTGTAAAACTCAACCTTAACTAAGGAATTCCTACTACACAACTCCTAAAACATTTATTTTCTGTGTCAAATTTTAGAGCAATAATTCTGTTTGGATCTACAAAGAGGATGACAACTCCAATTTTCAGCTCTTTGTACATGTGTGTAAATCTGAGTCAAGGTCTTCTGAGAACAGAATTTTAGCCTTAATTATTATTATACTATAATATCTGGGATCATCTAAAAAGGGACCATTTTGATACTACCTCTCTGTCCAATATTGTAATTTGCTAATAACATGCTACTGCATTTATAACTTGCACTATAGTATTTCATTGCTACTTAGTTTCATTTTGCAATTATTGGGAAGGGGTGCAAGCCAGAATTGATGCCCCAGAATTTAAGTGTATTCAGATCCAGCGCTTTGTTTTGGGCCCAAATATACTTAATGACAGTAATGAAGAAGTTCAGGTTAAGGTTCATATGAATAACTGGCACCAAATCAATTCTCAATTGGTTTTAGTGGAGATACACCAGGGATAAATTTGGTCCCAGGAATTTAAGTACAGATTCCATGAAATCATCATACACGGGGATCAAACTAAAACCCCTCAAATGTAACAGACAATGAATCATTAATGACCTCTGAAAAGCATGTTAGGATTGTCTACCAGGAGAGTATTTACAGAGGACACGATTATGAGCAGTAAAATCACAGGATGAAACCAATCTGCAAAATTTCATAATTTCAAGCATTCAGTCTAAAACTGCAGCTGTTCAGGTTGTCACATTTCTCTAACCTGTCCATAATTTCAATGGCTTAAAAACAGAATGCATATAAATGTTAGTGGTCATTTATTTGTATACCAGCTTGTATGTTAGTGCCACTAATTTTTGCTTATCATATATCACTTTGTATAATCTGTGAAAGCTGCCAAGATACCTCTATCTTTGGCTTCTGTTCTGTTAACATGCTAATTCAAAAGCATGACAGCCTAGCTTCTGTGATCCTGGTGGGCTAACTGATGCATCTCTGAAAAATGTACTTCTGGCAAGAAGCCTGAACTCTGGAAAATTGTTGGTGAACTTTCTGCCAAAGAGCTAAAACTAGGAAACTGGACTACACACAAGGCCTCTGGAATAACAAAAGGAATCTCATCTGACAGTACCACTGCTATGCTCTTTAAAACAGCTAAAATTCTCCCCTTTTACAGTTTCCTAGAAAAGCTTCATTGCCAAAGGCACACACATTTGCAGATAGTGTTCTGGACTTACAATGCAGACTGGCTCTCACTGTTTAGTATGGAAGACGTCTCCATCAAAAATAGTCAGAGTAGGACTCTAAGTAAAGCCTCAACTGTGTTTATTGTACTGCACACTAACTGCAGTGCCCACTTCATCATTCCGGTTCTACTTTACTTTTTCTGCTGTGTTTGGATTCAGACAGCTAAGCAGCAAAATTTGTGCCAGAATAGATTCTTCACATTTTCTATATTAACAGAAATAAAATAGTTGGGAAAACAGCTGAGTCAGAGGAAGATGGAGGCAGCTAGCACCAAGGAGACAAAGTTTGGGTTTTGTGCCTATGCATTCCTCCTTTTTCATCACCCATTAACTTGTTCACCCTATTTGATTGAGATAGTCTCTTATTATTCCCAATATCATTCTGTTCTTCCAACACTGACTTCCTCTTCGTCAACTCATAACATCTCATCAGTTATGGTGGGAGCACCTTGTCCTGTATACCTCCTGCCATCCAAAAAATACTCCTGTATATCTCTGCCTAAATCATTTCCTCATCTCATCTTTGCTCTTTCTTCTCCTAACTCGGTTTCTCTCTTTCTGCTATTTATGAAGTGACTAAATGTATCAACTCTTCACAACATTTTGGTACAGCCTAAATGAAAGATGCTATATGAAACAACATTGCATTACAATGTACTTTAGGAAGGAAAGCTTTCCACAACAGTCACTAATCTAATATCCCTCTCAAGTTTATTTTCTGGAGGATTGGTAATGGTTATATTTTTCCACCCTTAATATCTTCAGTTGACATGTTAGAAAAACCATTTCAGCTTCTGCTTAAACTGTTGCAGAACGAACTGCCTCAGAAGTTGATTCCAAGAAGTAGTTACAACATTTTATTTGCTCTGATCTTCAATATTCAAATTGGATACAGTTGTTACTGACAGGAATCAGTGAATTAAAATTTACTCCTTATTTCAATAAACTAAATCAGTGGCTTTTAACCTTTTTTCATTTGCAGGCCCCTAAATTTTGAATGGATGTGTGGACCCCTTTGGAAATCTTAAGATATAGTCTGCGGATCCCCAGGGGTCTGTAGACCACAGGTTGAACTTCACTGAACTTAATAATTCATTTGTATAGAAGGTCTACTAGTTCTTGCCTTTTAACAGCAGTATTGTCACACATACCAGACACTTTTTATTTGTCATTGTCACCTGATAAGCAGCCCCTTTTGAAGTTACTTTTATGTCTTCATACATTATGCATGTTGCTGTGTTTAGACCTTCATCAAATAGTGGAACTATGCCAGGGATCACCAAAGTAGAGCCCTGGTACTTCATGACGAGTCAAGCTATTAACCCTGCTATTAAAGGGGACTGCAAAGAACAAAACCTATCATTCATGAAAGAGTTCGGTTTATATAATATATACAACTTAGATATGTTTGAACCTGCTGCCATTCAAATCGAAGGGAGTTTTGCCACTCACTTCTGGAGCTGGTCAGAAAAATTCCAAAGAAACGTTTGTCAGAAGTGAAATACTGTACTTCACAGAATTCAATGAACTTCCATCAAAAACCTGCCTGGCTTCCTGCCAGTTTGCTTGCCTGGCACCTCCGCAGATCACTGAGCCAGGAGTCTTGGTGCTGTGGACCTGGCTCTCTCCAACTCCTCTTCGACTGGCCAGACAGGCTACTGAGAACCCAGGGCTTCCAAGCTCTTTGGCTCCACTGCAATCCAGGCGATGGGCAGCCAGGGATCCTGAGGAACAGATTTCAGTGTTTCAGAAACAAAATATTGTAGGATTTGAGTTCCATGGACATTTTTGTGTATTTTGGTTTTCTTTCCACTTCAGGATAAAATAATATTCCTGAAAACGTGAATTTTTTCATATAACAAAAAATTAGTTCCCTGTGTAGCTCTACTCACTTCACTGGGTCAGGCATTAAGCGCTATCTCCAAAGTGCTTCAAAACACAAAGAAATGTATCTTCATAAACCCCCTTTGAAATAAACTAACATTGAATTCCATTTTATTTTCCAACATGTATACTGCAGTATTGCTACATATTTACCTTTACTCTATGTCCAATACATGCTTCTGTCTCCCTTTCTATAAATGGGACTAATAATGATAGACGATTGAATTACAAGTCCTATAATTAATTCTTTTAAATTTTAGAAGTTTGAATTCCATATGGCTTTGACAGTCTGGGGTCGTCACTTGTTCTTGATTGCTGGTTCTCCGGTAGTTCGAGAAACAGGGCAAGACAGCAGATTTTGCATTGCACAACCTTCAGTTTTGTTACAAATGCCTGTTAATTCAATTTTATTTAAATAATTGTTTAAATATTTAGCAAAACTAATTTTTTTTAAAGATCCACAATTGGCCAGATGGTTTGGAGTTTGTCAGCTTTCTCTCAGGGTATGTCTACACTACGAAATTATTTCGAATTTATAGAAGCCGGTTTTATTGAAATCGGTTGTATACAGCCGATTGTGTATGTCCACACAATAAAATGCTCTAGGTGCTCTAGTCGGCAGACCGCGTCCACAGTACGAGGCTAGTGTCGACTTCCGGAGCATTGCACTATGGGTAGCTATCCCACAGCTATCCCACAGTTCCCGCAGTCTCCGCCGCCCCTTGGAATTCTGGGTTGAGATCCCAATGCCCGGATGATGCAAAACAGTGTCGCGGGCGGTTCTGGGTACATGTCGTCAGGCCCCTCCCTCCCCCGTCACAGTAACGGCAGACAATAGATTCGCGCCTTTTTACCTGGGTTACCTGGGTTACCTGTGCAGACAACATGGAGCCCGCTCAGCACAGCTGAGCTCACCGTCACCATATGTCCTCTTGGTGCCGGCAGACGTGGGACTGCATTGCTACACAGCAGCAGCTGCTAACTGCCTTTTGGCGGTAGACGGTGCAGTAGACTGGTAGCCTTCATCGGCGATCTGGGTGCTGGCAGCCGTGGGGCTTGCCTTTTGGCAGTAAATGGTGTATTATGACTGTTAGCCGGCCTATTACAAGTCGGGTCATCGCACGTTAGCAGAGTCTTCCCTGAGCAGCAGCTCGTGCAATAGGCCTGAAGACCATCGTCATACACCGCCCCGTATTTGCTGCCAAGCACCCAGAAAGATGCCGAGGGCTATCAGTCACGCTGCACCGTCGTCTTAAGATGTAAAAAAATAGATTTTCTCTGTATTCATTTGCTTCCCCCTCCCTCCGTCAACAGGGTTTTCAGTTTAATCTTTGGGGGGGACCAGTCTGTGACAGTTGTTTGTGTCTCTCCCTGATGCACAGCCACCGTTCTTTATTTTAATTCCCTGTGCCTGTACGCCATGTCGTCACTCGGCCCCCCTCCCTCCTTCCCCTAGGCCGTCAGATACTACGTTTGCGCCACAGCTCAAGCCGAGAAGCGGTTCGCGCCTTTTCTTTGAATTCTGGGTTGAGATCCCAATGCCCGGATGATGCAAAACAGTGTCGCGGGCGGTTCTGGGTACATGTCGTCAGGCCCCTCCCCCCTCGTCACAGCAACGGCAGACAATAGATTCGCGCCTTTTTACCTGGGTTACCTGTGCAGACAACATACCACGGCAAGCATGGAGCCCGCTCAGCTCAGCTGAGCTCACCGTCACCATATGTCCTCTGGGTGCCGGCAGACGTGGGACTGCATTGCTACACAGCAGCAGCTGCTAACTGCCTTTTGGCGGTAGACGGTGTAGCATGAGTGATAGCCGTGGGGCTGGCAGCCGTAGGGCTGCATTGCACCAGCCCCTTGCAGGCGATGGTATATTATGACTGGTACCCATCGTCGTCGTACTGGTATGGCTGTCAATCATGGCCACCTGGGCAGACATGCTACTGTTTCGATGATGACGGTTACCAGTCATAATATACTATTTTCTGCCAATTGTCCAATATTGTCTGCTAAGCACCCAGAAGAGGCCGAGGGCGATGCTGGGTGCTGGCGGACGTGGGGCTGGCAGACGTGGGGCTGCATTGCTACACAGCAGCAGCCCCTTGCCTTTTGGCAGATGATGGCATATTATGATTGGTACCCATCGTCGTCATACTGGTATGGCTGTCACTCATGCTGCAGCGTCGGCTGCCACCTTAAGATGTAAAAAATAGATTTGTTCTGTGTTCATTTGCTTCCCCTTCCTCCGTGAAATCAACGGCCTGCTAAGCCCAGGGTTTCCAGTTTAATCTTTGGGGGGACCATTCTGTGTGACAGTTGTTTGTGTTTCTCCCTGTTCCTGTACCTGTACGCCATGTCGTCACTCGGCCCTCCCTCCCGCCCTCCTTCTCCTGGTCCATCAGATACTACTTTCGCGCCTTTTTTCTGACCAGGCGCCATAGCTAGCACTGGGATCATGGAGCTCGCTCAGATCACCGCGGCAATTATGAGCACTATGAACACCACGCGCATTGTCCTGGAGTATATGCAGAGCCAGAACATGCCAAGGCGAAACCCGGACCAGGCGAGGAGGCGATTGCAGCGCGGCGACGAGAGTGATGAGGAAATTGACATGGACACAGCCCTCACACAAGGTACGGGCCTCAGCAATGTGGAAATCATGGTGTCACTGGGGCAGGTTGATACCGTGGAACGCCGATTCTGGGCCCGGGAAACAAGCACAGACTGGTGGGATCGCATCGTGCTGCAGGTATGGGACGATTCCCAGTGGCTGCGAAACTTTCGCATGCGTAAGGCCACTTTCATGGAACTTTGTGACTTGCTTTCCCCTGCCCTGAAACGCCAGGATACCAAGATGAGAGCAGCCCTCACAGTTGAGAAGCGAGTGGCGATAGCCCTGTGGAAGCTTGCAACGCCAGACAGCTACCGGTCAGTCGGGAATCAATTTGGAGTGGGCAAATCTACTGTGGGGGCTGCTGTGATCCAATTTGCCAGGGCAATGAAAGACCTGGTGATAGCAAGGGTAGTGACTCTGGGCAACGTGCAGTCAATAGTGGATGGTTTTGCTGAAATGGGATTCCCAAACTGTGGCGGGGCCATAGACGGAACCCATATCCCTATCTTGTCACCGGAGCACCAAGCCACCGACTACGTAAACCGCAAGGGGTACTTTTCAATGCTGCTGCAAGCCCTGGTGGATCACAAGGGACGTTTCACCAACATCAACGTGGGATGGCCGGGAAAGGTACATGATGCTCGCGTCTTCAGGAACTCTGCTCTGTTTCGAAAGCTGGAGGAAGGGACTTTCTTCCCGGACCAGAAAGTGACCATTGGGGATGTTGAAATGCCTATCGTGATCCTTGGGGACCCAGCCTACCCCTTAATGCCATGGCTCATGAAGCCGTACACAGGCAGCCTGGACAGGAGTCAGGACCTGTTCAACTACAGGCTGAGCAAGTGCCGAATGGTGGTGGAATGTGCATTTGGACGTTTAAAAGCGCGCTGGCGCAGCTTACTGACTCGCTCAGACCTCAGCGAAAAGAATATCCCCATTGTTATTGCTGCTTGCTGTGCGCTCCACAATATCTGTGAGAGTAAGGGGGAGACCTTTATGGCGGGGTGGGAGGTTGAGGCAACTCGCCTGGCCACTGATTACGCGCAGCCAGACACCAGGGCGGTTAGAGGAGCACAGCAGGGCGCGGTGCGTATCAGAGAAGCTTTGAAAACGAGTTTTGTGACTGGCCAGGCTACTGTGTGAAACTTCTGTTTGTTTCTCCTTGATGAACCCTCCAACCCCCCCCCCCCCACCCGGTTCACTCTACTTCCCTGTAAACCAACCACCCCACCCCACCCTCCCCTCCCCTCCCGCTTGCAGAGGCAATAAAGTCATTGTTTTTTTCACATTCATGCATTCTTTATTAGTTCCTTACAGAGGTAGGGGGATAATTGCCAAGGTAGCCTGGGATGGGTGGGGGGGGAGGGATGGAAAAGGACACACTGCATTTTAAAACTTTAACTCTTATTGAAGGCCAGCCTTCTGATGCTTTGGCGATCATCTGGGGTGGAGTGACTGGGTGGACGGAGGCCCCCCCACCGTGTTCTTGGGCGTCTTGGTGAGGAGGCTATGGAACTTGGGGAGGAGGGCTGTTGGTTACACAGGGGCTGTAGCGGCGGTCTCTGCTCCTGCTGCCTTTCCTGCAACTCAACCATACGCTCGAGCATATCACTTTGATGCTCCAGCAGACGGAGCATTGCCTCTTGCCGTCTGTCTGCAAGCTGACGCCACCTATCGTCTTCAGCCCGCCACTTGCTCTGTTCTTCCCGCGATTCAGCCCGCCACCTCTCCTCTCGTTCATATTGGGCTTTTCTCATCTCCGACATTGACTGCCTCCACGCATTCTGCTGTGCTCTATCAGCATGGGAGGACATCTGCAGCTCCGTGAACATCTCGTCCCTCGTCTTACGTTTTCTCTTTCTAATGTTCACGAGCCTCTGCGAAGGAGAAACATTTGCAGCTGGTGGAGGAGAAGGGAGAGGTGGTTAAAAAAGACACATTTTAGGGAACAATGGGTACACTCTTTCATTACAAGGTCGCATATTTCGGCTTGCAGGCAGCCATCGTAGGCCACAGTGTTTTGGCTTTTTTAACCTTCTTAACATGCGGGAAAGGTTGCAAACAGCAGCGCATTTCCCATATCAAGGATGAATTGGGTTGTCCATTTAAAATGGGGTTTCAATGTAAAAGGAGGGGGCTGCGGTTTCCCGGTTAACATGCGGCACAAACACAAGTAAACCACCCCCCCACACACACACACACACGATTCTCTGGGATGATCACTTCACCCCTCCCCCCCACCGCGTGGTTAACAGCGGGGAACATTTCTGGTCAGAAGAGCAGGAACGGGCGCCTCTGAATGTCCCCCTTAATAAAATCACCCCATTTCAACCAGGAGAGCTTTCTGGAGATGTCCCTGGAGGATTTCCGCTCCATCCCCATACACGTTAACAGACTTGCTTGCTTTTTTTTGTAATGTTTACAAATATTTACAAAGTTACACTCACCAGAGGTCTCCTGTGTGCCCTGAGGGTCTTGGGTGAGTTCGGGGGTTACTGGTTCCAGGTCCAGGGTCACAAACATATCCTGGCTGTTGGGGAAACCGGTTTCTCCGCTTCCTTGCTGCTGTGAGCTACCTACAGTACCTCCATCGTCATCTTCCTCGTTCCCCGAACCGTCTTCCCTGTGTGTTTCTCCAGTGAGAGAGTCATAGCACACGGTTGGGGTAGTGGTGGCTGCACCCCCTAGGATCGCATGCAGCTCCGCGTAGTAGCGGCAAGTTTGCGGCTCTGCCCCGGACCTTCCGTTTGCTTCTCTGGCTTTGTGGTAGGCTTGCCGTAGCTCCTTAATTTTCACGCGGCACTGCTGTGTGTCCCTGTTATGGCCTCGGTCCTTCATGGCCTTGGAGATCTTTTCTAATACTTTTCCATTTCTTTTACTGCTACGGAGTTCAGCTATCACTGCTTCATCTCCCCATATGGCGAGCAGATCTCGTACCTCCCGTTCGGTCCATGCTGGAGCTCTTTTGCGATCCTGGGAGGACTCCATGACGGTTACCTGTGCTGATGAGCTCTGCGTGGTCACCTGTGCTCTCCACGCTGGGCAAACAGGAAATGAAATTCAAACCTTCGCGGGTCTTTTCCTGTCTACCTGGTCAGTGCATCTGAGTTGAGAGCGCTGTCCAGAGCGGTCACAATGAAGCACTGTGGGATAGCTCCCGGAGGCCAATAACATCGAATTCCGTCCACACTACCCCAATTCCGACCCGCAAAGGCCGGTTTTATCGCTAATCCCCTCGTCGGAGGTGGTGTAAAGAAACCGGTTTAAAGGGCCCTTTAAGTCGAAAGAAAGGGCCTCGTTGTGTGGACGTGTCCAGGCTTAATTCGGTTTAACGCTGCTAAAGTCGACCTAAACCCGTAGTGTAGACCAGGCCTCAGTAATCAGCTATTACCCAACGATAATGAAAGATTATTGTATATGACAGATTAATGGTGGAATCAATTATGACAACAGCTTTCTTGGTGTAATTTGACTTATAACTACAATTACATTAGTTTATGTACAGCTTTATTTTGAATACAGTTCTGTACAGAATCCATGAAGCGATTTTATATCAGATTTCAATCAGGATAACAATGTTTTGGTTTACTTTTTTCAACAATACTTACCGTATGAACAGCTGCTAGCGTTAGAAAGGAGTACTCATCGCTTTATTATTACACAAATAAGTCATCCATTATAGGGCCTGGGGACTTTGCTTGTAATTTTTCATTTGTGTTTATGGAATATTCAGAATCATGCTTTTTATAAATGAATTAAATAAATAAATGGAGATATCCCATCTCCTAGAACTGAAAGGGACCTTGATAGGTCATTGAGTCCAGCCCCCTGCCTTCACTAGCAGGACCAAGTATTGATTTTGCCCCAGATCCCTAAGTGGCCCTCTCAAGGATTGAACTCACAATGCTGGGTTTAGCAGGCCAATGCTCAAACCACTGAGGTATCCCTCACCCCTATAGGGGGGATGGGGTGTGTGTTAAATAGCTCTGAACCTATTTTTCCACTATTTTCATGTGCATTCTTTCTAATGCATTATCTTTTTGTTTTAAATTGTCATCCTAAAAACTAAAATATCAAAATATTTTATGACCAATGTATTGGTCAAGTTAGCAGTTTGCTTTTTATTCTAAAAGGATTATGCACTCCTGCTAGAGAATCTATATTGGACAATGAGTAACAACAATATCACTGTTTACAAATGTACAGGAGCCTGGCAGCTTTACATGACAATACAAAAAAAAAACAAATTACTTTGTGTTCTTACATGGACATTGAAATAGTTCAACTCTTTTGCAGATTAATTTTCATCTTTTTTCAAATTTCAGAACTATCAAATCTCCCCTGCCCTTCAGTCTGTTTTACATGAGTGTCTTGGTGTATTATCAATACATCTTGTAAAGGAGGCATCAAAATACAATTGCTATAAACACAATAACAAATACGTTTGTTTGGATAGTCACAAAATATCAGAAAATCAGATATAGAAACTGCTTTCTTTACAATCATAGATCAGTTTATACAGTATATAATTGTAACCCATGTGTTGTCAGCAGCAAAAAGGGCAGGGTTCAGTTTTCTGAGAGTTCTTTCTAAAGATTTAACTAATACCAGCTGGAACACACAACCAGAAACCTGGAAAACTATGCCACCCTTGATGGGCAATACTTCCCCACTCACAAGCACTGAGTCCAGAGGTTAAAACAAAGAATTTTATTGGGGAAGGAGGGAAGGAGAGACAACAGAATGAGTTTGGGAAAGGCAGCAATTAATACATTGAATTCTATGGGTATGTCTACACTACCCCCAGATCGGTGGGCAGTGATCGATCCAGTGGGGGTCAATTTAGCACGTCTAGTTTAGACACAATAAATCGACCCCCGAGTGCTGTCCCATTGACTCCTGTACTCCACCGCTGCGAGAGGCGCCTGCAGAGTCGACAAGGGAGCGGCAGCAGTCGACTCACCACAGTGAAGACACCGCGGTGAGTAGGTGTAAGTACGTCGACTTCAGCTCCGTTATTCACGTAGCTGAAGTTGTGTAACTTAGATTGATTTTCCCCCCCCCTCCAGTGTAGACCAGGCCTATGAGATAAGGTTTCTCTCCTCCACCTCCATGGTGTCTTCACAGTAATCCCAGCCTCGATCCTCCTTTGGCAGTTGAGTGTGGCTGTGTTCTAGCCACTTCCCAGTTCCCCTTCTCACAGTTAACTGTACTGGGGTGGATAAGTCCAAGGATTTCAGTAGATCACCTGACCAGCAGAAGTGATCAGCTTTAACTGTTATGTAAGGAGGCCAGCACTGGTCTCCTTTAGGTAGGCTGCTGCTTTCTCGGTGGCTGCAGCCTACCTCTGCACCTGCCACTACCACTCTGCGACATCCATTACCCCAAAGGTGCAGCCACGACTCTGCACCATCCATCATCTTGCAGCTGCTGCTTTGCCCTATCCATTGCCTCAAAGATGCTGCTACTCTGCACCATCCGTCGCCTCAAAGCTGCCACTGCTCTGCCCTGTCCACTGGTGTGTAGCTGTCTCAGCTTAGCTAACAGGAATCTGTAGTATCTAGAACATCTGGATTCCTCACCAGCTGAGAGGCCATTGAAGCTGAAGCTAGGAATCTCACTTGCTCCTGTAGGTCTGTCCAGGCTCTCTTATCCAACCATGCCTGACTGCAGTCTTGCTCAGGGTGACCACAGGCACATTGGTGCAGATCCCTTGCCGCTTCATCTCTCAAGAGGGTCCACTGCCTTTTATTGCCCCCAAACTCAAAACTTCACTGATTTTTTAATCAAAATGTTCCAAGCTATTAAATAAAACTGAAATGCAGATAAGGCTTGGCCCACTCAGTCAATTACCTTTGTTCTTAAACAGATGCCAGCAAAGAGCTCCCTTACCAGGGGAGCCCCTGCCGATCTGCAGTTCTTAAACAGCTGTGGGGCGCTCCTTTCCCATTTCACCAACAGGTGACAATACTGAGTTACCATCTCTCCTAGGCTCCAGACCGCAGGGCTTATATCATTGGATGTAAATGTCATTCTGTTTTCTGTGGTGCTCCTTTAAAGCAGTCTTCCTAGCTGCAGAAGGGGTTGCTGTGAAGCAGCTGCTGCTGCTGTCTCAATTCAGATGTGGAATGTTACAGAGAGTGAGTCCCTGTGCTCCCTCTCACTCTTGGAGACACTGCTGAACGGGCAGGCCTTCTCTAATATCAAAGCTAACAAATACAAGGCAATTGAGCACATGCTTGAATCCCATTGATTTCAAAGAGACTTAAACACTTAAGTGTTTTGCTGAATTGAAAGCAAAGTCACCTAAACTAAAAAATGCATGCTTTGCTGTGTGTGTTCCTGAGGACAACATAACAGTATTTAAATGACTGCTCTGGAGGCCCACCCAGAAAAATCTGTATTCAGTTTATAGTTCATCCCCACAGCTCACGTTAAATCCACCAGCAGGGTGTCTTTACGTCACATGCTAGTCTCATTTTCCGATACATTTTTTATTTCCTGAACTACTTGTGTCAGAACCAGGTTTCAGTGGTAACATTTCGGTTGTCAAATTTTTATATTCTAGGAACATGTGAATTTGATCTTGCTTTGTTCTTCAGCACTATTCTAGGAGTACACTGAGGACTCGTACTGTCTTTTAACATTTGGCTTCTGGGGTTTTATCTCACAGTATCCTTTTAGGTCCCAATCTTACAGCCCTTAGTGACAAGCTAGCAAATACGATTCGTGTGGTAGTCCTACTGAAGTCACATCAGTTATTATCAGATGTAATCAATAGGATTACATGCAAGAGTAAGGATTACTCATGTGACTAAAGGCTGCAGAACTGGAGCCTTAGGTTTTTTCTTCAGGCTAGAAATTTATTAAATTATCCAAGTTGAATTTAATGTCCGCTCATAATTCTCACAATTTTTTCTGCATAATTTTACTTTGAGATTTTTACTATGTCCATTATTTCCAGTATCAAATTTACTCACATTTCTCTCAGCTTTGATTTACCAAACTTTATCATCTCAACCATGTAAGCAACAGCATGCCTCTGTGGTAAATATTAAAATTAATCTTTTTTTTCCCAAAAAAACTCTTGCCCCAATTAAATAGACTGAGTTTAATCACTGTCTGCAGAGTCATCACACACTGCTGTGTGTTATTTAACTTTGTTCCTGCATTTGGATGCTTAGTTCCATTTGCATTTTTGTTCAGCCACATGTACTGACACAAAGACACACAAAGACAAAACTACTCAGTAATACAATACCCACACACATCCACTTAAATTTAACATTGAACAGGACCAAAAATTCTGAATCCAAACATATCCACATTTATTTGTATCTGTATTTGAAACTTGTGGATTAAGATTGCCTATAACTAAGTTATTCTTAAATGTACCAACATAGTCCTTAAAAGTATTCTTTGGTAATACCACAGAAGAGTACCCTTAGAATAGGACTGCTGGAGATCTACAATCCTTCCAGATAAAGAAAAAGGAAAACCTCTAAAGGGGTTTTCAAAGTCAAATGTGTTTGTTGTTGATGGAGATAAGCATCACTCCCAAAAGCCTGTGGTGTTTTCATTGATGAAGATTGCTTTCTTTTGCATAGCTCAATCCACATGCTTTATCTCTTTAAAGTGAATTGCTCCTTCATCTGGGTGTTTTACTATATTGGTGTCCTATAATTATGCCGTAATTAACTAATTGCACAAGGTAATGTGCCAGTGCACATCACAGAAAGCTTGGTATGAATGCATTATTGGCTGACAATAGCTAAGGCACTGAATGAAAGTGAAAATCAGATGCTAGCTCCAGACACAGATGAAAGAATAAGATTTTAAACAGGCTAAAATATATTGACAAAGATTCATGAGGTTGAATTGTTCTCCTATCAGTGTTATTAACACTTCTTGGGCATGCTGAGGAGAAAAGCAGTGTGATGCAGCAGCAAGAGAGAAAGGAAAGGAAATGCATATAAGGAGAGCCTTGTTAACAGGGATCAGGGATTATAAACTATAGTTATGGACAAAGAACATCACACAAAATATATATCCCCAATGTTTGCCCAAAATTTGAACCCAAATAGAACTTCGTGATTTGAACATGTTTGACTTTTTTCTCCCCTTATTTTACCTACTCATAAAAAGGGCTTCTGAGCATTTGCATTTTGTCTGGGACTGGAAGCAAAAGTGCCACGAAAATGGCTGCTAAAAGCAAGTAGTACTGAAAACTTTATCAAAGCCTGGGAATCTAATGTTTACACAACATTTTCCCCAAAGTTGACAAATAGAAGCTGCTCAAGCTGTCCAACCTGATCCATATCTTAAGAAGTGTACCCTACTGTTAAGAAGTGTTGCAATAATATTAAGCATCACAGAGTTACATCCCAATTAAATTCAGAGCCTCTTTCTAAAACCCTTACTTGGTGTAATTGCTATGCTCCACTGCCTTGCAAGACGTGGGTGTGCCATGCCTCTCTGGATTTGGCCATTTGGTTACTGAAAAAAAAATTGCTTCTGAAAGACCAAAGCATGACTTAGGTCATGACCTAAAGGTTGCATTTAAATTAACCTCAGTCCTTCACCACAGCTGCTCTTCTTCTATCACCAATTAACATTTTGTTGACTTATCAAATATTTGCTACATTGAATGCCACAGCAGGTGAGTTCTAACTGCAGTATTCAGCAGTCAGCTGTCTAAATAAGATTCAGTGCTTCTATACAGTTATTTGGACTCTACCATGATGAGAATGTTGTAAACACCAGGTTGGAGAAATAATTTTGTCCTTATGTAAACTGTACATGAAATCGCTTTTATTTTCTTGCAATAGCCCTTCAAGTATTTTCAATAAAACTCCATTCATGTTTGCAAAAAAACACGTATAAGAAAGTAACTGGTAGAGAGTAGCTAAGGTAGATGAGTCATAGTGAATTTTAAACACATTACGTGCTGTTTACTTTTAGGGCATGAAGACAAAAAGCAGGTTTTAGTAGCAGTGATGGACTAACCCAACCGATACCATTCATATTAGAGGGACTTTTTCATACTGGAATTCTATGTATACAGTTACATATGAAGGAAAATATAAACCTAGCACCTGAAAATAAACAGATGCACAATCATGTCATTGCAAATTTTCCATTTTGGGTTCCTAAGATAAGTTGCTCATTTCTGCACATGTCCACTGACTTCAGAATTTCAGATCTTGGGTGATGGGTAGGGCTGGGTATTGCTGGTGTGAAATTCTGTGAGTACTGTGTGGGGAAGGCAATTAATTTATTATATTCATATAATATTTATATTTATATTGTAAGCTCTTCAGGGAATGGAAGGTCTTTTTGTTATGTTTGTATGGTGCATTTTATAATGGGGCTCAGGCATCCAAGTCCTACTGCAATACAAATTATTTACATTCTCACTGGGTTATTTTTTTTTTCTGGATTAATTGACAGGTCTGTCAGATAGTTAGTTTTTAAAGGCAAGGATGCCCAGAGCTTTAGCTGAGCACTTTTAATGTAGATAGTGGGGGGCATGGATCAGTGTTCATGTCACACGCCCTGTCAGAGCCCGGCCCAAGCCAGGGAATCTAATGATCTAACCAGAGGACCAAACTGGGTGATGAATCCTGGTCACATGCCACCTGAGGCACATTGCGCATACAATAAGAAGAAGAAATAGTAGTTAGTAAAAATGTGTAGAGGAAAACAAATAAATAAAATGAATATTTGACAGCATTAGTGAAATCAGAGGACCTGATTCTCATCTCACACAAGGTTTACATGGGGGTAACTCAGTTGACTTACACTGGAACAGCTGAAAGTGAGTATGAGATCTGATGATTCGCAAAGTCAATATTCAGAACCCTAATTCAGGCACTGAATATTGAAATTAGGGCTCTGAACATTACTCGGAGCAGACAGTACTGTAAGCATGGAATAGTGACCAGACCCAGTTCCTCTGTTCCCAAGAAGGCAAGAGAATACACTGTAAAAAGAGGAACAACCCATTTTATGTATTTCTCTTGCTTTCATTCGACACTTAGATAAAGGTGAAAAAACAGCCCCCAAAGCTTGTGAGCCAACTAACTATCTGACAGACGTGTCAATTTGCCTTATGAGTTCAGTTCCTCTGCTCAACTCATCTCAGAGTTCCTACTTGTGAGGTGTACTTTCAGGGAACTGTCAATTCCACCTTTTTTAATCAGACATCACACAGCCACCTGTTAGAAAGGAGTTAAGATTTACAAATCTACAATAACATTAGTATCAATTTCTGCAACAGGCAACACTGCCGAGACAGTAAAACTTGCTTCTATCAATACACAGCAATGCCAGTTATAAGTTTCTATGTTTAACAGAGCACTAATGTGGTATGAATGATTAATACAGCACTGTCAAAAAATGCAACTGATAGCCGGCTTCCCATTGCTACATCTCAGATACAAAAAGGAAGCTCAAAGATTACTATTGAATCTAAACAGAAGTTGGCAAAAGGTAGATACTTGTTTCTGAATCTCTTCAGATTCTTGTGGAGCTTGATTTAAATCTCCAGTTTTTTACCCACCCTTAATACTTTGCTTCTAGGTTGGATCCAAAACCAGAAGGGGCCTGTTTTCTGATTTTGGTTTAGATGTAGCAAAAGTCTTGTGAGAACAGCCATTCTTAAGGGAGTTTAATCCCAGATGTAAGAAATCCTTTGAGATCAGCTTATCCCAAGCTTTTCACTAATTGGGAACAACCCATGCATCAGTCCAAGCCTAACCGATTCAGTCCATTTCCAGCTTTCATGAGCCAGAGCCCAAGTTATGGAAGTTTTCCATTTCTTAATGGCTTTGAATGATTAGTTTCTGACTTTTTGTGCTGCCACTGGGTTTCTAGCAAGTCACTAATGCTCTCGCTGGCATCATAGATTTGGACACCAGAGAACTGGTATTCTTCTTAGCATATGCGCAGCGTGCCTCAGACAGCATGTGACTAGGATTCATCCCCAGATTTCAAGCACACGAACCAGCACAGTAGCTGAAAATGTAGTTCTCTGCAACTTGATTTCATTCCAAACAGGATTTTCACTCTAAGCCCATGATTTCACTGCTAGTTCTTTCAGAGAGTGAGGGCAAACCATGGACTAAGCCTTCAAATAGCACTCACTTTTGCCACCAAGATGGGACACAAAAGTGTACGTAGAGGAAAAAAAGAGCATAGACATGGCTGTATGATTTCTCCTTTTATCCACTTAATCAAAAGTATGTTTAAAGATTATTCACTTCTGCATAAAGGCATTCCAAGATATTTAATGGTGCTGGAGGGCTGGTGCCTAGATTTTTATTTTATTTTAGTCTTTGTATACTTCAGCACACCCTCATTTTTAAGAAGCCAACTTTCCCTTCTCCTATGGTACACTAGAAACCAAATTGTGGCAACAACCCTCAAGTGGAGAGGACTCAGGATAATCCCTGTCCCAATCAAGTGTGTGTGTGTGTGTGTGTGTGTGTGTGTGTGTGTGTGTGTGTATGCGCACGTGCATATATATATGTTCATAGAATAAATACTGAGTGACAACAAAAATCAGACATTTGCCTGAAACCCAGACCCTGGATCTAAAGACTTTCATATTTTGGAGACTAATTTCAGATCCATGTGGCAGCTGGGAGGTACAATTCCCAACTCGAGTAGACAGACACACGTTAGCTCTGCTTGAGCTAGTGTGCTAAAGATAGTAGAGTTGCCGTGATGGCAAGGGTGGTGACTTGGGCTCATGCATATATGCATACCCAAGCTGGCAGCCACTCGCCCCAGCTGATGTGTAGCATACCCTAAATCAAGAGCCTAAAGGTTGAAAGAGGATTACTTGTTTCAATGAACCTATTTTATGTGTCATCAAGCAAAGCATATCACTGTGGTTTTCTCCCATCATATCCTTGTGAATTGAGATAGATATTCTGTATTACTTGTTGGCAGACACTCTTCAGCAACTAACGGAAGATAGACTTGGCAGAGAAAAGCAACACCTTTTAGCATTTTAAGTAAAATTTGCAATACTATAAGTACAGTCCAACAAACCATCTGTGGGAGACAGAATGAGAATTCAGCTTGCACTGCATAAGAACACAGTGGATATGTCATGGCTGGAGCCATTCTAAGTAATAGTTAGATGGCTGGGGCATGGGCTAGTTTTTTACACTTGACACCGGGAAAGACATTTTTCACCCAGTGTTTCCAGGTACCAAAACCAATTTAAATTACTGTACCTTCCTTGCAAACTCAGTCTGTCTAGAATTCCAGTGGTGGAGTTCTTCATTGTCATCCTGATAATCACAGTTACACACCTACTCTGCATGCCTTTACAGTCTTTCATCTTACAGCTACAGCCTCAGCAAAGCATGGAAAACAAGACAGCTGCAGTGCAGCCAGTCCACCCATACAAAAAAAAAAATCCCACTGTGTTGATGGCAGATGGTTTTGGTTAGGTGTGAAATGTGTTTGAATTCGCAAATTCATTTTATTTTGAATTAGGATATGTAGTTTTCACAGCTGCAATCTCTCTCTCCATACCACATGCAGGAACCTCAGAAAACAGTTGGCCACCTCTGTGTCTATGTACATGTTTTCGGACACACAAAGCCTTCTGGAATCATGCTACTTAGGCTAGAGAAAGGTGCATCTCTCTCTACATATCCTACCATTGTTACTCCATCTCCTCCTTCATTCCCCCTCCCCACAAACACACACCTTAGCAAAAAGAGAGTTGTCTTGCCCCTCCCTAGATTAAACTTTTGAAACAGCCACCAAAATGTCAGGTTCAATGGAAATTTTAAAATATTAAAAGTCTTCATATGACTGAAGTCTCTGGTTGAATCTGGATCATTCTGTTATTGTCCATTCAGAAAAATAACCTCCATTTAAAGGAAAGAGCCTAATGCAGAGCAAGGGTCGGAAGCTAATATTTCAAATAATTTTCATTTTTTCTGGAATTGGTATTCTAGACATGGTTTCAAGTGAATGTTGGTAATCATATGGCTCAGTGAAAGGAATGGGTAAAATAAAGAAAACAAGGGTTTATAAAACAGCAGCCAGTATCTTCAAAAAGGATTTCAATCTCTGTCACTGTAGGTTCAATTATCCTTAATCTCACCCTCCCCTCCTAGTATTGCTTCGTGCTAGAGGGCAACGTTCTACCTGCAGTTACACCCATTCAATCCAACACCACACATATCAAAATTTGGCTCTAAAATTGTATGGTTACACCTCAAATGGGGCTGAATGAACAACTCATGACACGGATTACAGAAAAGGCAGGGGCTTCCCTGTAGCTTTATTAATGTTACATATGGCAGTGATTTACCCAAAGTGAAACTTCATTGGACAGCAGTCATCTAATCTTGTTGCTAATAATAATCTGAAACGGCATCCGTTATCATTTGAATCTGCAATTGACAGAGGGTCTGTACCATGCAGCACCAAATTGGATAATATGTTCTCATGATGGAGAGAGTAATTAACTAGCAGAGTTAGGAAAAAGTTGGAGTGAAATCTGAAACTTGAAGTATTAAAGAGCTGAGCTGCTGTTGAACCTAGTGCATTAACAGGTAAACTTCTGTTGGCAGCTGATGGTAAAGTATAATAGGTAAGCTGAAGTAAAGCTCATCGAAAGGAGCAAACTCTTGAATTACAATATAATTCCATGTTAAAGGACTCATAAAAAACACTGCATCCATAGATAACTCTGGATTGACTAAAGGCAAGATTACGAGTACAATACAAAGCCACTTTGACCCAGCAACATCCTGAGTTCCCGAGGTTGAACTAACAGTTGCTTAGATCAAGAAATGAGTGCACTAGCACAGGCAAAAGGTTTAACATATGTAATAATAGCTAGTAGTCTCTTGGGAGTACAGAGCCCACATAGTTTTTTTTTTACGAGCATGATGCTAACTTGACATGAAATAATAACCCAGTCCATCAGTGGGAAGATACATACCTAACCACTTTAAAAACTACTGCATCAGCTATATATTGTGCATAGAAAGTGCAATGCTGCATAATGCAAATACTCTGAAAGTATTTCCTCAGGTGTTTAAATTTAAGCACACAAGTCCCTCTGAAGTACACTCAAGCATCTTGCAGGGCGGTGCCTACGGCTAACTATGAGTTACATCCATCAATGACCTGCCCTTCAGTAAGATATATTACTACAGACCTGCTCGTAGTAAAATAACCATTTTTTGTAACAGTTACTGACACTAAAGGATATTTCACATGTATAATTAGGCTAATTAAGCACATGCTTAATATCAGCTGTTGTATGTCTAAATAAATTAATTGATATTACAGGGAGTTTGAGGAATAGCACCCTTTATTAAATAACACTGGTTCAAATTTTAGTTATTTTCTTCTGGTGCCCATTTCAAGCTCTAAGCATTTCATATTAATTAAAAACATTTTTCATACAAACTTGAAAGCCTATCATGTAATGATCTGCCCATTCAATTAGTAATAAAATTGTTTCCCTCAATTACAACCTGTTGGCCACAACTACCTTTTAACAAATCTATCACACGCCCATTAAATAACCAGCCACTTTCCCAAACCATCCAAAAACCCCACAAACCAAAGTGTCCTTTGCAATGTGCACTTAAATCCGTACCTTTTCTAGAAGGCCAACATAGTGGTGAGTTCCAAAGCAGAGGATTCCCCTAAGAAAACATCCCATCATCTTTCAACAGTGGTGGCTCTAGTTTCGCTGCCTCTATTAACTGCAACTGCAAGAGTCTTACAAAGAGGAAAGAGGCACCATATAACCAGGTCCCAACTGTTTTTTAGCAGGTTAAAACTTTAATACCTTAATTTCCTTCTGGGAACTTCACAACATTCCCTGACAATGAGTTCTGCAGGTTGACTATGCATTGGATGAAGTAGTACTTCCTTCTGTCTGTTTTAAACCTGCTGCCTATTAATTTTGTTGGGTGACCCCTGGTTCTAGTGTTATATCGAGGAGTAAATAACACTTCATTATTCACTTTCTCCACACCATTCATGATTTTATGGACTTCTATCATATCCCCCCTTACTTGCCTCTTGTCTAAACTGAAGAGTCTGTCTTTTTAATCTCTCCACATATGGAAGCTGTTTATTTTTGTTGCATATCTATATATACACCCCTTCCTAATGGTTCCTAGCATTCTGCTGCACATTCAGCACACGTTTTTAAAGAATTATCCGCAATAACACCAAAATCTCTTCCTTGGGTGGTAATAGCTAATTTAGAACCCATCATTGTTTACGTATAGTTGAAATTATTTTATCCAATGGGAATTACTTTACACTTAACACTGAATTTCGTCTGCCATTTTGTTACCCAGTCACCTGTTACTGCGATCTTCGTAACTCTTTGCAGTCAGCTTTGGATTTAATTACTTTGAGTAATTTGGTATATTCTGCAAACTTTGCCACCTGTTTCCCCTTTTTCCAGATCATTTATGAATATGTTGAACAGCACTGGTCCCAGTACAAATCCTTGGTATTTACCCTTCTCCTTTGTGAAAATGGAACATTTATTCCTAACCTTTGTTTCTTATCTTTTAACTGGTTACTGATCCAGGAGAGGACCTTTCCTCTACTGCTTACTTTGCTTAAGGGCCTTTGGTGAGGGACCTTGTCAAAGGCTTCCTGAAAGTCCAAGTACACTATATCCACTGGACGATGCTTGTTGGCACCCTCAAAGAATTCTAATAGTTTGTGAAGCATGATTTCCCTTTACAAATGCCATATTGACTCTTTCCCAACACATCATGTTAATCTGTGTCTGATAATTCTGTTCTTTATGATAGATTCAACCTATTTGATTGGTACTGAAGTTAGGCTTGCTGGCCTGTAATTTCCAGGATTGCCTCTGCAGCTTGTAAAAAAAAAAAAAAAAAATCTGTGTTACATTAGCTATCCTCCGATCATCTGGTACAGTGACTGATTTAAGCAATAGGTTACACACCACAGTTAGTAGTTCTGCAATTTCATATTTGAGTTCCTTCAGAACTCTTGGGTGAATACCATCTGGTCCTGGTGACTTATTGCTTTAATTTAGCAATTTGTTCCAAAACCTCCTCTACTGAAACCTCAATCCAGGACAGTTCCCACAAGGGAACAGAAACAATACTACATAATCCTTATATGACAACCCTATAGAGCAGGGGTAGGCAACCTATGGCACGCGTGCCGAATGCGGCACGCGAGCTGATTTTCAGTGGCACTCACACTGCCCGGGTCCTGGCCATTGGTTTGGGGGGGCTCTGCATTTTAATTTAATCTTAAATGAAGCTTCTTAAACATTTAAAAAACCTTATTTACTTTACATACAACAATAGTTTACTTATATATTATAGACTTCTAGAAAGAGACCTTCTAAAAACGTTAAAATGTATTACTGGCACGTGAAATCTTAAATCAGAGTGAATCAATGAAGACTTGGCACACCACTTCTGAAAGGTTGCCGACCCCTGCTATAGAGTTTAGTGAAAAACAGTGTTAAACCTTCAAAAATTAGGCTTGCTTTCTTAAGATATTAGCAGCTTTTGAAGCTTGCACATGCTGCGTTTTCCATACTTGGGAAATAAGCTAATCTCATACTGCTGCTACAAACTCTTATCAAGTGCTTGACCCTGTGTTTAAACCAAAATCCTAATACTAAAACAAATATTAAATGAACATCCCTGTGATGGAGGTATGCAAACCCCACACTGTGTGACAAGGGGTTAAGGAACTATTCTGAGCCCAGCCAGCCCCGCCCTGCCCCACCTGTAGTAAGTGCACCAACTGGAGTTGGAGTTAAAAAGCCAGGGAGCAGTTCATTTGGGGGCAGACCGGGATAGGGTGACCAGACAGCAAGTGTGAAAAATCGGGATGGGAGTGGAGGGTAATAGGAGTATAAGAAAAAGACCGAAAAATTGGGACTGTCCCTATAAAATCAGGACATCTGGTCACCCTAGACTGGGGAAGACAGCAGACCTGCAGCTCCAGGAGAGAAGAGCTGAGGGAAGGCAGAAATCTCTCCTGAAGCCACTGCCCAAAGGCCCTCCCTGAGGAAAGGAGGACCCTGTTGCAGAGACAGTCTTAGAAGGAAACATCACCTGCCCCCTCCTTCTCATACAAACTCTGGACTTAGTTAATCCCCTTTATTTTTGTTTGGAATACCCCAGCGGGGGAAAGCTCTAGGCCCGAGCCAGCCCAGGAGGTTGGGCTGTACCACATGAGGAGATAGTTCCGCCCAAGAGACAAAGAGAGCGATCTTGCAACATGCTGCCACCAGAAGATGTCTTGTGTTGAGCAGACACACTTCATGGAGCTTTAACCCAGACTGTGACCTTGGGACAATCATGGCGGGAGGGATAGAAAGTGGCCCAGAGAGGGCAGCCTTAAGCTTCCCTAGCTGTCAGATCACTGATAGCCCTGAAAGGGCCCTGAGTTGGAGCCTGGTGGGGTGGGAGGGCCTGGGCTCCCCTACCGACAACCCCCTGCAAATCACAGGTCTATGCCCTGACCACTAGGCAATGATCCCCTACCAACCACCCTATTGAGTACTGTCTCAATCCCAATTGCCCATTTATAGAAAGAGTCATGTACTGCCAAACACATTTTTATTTCAGAATACTCCTTTTTAGGTTATTTAAAAAAAAAAAACTAAAGAATTTTTTCAGAGCCTCAGCTATACCGTAAAATGGTTAGTATTAGACCTCTTAGCCGCTAGTTTTCACTTGCCATCCAGACAACACAGGTCATTCCAACATACAGCAAAATAAGGTATGACTTTTCCATGTTACCATAGCAAACAGACCTTATGTCTAATGTTGCTTACCCCCTTTGCTATTAGTAATTCCAGACACTGTGAGGAAAGTAGTTGTGCGTACAAGAGAAATTTTGCGTATTAATATGGAGAGCAAACCAAAAGGTATTCTGTAAAAAATAATACAGGCTAAGTAGGGTTTGTGTGCTGGGATTTTCAAATTTAACACCAGTTATTTCCACGAACCCAATACACGGCTAATTGACAAGTGTATATAGGCATAATAGGGGGTCTGTTAAGCAAACAAATTAATGTGACCTGGGAAGGCTGAACAATTTTCTTATTCACCAAAGAAATTAATTCCCAAACATGAAAAGTTACATGGAGTCTGTGCTGATGTGTTAAATACTAGAGATGGGGAAATAATGCAAATAGTTATCCATAAATATTCATTCAGAAATTTAAAAGAATCCATTTCACACATCCATGCCATTTCTGTTTGCATAAGGCAAACTTTCAAGTGATCAAGTCTTCCTAGGAAGATGATTAACAGAAACATATCTGAGTCACATGTGCAAGTACATGTGGAAACCATATTTTGAAAGTAACACATAGGTTTTCATGTTGTAAGACTTACTCATCCAGGGAGCAGAAACAAGACAACTTCTAACCTGTCACAAGACCAGTTTAAATTCAGATTAATAATTGATCCATGCAGTTCATTATTCAAGATTTGTCCAATAAATTCCAAAAGCTGATCAGAGTACAAGTTGTTTGTGTATATTCTGTTATCAAGAGGGACTAGATAAAAATAAATTACTCAGTTAGCGCTATTACATATTGAAATGGAAGGCAGCTATGTACATGGCTGACTGGACTAATAGTGAGATCTTTATCCTTCTATTGAGACTAGCATAGATCAATACTGTGAGACTTAAAAGTAGGATAATGTTTTAATTAATTATGAAAACCCAAAAAATCAAGGATGTAACATTCAATGTTAGAAGAGGCTTGAGATGAAAAGATGTTATGTGAAGCGTTAGCTTCATGTTGCCACTAACATTTCCCAATTTGAAGTTTTGATGAGTTGGAGAAGCAAAAGAGAAAAAAAACCCTGAAAAACCCAACATAACGTTCATTTTATTATAGCAGAAAAGGAAGAAAAAAGGGGTCAAGAGCGGAAAAAAATGAAAAAAAAATATTTTTAAAAGTTTTGAAAAAATACAAAGAGAAAGTGAAAAACTTCTATTTCCAACCTAGCAAATGGAAACATCAAAGTGTCACAATCATTCTTCCATTTTTTGACAACCACTAGGTTTGTGGCTAAGGCACACTGGTGGGACTAGTGTGGAGAAACTTGTTTTATGTTTGATGGATGAAGAGAGGACTTGATCCTACAATGAGCAGAGATTAATTCACTTCCCCCGCCCCAAAAAACAAAACAAACCTCCAACCCTAGGCTGTATTGAAGTAACAACATTTTTTGCACAGTTTCTAAAAAAGAGTAATTTCCAAACATGAACAGTAACGTACAGCTCTACTTCAGGAATACAAAAATTCTATTCTCTATTTCTACTTTATATTCAGTTACATAAAGGCTAATTTAATCTTTGGTGTGATTTAGAGTACACTGATGACTCACCAAGTTACACCAAGGAAGAAATTAGAAATTTGCAAGTACCAAAGTACCAAAAATAACCATGCTATTGTATCTGCTATCTATTTCTCTTTCAATCTGTAACAAAGCTTTGCTCAAAAGTTTACTTAACTACATTTCCTCTACTTACTTTAAACTGCTAAGCTGTCTCTAAACTAAGCTGTTTTCAGCTATGGAAAATCTTTCCCTTGGAGGACCTACTCAGATGTCTCATCAGGTTGATAACTGGCATGATTGTTGAGCCATTACTTAATCATCACTGCAAACACTGATACACAACAGTGTAAGGCCTAAGGATTCTGCCCTTTGGTAGGTCAATACATAGGACATGAAGGTATAGAATAAAAGTGAATGATCCTGCATTCTGGCGTTTTTATTTCTACATGTCAGTAGTTGTCTGTCAACAGAGGGTGATATATTACCATTTGTAATGCAGCAACACCTAGAGAGCCCAACCAAGATTCCCATTATGCTAGGCATCATGCACAGTAAGAGAAAACCCCTGCCCCAAAGAGCTTACAATTCTAGATAAGACAGCAAGTGTTATCCCCTGTTTATGGATGAGCAACAGGCACACAGATAAAGCAGACCTAGATACATGGTGAAACCCTCCATCTGGTGGCTGAATTTACCATGCCCATGTCAAGGATATTACTGTAGCTCTTTGAAGTGGGACTCTTTATAGTCCCTAAACAACAGTTCTATGAGAAGCAAAACACAGCCGCCTCTGGCTGAGCCACTGGATCGGAGCTAGATTTGTCTCATTTTGAAAAAAGAACAGGAGTATTTATGGCACCTTAGAGACTAAGAAATTTATTTGAACATAAGCTTTCGTGGGTTACAGCCCACTTCATCAGATGCATAGAATGGAACATGTAGTAAGAAGATATATATACATACAGAGAACATGAAAAGGTGGAAGTTGCCATACCAACTCTAAGAGGCTAATTAATTAAGATGAGCTATTATCAGCAGGAGAAAAAAAAACTTTTGTAGTGATACTCAAGATGGCCCATTTCGGACAGTTGACAAGAAGGTGTGAGGATACTTAACATGGGGAAATAGATTCAATTTGTGTAATGACCCAGCCACTCCCAGTCTCTATTGAAGCCCAAGTTAATGGTATCTAGTTTGCAATGGTATCAGTTCAGCAGTTTCTCGTTGGAGTCTGTTTTTAAAGCTTTTCTGTTGCAAAATTGCCACCTTTAAGTCTGTTATTGAGAGACCAGAGTTCTCCTACTGGTTTTTGAATGCCATGATTCCTGATGTCAGATTTGTGTCCATTTATTCTTTTGTGTAGTGACTGTCCAGTTTGGCCAATGTACACAGCAGAGGGGCATTGCTGGCACATGATGGCATCTATCACATTGGTAGATTTTGAAGTTTTTCTTGGCATGTCTTATGCATAAGGGAAAAGTACATAAAATACTTAACTCCAATACTATCAGGTAAAGAAATATTTGCTTATTACGTTATGTTTTGTCCTGAGTGGCCATTAAGCAACGAAACTAGCCGTGCACAATATGACTGGAATCATGATTACTAGATGGGTGCTAAGGTACTTAGGAATGCCACTGAGCATTACTAAATCAGATACGTCAACTCTCTTCTTCCTCCCTCCTGTATGTGAGAACTCACACTCTTGGTGTCCTTGAGAACAGTTAGGGAGGTTGCTTTTGATATGCGATAGAGGACACATTAGTAGTGCTGGTCACTGTTTCTTGTTACTTGGCAACAGTATTTTTTCTCTTAGCAACAGAATAGAAGAGCTTTTGAAGAGAGAAAAGAATACAGAACATGAAAAGTGAAAACCTCATTTTATTGTGGGCATGATCTTGTAGCCAAAATGGATTTAATTTTCAGTTTTGAGGGAAAAGGATGTGTATAAACTAAACTTCTCTTATAAAACAAGGCAAACTTTTAGACTATAGGCTTTCGGGGGCTGTGACTGTTAATTTGTGTTGTGCCTCTAGGCACAAACTATAATATACAAGTTAAAAAAGCATTAACTACATGATCCTTTAACTTCACATGTGAATTCATTTGTCATGAACATCTATTCATGAAATTTACAGTGCATCAGAATATATAAGTATTGGCCAACCCACTGGGGAAAATATTTGGTTGGAGGGTTTTTTGGTAGTTTTTTGTTTTTAACTTCAAGCTCTGCCCAATGTGTTTATAGGTCTTTCTCTCTCTCTCTCTCTCATGTGATAACTGTGGAAAAAGGTACTTCCAGGAATTGAACAAGGCAAATTCTCTTCACAAATATAGCCAAATATTGGTTGGCTATCAATCAAATTAGTTGTCCTCAAAAGCATTTTTTAAACCAATCATCTCAATAAATAGTATAAAATATTTATTAAAGCACTCCTGCCGTGTTTCCATAGACCCACAGGTGCATTTAAGAACCATGTTTTGTTTTCCACCCATATATATATATATATATATATCTCAAAGAATAACCTAGCTGTTGTCTGCAATTCAACTGTTGCCCACAATAAACCAAGCAAACGACTGGGTTGTTCATTGCATGACAGTAGTGCACACCCTTATACATAACCTGGCCTGTTAAGAGGTTCGTTGCAGCCACTTTCTGTTTCTGTCCTGGGCTGTCCACTCTGTTTTTGGTTTGGAATTCATTTTCTGAGTTTAATTTTAGTGTTATTTTACTGTTGCAGTTTCATTTAGGTGATTTGCACCAGGGTCATCATCATCTGGTAGAAGGGTCATTTGTGTAATTGTCCTTCAGGAGCTCATTCCAGCTTCTCACTCCTGGGAGCGGACATGCAGATAAGATTTCTGACAGACCCTGACAAAGAAGCAATACAGAATTCAAGAAATGTCTGGGACTGATGGATTTGGGTGGAGGGAAGGAAATGAGAAACAGCAATGAGCCACTGACTCAGTTACTACTTCTAACATCTAGACCAGTGCCAGATATGATAGGCAAAAATCCAACTATTTTAGAAATATTGTATGGAAGAGTATCAGAGGGGTAGCCGTGTTAGTCTGGATCTGTAAAAAGCAACAAAGAGACCTGTGGTGTCACAAGACTTTGTTGCTTTGTATGGAAGAAACTCTTTCTCCCCAAAATGCTTTGTAAAAGTAAACAACAAAATTAAGGTGAGAGCACAGGGTGAACTACATAAGAAGGCATAGGCAAAAGAGATATTTTCTTTTTTAAATAAAGGGCAAAAAAAAATACCTCTGTGCATGGGGGAGGAGCAGAGAATGATAGTAAGGCATGTTCCAATCCATCCCCAGCCTCCCTTTGCAGGTGGGGATGGAACACATCCACAGCTATTCCCTATAGCTCTGTTCCTCTCTGCCCAGCGATTCATGGTTTAAGTTCATGTTAACAGAGTAAATGGAATCATCAGCTGGAAATTGACTGGGAGCTTGTTTTCCTATGAAGAGGACTGGAAACTCACTCATGTAAAGTGGCTCAAGGGTTTGTAAGAGATTTCAACACTCTACCATCGCTTTGCAGATTTATTTCTATTATGTATTTTGCCAATGCCATTGGAGCACTTTCCCACTCAAGAGGCAGTTATATTTGAGTAAAATATATTTTCCTTCTTCCCAGTTGCATGCCCCATAAATCACAGCTGTTTGATTTAACTAAATGGTGCTTCCATCTTCCAGATCAAAAGATCCAGAGACATCTTCCTCACAGCGATCCAGCCTAGCATCAATAGAGGAGAGCAGTGAAGTATGTATGTAGGAAACTGGAGCTGGAGAGTATATAAGTAGTGTTACCTACCTTACAATGCCATTGCTAGCACCTCCAGAACCGATGGTAGCAGATAGCCAGCAGATGCACTGCTGTGACCTATTGAAACAAGACACATGTTACTGGGGCATGGAAGACACCAAACACAGAAAGCAAACAAGTCCCTTTAAAACAAAGTTATAATACAAAACAAAGTTGTACTGAATACAGTGAATAGAGATTTAAGACTTCTTAAATGTACAAATGATAGAAAAAAAGATAGAGTTGGCTGAACCTCACTGAAACCCACACAGAAACAATGAACACCCCTTCTGCTCACGTCTAAACAGCATCATCATGTTATATTTTGATTCGTTTTGTACTAGTCTCCTGTATGTTGCCTTAGTAATAATCAAAAATAATCATAATACTGTATCACAAAATCTGATACTAGGACAAAGATTATGGATCACATTATCAGATTTTCTCTTACATATTAGGAGTTATCTTTCTCTGTTAGGCAAAGTCAAAGGGATAAAAAAATCAAATTACAAATAAGATATACAAAAGAAAACAGACAAATTCAAATTTGCATCTTAATAGCTTTGTGATATGCAGCTCAAGATTACTATTTGCATTATTTGTTCTGTGTATCTCTTTGTTTAATACCCCTTATCCACTTATATAAAGTACATTCAGAAAGATATGACTGTGGGAATAGTTTTTTTGAGGACTTGAAATTCAGCAGAAAGCATGTAAAAACTTGGTATAAAATTTTACTTACCTTTATTCACCTATGACTGGCATTGGAAAAGATATTGGATAAAAGCTTTCAATGACACCAATGGCAAAAAAGCCACTGGGACCTTTGGGTTGCATATGCAGATGGTAGTCCAAAGATTGTTTTTCTCTAGACACCTCTGGTGAGACTCCGTGTAGTCTATGGTGCCCATTCTGAGCACCTCAATACCAGAAAAATAAGGCTAGACCAATTCAGTGAAGGGCAGCTAAAGTTACCCAGGGGCTATGCTAGGGAACAGTAGAATCAAACAATTTTAGAATGAAGCTTGAGTAACCAATGGGACTAGAGAGTTAACTTAGATACATTTGAAGAGTGTGAATATTAAGCCATAGCAAGGATTGTTTAGGACCATACAAGATATAAACTATTGCCTGAATTTCCCTCTTGGTTCTGTAGAGATGATATTCAATTTAGCAGACAAAATTATTGTGTTTGGAAGGATAACTTTGCCTACTTTTTCTTTCCTGGGGAAAATTTACTTTTCAAATAGTTGTATTTCACCATTTACATGATGAAAAGGTGTGTAGATTAGTGAAAATTATATAAATTTGGTTCCAAAGAGATCCATGGGCATGCTGGGTGACCTCGTGCAAGTAACTTCATGCTGTGTTTCAGGCGTCCCATCAGCAAAATGAGAATAATAATACTTACTTTCTTTGAAAAGCACCAAGATGAATGTACGAAGAGCAATTTAAGATGTGGGTATTAGTATCACTATGATAATCTCAGTTTTTCATGCAAATATTCACAAAAGGTGAAAAGTTTAAGAGGCTGGAAGAGCTATTCAGAAGTCACCTCCCAGTTCTGTTTTTACTTAGCTGCTGGACTGAGAAACAGACCCATATGCAGATCTTATCTGCTGTCATTCTGCTGCCTCTCATCAAATGGGCTGCTAAATCCGGCTCTGTTTCCTTTATCAGGTCTAGAAACCACATGACATTTTCAATCTTAACTGTTGTGATAAAGGAAGATTAAAGGGCCAATATCAACTTGTTTTGGCTTAAAATTTGGCTTGCTATACCTAATGTTGTAGGACTCTAGTAAAAACTTTTCCTCCTTACAAAGAGATAAGTTACATATTTTCTACATGCACATTACACTTCATACATATTCCAATATATAATGTCATTTTATGGTTAAGGTTTATCCCATATATTTCTCCCATTAACACAATAAATAAAAATCCCCAAAATATCAATCACTCAAATCCATACTATTTGTTGTAAAAGCTATCCTTTCAAAATTTTAACCAAATTATACTATGCACAAATCAATAGGTACATGTGTGATGAATGACGAGTTATTCTGTGCTGCATTTCTGATGTATGGGTGGCCAAAAAATTGCAACAGCAACTTTAAACAGGTAAAAAACAGTATCACTCAGCACTTGCTACTTTACCATTTTTCTCTTCGAATAGAAGTGTCCAAATTGTTTACCTGCTTTAGACAATCACAGAAATATTCAGAGAAATACCTCTTTATTATGAAAAGTTTGGAGATAGGTCAAAGTATTCCTAAATGGAAATCCCGAGTCCCAAAGCAATCAGAACTATGAAGCTATAATCAACACCACCATTATATTTTTATATACAACATACGGAAAGCCTTGGCAATATTTGCTTAAGCCATGACTGGCAAATTAATAACAGGACTGATAGAGGAAATCCATATTTCTAAGCTTCAATTGCCAACAGCAGGGAATAAGAACAAAAATGAGATCTCAATTAAAAAAAAAAAAAAAGGGAGCTCTGTTCTTACACTTGGCAGTAATCCTTTGAAATCTTATCAAATTACTTCTTATTTTCTTATAGGGTATTTTCCTGTTTATACCTATTGTATGGAGAATAAAAACATATTTCATCTGTTGTACTGTGTGCCATTATGAAAAGTGGGAATAAAGGAGATGGAAGGCGATATTAAAGTGCAAATTTCTTATTAATACTAGAAGCCTTTGTCAGTCTAGCAACAAATATTCTTGCAATTACCACCCAGAGACAAGAGCAAGAAGTAGTCAGGAATTCAAGAGATCCTATGTGTTGCCATTATTAAAAAAAAAAAAAAAAAAAAAAGAGTGCTTTGCAATTACCTAAAACCTTTTATATAGAGGAACTCAAAAAGCTTTATGTCAATTCATCAATTAGCTTTATAAAAATCAGTGTAGTAGTTATCCCCTTTATACAAACAGGTCCACAGGCAGAGAAGGTAAAGTCATTTCAAAAAGTGGCTATCAGTTTTGGGTGCACAATTAGAGGCACCAGAATCTTAATTTTTGAATCCTCTTTCTTCTTACAGCTCCCATATAAATCAGTTCCAGGTGCTCATCACTTTTATAAATCAGGCTCAAGTTTGTCAACCAAAAGTAAAGGCACCTAAAATCAGTGCCAGTATTTATAAATAAATAGACTGCCATTCCCAAAGTGGAACAGCAAGCCCGTGAGCAAGGAGTAGAAGCCTGAAATGCAGATTCTCATGAGAAATATATAGAAATTTGAGAACACCTGATCTGTACAATTCTGAATATAAAAAAAGATCTGAACAGCGTGTGACCAGGGATTAAAGCTAAACTGCAATTTCTCTTCTTCAGGATTAACAAAACAGTACATCATTGACACTGAAGGGCTTTCAGCAACAAAAAGTTTTACCCATTCTCATGCTGTCCTGAAGACACTACCCATTTATCATACTGAATGAATGAAAGGAACTAAAGCGGTTATATTATACAAAATGGAAACATGACAAGGAATTTCAGTGAGAGTCTGGAGATTACAAAGCAGGCAGAGTCTACAGGTGGCTACAGCAGGAATTGGAAATTATGAAAACAGGAAGAGAAGAGTGAAAACAAAGAAAGCTGGCAGCCATGATTAAGTAGCTGTGGCAGACAAAACTATATCCGTAGTTTAATTGTTAAAGTTAATTTAGGTTTTAAATGCACCTAGAAGACTAAAACAAGAAAGAAAGGGAAACAAACAGAGCACGAATGAAGAAGATCAAATGACACATTTGTGTCACAGAGTTTTAGGAAAATTGAGAAAAGTTTAATCTACAATTTTTAGATATTTAAGTCTACACACTAATGGGAAAATTGTTCCTTCTTAATATAAATTCATAGTTGGTGGAAAGATATTTCAAAAGCTAAACAAAAACAGGGATTGACTTACTGAGGTTTGTAATCATGAGTACATGTGTGGTTGTTGATAAAAATAACTTAAACTTTAAAAACTTAAAACTTAAAAAGCATTACTAGTAGAGATTAACAAATAAACTAAGTTTCTCTATATAACTGTGAGCAAAGCCCAATATTCTTTCATCATCATGCCACTGTAAATAATTCCCAAATTTCTTTAGTAAATAATTCTTAGTCTGCAGATACTGGGCAAATGGTTCATTGTGAATATTTGCAATTCACACCAATCACATGCAATTGTTTCTGTTCCCTGATATGGTGTCATCTTTAACTATCACAGTGTAAATACAAAATTCTAAGAAATACTCTATGCTAAATTCACTTGTATGATGAAACCATACAAAGGTCTATATACACTCCTTAAATTCTCAAAATATTAAGTGGGCTGTAAGTAATGCATAGGCCTTGACTAAGCACTATGTACCAGGGACTATTTCCCACTTGACAAATATTCCAACTTAAAGTTCACATTTCATAAGTTTGAGTGTTAGATAAAAAACTCATGCATTTGACTCTTCAAAGAAAGGAACAACAACAGCGTTACAAATGTGGTAAAATCCAAATTTGCAAATCAAATGTATTTTTGCAGAAAAAGGTTTCACTAGTTTCTCAGCAATAGTCAAGAGGGACTGGAAAATGTGAAGCTATCAGAGAAAAAATCTTTAGCCAGGTTAAAACTAAGACCACCCTTACACTAAACTCTAGGTGCTGATAAACTGACTATGCGTTCAATCCAAGCAGATGACTGTCTTTCTGCAAGAGGCAAAGCATCCTCAGTCCTCAATGACTAAGAGTTAGGGGCTGTTGATTCTTTGTCAATGCCATATAAAGCTCCTATTTATGTAACTTGTCATATTAATAAAGTAACTTTTTGCTATAACCACAAAGACCGCTTAATGTAACCAGCAATAGCATTTTATCAGCTATGTATTTATACCTCGGCACTTGCACCAGCATCACTAACGAGGAAAGTCTCAAAACTAAATCAAATATTGTGGGCTTGTCTACACTGTGTATTAGTCTGCCCCAGCAGGGTGTAAATTCTAGTGTAGTGGTTCCCAAACTTGTTCCACTGCTTGTGTAGGGAAAGCCCCTGGTGGGCCAGGCCGGTTTGTTTACCTGCTGCGTCCGCAGGTCCGGCCAATCGCGGCTCCCACTGGCTGCGATTTGCTGCTCCAGGCCAATGGGAGCTGCTGGAAGTACATCCCTCGGCCCGCACCGCTTCCAGCAGCTCCCATTGACCTGGAGCAGCGAATCGCGGCCACTGGAAGCCACGATTGGCCGAACCTGCGGACGCGGCAGGTACACAAACCGGCCCGGCCCGCCAGGGGCTTACCCTGCACAAGCGGTGGAAAAAGTTTGGGAACCACTGTTCTAGTGCATGCTATTGTGTCATATGCTAACTGACCCATGTGGATGCTGCTGGCACACACTAAAAGCTTCCTAGTGTGCTTTAATGCAGTACTATTTGGAATGGGACGACATTAACACTAGGGAACTTAAAATACACGACAGCAAGGTCTGAGTGGGCCAGTTAGTGTGCAACACGCTACTGTGAACTAGAATTTACTCCCTACTGAGGCAGACTAACACACCATATAGACAAGCTCTATATCTTACAATCATTTTGATGGACCACTGGTAGATTTTCCATTTCTCTAACAGCTACTTAAATCAAAATTACAGCTCTGCTTTTGTTAATCTGTTCTTGAGTGATATGTGCATACCTGGTCAAATAAAAACAGTAAGACCAACATTTTCAGACTCAAGTTAGAAAGGAAAGCAAATTGCTGTTAATTTCTAAAAAGGTGAACACCCATAGTTCGTCAACTGCAATAGCTGTTGCGGAAACTGAAAAGTTATTTATTTAGGTGCTTAAACACTTGCAGTGAAATTATAATTTACTTAGCGAAGTTTATAGATGGCACCTTGATCTGCAAATAGGCACAAAACTAGAAAACTAAAAATCTGGAACCACTATAGTCACTGCCTCGTTTATTTCAACTACACTTACCTTACTAGGCATGATGGTAACAAAGGAAATCTAAGTTACCTGTAAGATTGTGTGGAAAGTAATTAAGCCACCAAAAGCCATTTTTTAAGACATCAGTGTCACTGAGTAGTTATCTACCATATAAGCAAACAGCAGGATAAAGTTTGCTTAAGGATTACAATGTAGAATGAATGCCATGAATAGTTCTATTATTAGGGACTCACTTTTTGCATTGTGTTAATGGTGGCTGAAGTTATACTATATTGTTTCTCACCCCTGAAAGGATGACTTCCAAACTCCCAGTATTTCCAGAATGGCCAGGCAGAGTCTTCTGGTATCAATCTTGATGCTCATGTGGTTGCATGAATAATCATTACATACCTGTTCTTCATATGATACACTTGCCAAGAAAATCTCATACATCTGCTGAGTTGAAAATGTAATTGAAGTGAATCTGTGGTACTTTTTCTAGTGAACATTCACAAATTCAGTGGTTCTCAAACTTGTTCCGCTGCTTGTGCAGGGTAAGCCCCTGGCGGGCCAGGCCGGTTTGTGTACCTGCCGCGTCCGCAGGTTCGGCCGATCGCGGCTTCCAGTGGCCGCAGTTCACTGCTCCAGGCCAATGGGGGCTGCTGGAAGCAGCGCAGGCTGAGGGATGTACTGGCCGCTGCTTCCAGCGGCTCCCATTGGCCTGGAGCAGCGAACCGCGGCCAGTGGGAGCCGCGATCGGCCGGACCTGCGGACATGGCAGGTACACAAACCGGCCTGGCCCGCCAGGGGCTTTCCCTACACAAGTGGTGGAACAAGTTTGGGAACCACTGGTGTAGCATTCACTTAGCTCTAGATCACAGCAACCAAGTTGCGCTGAATCCTGTATTTCAAGCCGATTCCAAAAGAACTCTAAGCACATTTGTAATGACAACATCCAAGAGTGCTCAAGTGTCAGTATTATGTCTTAATGGGTTCCTGTAAGTAAACCTAAGGTCACTTCCTGAAGGCTGACATTTTAAAAGGCAATTATTGAAGTAATTACTTGTTTTTTTTAAAAAAGTGCAGACAGTGGTTTTTCTATTGTTGAAAAGAACAACTGTGTCAATGTTATTTGCAACAGCACTGAATGACTTTCAAGCCCAATGAAAGGCCACATTATTGATGTTATATGACTCATAGCTCTCTTTCTTGAGATAAAGTTATCACCAACTAGTTCCAAAAATTGTTTGCTAGGAGTTAACTTCTATATGTTCTTATCTGTTTGTGTTCTTAATAAAAAATATGGATTGGAATATTTGATGGATGGTGAACTGTGATACATGGACTCACGGTCCTTAAGCAGCACAGTGTATTCCTTAAGAAAACTATAATTACAGACCCTAACTGGCTTCTCTATTCCTTCAATTCCAGCTATTGAATTGAAAAGTCTACCTTGTTCACCAGGGATCAAATTTTGTGTGGAATTCTATTCAGCACACACACACACACACATCTAGGGCTGAATAATAATCTGCAAGTGTGCATACTGCAGAAAAACCTTTAATACAGGTCAGGTGAGCTCAGTACAACAGAAACTTTATCAGTATTATTTGGCTTAGACCCATTCCTTCTAGGCATTTCTGCAGGCATCAAACCAGAGTAAATACTATATTTCCAATGCACAGAATCTTTTAAAAAAAAGTTATACCCAATGATCAGTTCGGAATGAAAACAGCCTTCTGCAGGAAAAATAATGTGGCCAAGTATATACTTCACAGAGTGGTTGAAGTAGACTATTTTTGATCATTCCTTCAATTCCTCTCAAGTTGTTTTGACTACACTGTCGAGACAAACACTATGCAAACATTAGCTTATTCCTTGTAAGAGCTCAAGGTATTGGGCTCTTCATCCTTCCCCAAAGGAACAAAGAACTGGGAATTAGACACCAGGCTAGATCTGAGAACACTGCCACAAAAGGTCATCCCTTTGATATGCAACACCACTGGATTTAGTGGAGTCTGATAACTAGTATTTTAAAAGCTCTCTGGAAGCAACACGGATCCCTGCAGTACAATATCAAAGTCATTAGACTTGTAGATGAGCACTACAAAGGAAATTGTGGTTTTGTAAATCAAGTTGTCTTTTTACTGGGTTATCTTCCTGACAGTGCACTTCTCAAGCGACATCACTGCATTAGTGTATTTTGCTTTTTCCTCAGTACTACTCTCATCCTATTCACTCTATTTTTACTGTTATTCATTATTTCGAATCATGCCTGTCTAGCCCGTGATTTACATTTTTAGTAACTTATTCATAGGCCTTTATTATTCCCAAGGAGTCAATGAAGGGTGTCACAGTTTAGGGCAAATGCATCTGTATCTCCCCTTGTGGTCCAGCAAGGGCACTTACTCTAGGCTCCCGGCTCCTCAGATGTCACTGGTTTTGGGTGGAGACCCATGCTCTCTCCCTCAGGACCAGAGTTTTTTCAGGTTGCCCACTTCCCTGCCTATACTGTGAATTCCCCAGCAAGGCAGACTGCTTAAACAGGCCTGCATCTGTGCTTTGCTTCTCTTCAGAACCTATGAACAGTGCAATCGCCACAGTTATAAGTTACCACACTGCCCTACACGCTTACTCTTAATGTGAAAACATGACAGAGAAAACATATTAAGGCCTACACGTAGGATAATAAGCTTAGAGATCAGCCCAACTCCAACAAAGGCTCTGGTTGGTGATCAGTCCTTTAAACCCAATCAAGCGGCTTTTCTGTAGCTATAAGTTCATTACAGTTTTTTACTCAGAACCAGGGCCGGCTCCAGGCACCAACTTGCCAAGCAGGTGCTTGGGGCGGCCACTCCGGAGAGGGGCGGCACGTCCAGCTATTTGGTGGCAAGAAGGACCTCCCGCCGAATTGTCGCCACAGATCACGATCGCGGCTTTTTTTTTTGCGCCGCTTGGGGAGGCAAAAACCCTGGAGCCGGCCCTGCTCAGAACAAGCACCCATATCCATAGGATAACCCTTCCTTCATACAGGTTGGGCCTTTCATCTTCAGAGACCGTGACTATGTAAAAACAACGAAGAGTCCTTGTGGCACCTTAGAGACTAACAAATTTATTTGGGCATAAGCTTTCGTGGGCTAAAACCCACTTCATCAGATGCATTGAGTGTAACATACACTAGAGAAGTATAAATACACAGCATATGAAAAGATGGAAGTTGTCTTACCAAGTGGGGGGGTCAGTGTTAACGAGCCAATTCAATTAAGGTGGAAGTGGGCTATTCTCAACAGTTGACAAGAAGGGGTAGAAATCACTTTTGTAGTCCTAATGAGGCCAATGTAAACAAGGTGGCCCATTTCAAACAGTTGACAAGAAGGTGTGAGTATCAGCAGTGGGGAATTAGTTTTTGTAGTGACCGTGAATATGTAATCAGTCAGACAATGATTCTCTCCTCAGTGCATCGCTTCAAAAGGTTGGATTCAGAGGTGGGAATTTGCAGTCACCTCCCCGTAGGTATTTCAGAGGAAACCCACTTAACTTGGTCTATCCTAAGAGTATGTTTTTGTCTGGCACATTGTTTAAAATAGTTCTTTGATGCTCAGAAAGCTTCCTAGGGTTTACATTAGTCATCTTTTCACCTGGCCACTCTTCCCCCCCCCACCCCGAGAAGTCACACACAATACCCCAATAATACATGAACTTTGCATTTATAATACAGAAGGACTCCAAAATTATTTAAACTTAATTCAGTCAGCTCTCCCAAAGATATTGCAGGAAATTGCCATATGTGTTGCAAAGTGATTGTCACACATCAATTCACCTCTGATTACTGTGTTATGCCTCATAGAGATTAGAAAAGACTTCGCATTTTCTAATCTTTGGCCCATTTCCCAAGCTCCATCTCCATTGAAAGCTTCTCAACTCTGATTTTCTCTCACCATTTCAGTATATATTTAGTACTGAAGCAGGAACAAGACAGTCCAAAGCAAATTCTCTTAACTACAGTTTCTCACACTTCTCAGTAATAAATATAACATTTCAACTGATGGTCCATATTGTTTAAATTTCTTTTGTTTGTATTCTCTTGGTAGAAAAACATTGGGTCCATTCCTGATAAAGAATATTACTGTTTGAGGTCTATAACCAGCATCCTTCAAATGAAAAATCATTTATGTTACGTTAAAGAAGCCCTTTATTGGATATTGACAGTTTCTCCAGTGTCTTCTACTAGTCTTCCATTTCTGGAAAAATTCTTCCATCAAGGTATGATTATGCTATTCTAGCATTATGACAAATCCCTGGATTTGACATTTTTCAATGAGCATTTAGTCCTAGGCTTGGTATAGATATTTTCTCAGCTCCATAGCTGTCCTGAGGGAGATGTATTTTTTCTGTGTTTACACCACTGATTAAACCATTTGTTACCACAGGTGATACAGTTACAGTCTTTGCACTTTGCTATTTTAGTAAGTCTTGATACATAGAGAGTAGTTTGTCAGATATTAATGTTTGTTTTTGAAAGTCAGCATTCACTGGTCCCATCCCATTCCCCATCAGAGAATTAGATACCTAAATATTGTCTCATATGCTCTGAGTAAATTTTGAGAACTCAGGTTGAAGCTCAGAGAAATGTTCATTCATGTTGTCCATCGCAGACAAGGTCACTTTTGTCATCTGAGTATGAGACAAGCACATTCCCAAGGAATAAAGACATAATATTAGATGTCCATCATAGGCTAGTTCTTCTATGCTTCAGGCAAGGACACTTCCAAAGAAGAAAGAAAACAATTAAACATCCATCACACAACAAGGACCTGCCTCAGGAGGAAGCCAGTCTTGTTCTCTCAATGTCTTCCTAGAACCAGGTACAGTCAAAATGAGATAAGGTGTCCACACCTGCCCCGGGACCAAAGGAAAACAGCATGACAACTGGTACAGTGAGAAACCCTTGATACCAGCCATTTAACTGAAGCCTCCTCAGAGTCACTGCACTAAAATAAAGTTACGGCACATCCAGTTTTATTTTCTGAATATACCTCAGAACTGGATCCTTTTCTACAACCAGTCACTTGAATGTAAAATATTAAAAAACTTATCTGTTCTCCTTTCTCACTGCCATCTCTTGATTTCAGCGTGTAAGTGTCACTGCTGCCAACATTCTCACCACCACCTTTAAAATATTCCTAAAGCTGTAGTCTCATTACTAATTTAAGTGATAGCCTCTAATCTTATACGTGAAGGCCTTGTTTCCACTATGAAAAAGGTATGTTTTTTAAATGGACCTAATTAATTCAAGTTAACTAAACAGAGGTAAAATCCCAGTGAAGACAAGGCAGTTGTAATTTTTATACGAGTTAGCATGTCCAGTAAAAGCCTCTGGGGGAACCTAGGGTATCTCAACCTGCTAACTCATGGAAATTATGAACTGCCTTGGCTTCATGAGCATCTTACCTTGTGTTCGTTAACTCAGGTTGCTTGTCTGTAGTGAAGAGAAGATCTAAAATTTAGTACCTTCAAGGTGCAGCATTTCCTGAAAGGCCATCCACTCTGTCTGCCTCTGATGCAGATTCCTCCTTAATAGCATCTTTCTTTGTTAAAGGAAAGTCATTTTTCAATTAAAGCTGGTGTGAATATCCTCTGATGAGATTTTCTGCTGAAATTTTAACTTACTATAACATGCAAGTACTATACAAAAAAAAAATCTTTTTCAAACAGCTCTTGTTTGAATCAGATTTATCACATCTCAACTCTAATGTCCCTACTTACTTCATGAACAGTCTTTAAGGAAGGCGAATACAATCATTCCGAAGACCATGGGGGCAAAGAGCTACTCTGGAATTAGATGTTGAAAAAATATTGACATAGCTGAAAGCTGCTCTGCCACAACAACAACATACTATATCTCAGATTACAATTTTCAATGCATTTAAGTGACCCAGGAGCCTAAATTCCATTTTCAAAAAGTGACTTAGACAAATAGAAGCTTAAGTGCTACTGATATTTAATAAGTCCTCAAAAGTCCTAAGAGTCAGGCCCTCAAGAGAGTGTGCCTTAAAAATCTTGAGACTCTAAAAGATAATCAAGTTTGGGTACTTTTTATTTACCTTAAAGCAGTGGCATAGCTAGCATGGGACATTTGAGTGGGCCCTGATTTTGGGTGGGTGGGCAGGAGGGATCAGGGAGCCAGTCTTCGCCCCCCCCCCCTCCAGCCACCTTGCGTGGGGGGGTGATGGAAAGTCTGACTAGGGACCCCTGAAGGTCCCATGTGCACACCCAGCTCCAGGAGGAGACGCCGCTCTCTAACACGCATGGCTCACGGAACCCACGCTGGGGTCAGCTCCCTGAGGTGGCAGGCCTAGGTTTTTGGGTGATTGCTGCTGCCCTCCTCCATGCGGCGTGCATGCATGTCCGCTCGTCAGACACTCCGTTGCTGTGCTGCTGCTGCTGTCTCTCCTCCTCCCGTTGGGCTGGGAGAGTATACACCTGGTGTGTGGTGTCCTCAAGGTCTGGGCGGGGCTAGCGCTGGGGCCAGAGCAGAGCTGGGGATGGGCCTGGATGCTAAGTGGGTGGCCACAGCCTACCTGTAGCTATGCCCCTGCCTTAAAGGTCCACTTTAGGATACATTTAGGTCATATTTTTCTAGCTATTCCCTGTAACTATAATTGAAATCAAAGATAAGTACTTACTTACCTGTAATTTTTTCTTCTCTGAAGTAGGCACCTGGAGCACCATATCCATTACTCCTAGGATATTCCTCCTTTAGCTTCAAAGCACAGAAGCTCTTAAGAAAAAACAAAACAAAAAACACACTGCTTTAGCTTCACAATATACTGCCAACAGGTGGAGCTGTTTGAAAACTGATTGTCTTCTCATCTTGGCCAGTTGGCTGTGAAGAGGCAAATAAATTCTAATTTATTAACCTTAAAAAAGACAAACCGTCCCTAGGCATGATACTTGATGTCCATGTTTATAGCACAGAAATGGAAATGAAGACTTTCAGCAAATCCACGTGCCAAATATGAGGGAATACCAAGGTTTCTCCATCTCTCTGTAGGGGGGGAAAAAAAGAAGGATTCAGACATTTCTCTTCCATGTGGAATTTTATGAAAAATTTGTGGTGAGGGAAGGGTTCTTCACAAAGCACCAGTTATCATCCTAGCTTCCTGCTCCAGGAGCAACAGAATCACTTGCTTCATTCAGGATTTTTAACTTACACTGTATTATTCTAGCCTGGAAGTGCTAGCAGACAATGGACGTTCTATTGCTATTTTTCACATGAATAGCAACCAAATCCGGAGAGAACATAAGAATGGCCATAGTGGGTCAGACCAATGGGATCCACTTAGCCAAATATCCTGTTGGCTGACAGTGGCCGATGCCAGATGCTTCGGAGGGAATGAACAGAATAGACCAATTATCAAGTGATTGATCGCTTCTCATCCAGTCCCGTTTCTAGTATTATGTGAAAAGGTAAATAACATTTCCTTGTTCACTTTCTCTACATCATTCATGATTTTATGGACCTCTATCATATCCCCATTCCCTCAGTCATCTTTTCTAAACTGACAGGTCCCAATCTTTTTAATCTCGCCTCGTATGAAATCTGTTCCATACCTCTAATCATGTTGGTTATCCTTCTCTGTAGCTTTTCCTTCTTCCAGGTGGAAATGGCAGCCACAAGTGTTGGGTTCAATATCTAGGGGTTCCTCTTAACAATACAAAACAGAATCAGCTCAAGTCCCCACTCAGTAATCTGGGAAAACTAACTGTCACCCCTAGGTGCCTCTAAGAGGTAATACTTCCCCACTCACAAGCACTGAGCAAACACCCACCTCACAGTACACTGGGCAGTATCCTTTGCCTCAGTTTCCCACCTTGTGGTGTGAGTCCAACAAACAAGTGTCCTTTAACATGCCACTCCCCTTACCCTCTGCTGCACCCCACACACAATGGGGCTGTCCCTAGTCAGCAAAGACCCAGAGTTCAGAGGTGCATTTACATGGGTCCACCTCCAATCCCTGAAAGGTGGGCGGGGCGGGGGGCATGCAATGTCTTGGCTGCTAGTGCCACCTCTACAATTGGCTCGCTACTGCTGCTGCTATCTCTGCTGCTGCTGGGCACTCACTGCCACCTTTGCCGCTGTTGACCACTTGCAGCCTTCTCTCCTACTCATCTGCTGCCGTTTTTCAGGGCTACTTCTGCAATGCCACTTTCTGAGTTCCCCCACTTAGCCCAGCTCTTATCAATTTTAGTGGGAAGTGGGGGAACTCTGTGTTACAGCCTCTGTTGTCTTTCACTGCACACTGTCCCCATACTAGATCTAAAGCTTAACCCCTAAACTAGCTCATCAGTGATTTCACCTCTAGCAATCACTGAATGGAAACAAGGACTCTCAATTGAATCCAATCAGCTCTAGGACTCTGTAGGCAGAGCCCACAGCATCAGATAGTCCCCACCCCCTCATCTTCAGTGGGATCCCTACCCGTGCTTAGCAAGTGAGGCTCAGTTTATGGTGAACCCCTCAGTCCAGGCAGGTTAAGTTCCGCTGCCCTTTACTCATACACAATGAGAATAACAACAGTTTTGGGATATCTCTTTCCAACTTTGCCACCTCTCTTTATGCCCCCTGTAAGAGGGTCCGGACTCACCCCTGCGGCGCCTCCTGATGGTCATCCAGGGAATTAGCTCACCAGCCTCTGGAGCGCCCTCTGCAGGCCAGTGATCCGCCTTGTCCTCTGCACTGGCCCCCGTGTCCCTCCCAGGACCCCAGTGCCCCTTGCTCTGGGTGCTGCCCCTGACAATACCCATACGTATACTAGGTCTCCCCTCCCAGGGAACCCCCACCCACTAACACCACCTCACCTCAGGATAAGGCCACTGCCAGTCACCAGCTAGCCCCCACTCTCTGGGGCAGACTGCAGTATAGGTCACTCATCATCGGCAAGGTTGGGTTCGGACCTGCTGCCTTGGTCTAGCCCTAGGCTGCCCTCTGCAACCCCCAGTACCCCTTGGCCTATTACCAGGCCGCAGCCTAGGGCTATCCAGGCTGGAGCTCTTCAGCCTTTCCCCAGCCCTGCTCCACTCAGGTATCCTGTCTCGCTCCCTGCAGCCAGGTCCTTCCCTCTCTGAAGGCAGAGAGAGACTCTAATGAGCTCCAGGCTCCCAGCCTCTTATATAGGCCAGCTGAAGCCTGATTGGGGCGTGGCCCCAGCTGCAGCCACTTCCCTCAATCAGCTCAGCCTTCATGCTACCTGCTCCCTGGGCTATCTCAGGCCCTTCCAGGCCGGAGCAGGGGTCCACCCTGCTACACCCCCTTTTCAAAATCATTTATGAATATGTTGAACATCACAGGTCCAAGTACAGATCCTTGGAAGCCCCCACTATTTCTCTCTCCCCCCATTGTGAAAACTGACCAGCTAGTCCTACCCTTTGCTTCCTATCTTTTAACCAATTGCTGATGCGGGAGAGGACCTTCCCTCTTATTCCATGACTGCTTACTTTGCTTAAGAGTCTTTGGTGAGGGACCTCAAAGGCTTTTTGAAAGTCTAAGTGCACTATATCCAGTGGATCACTCTTGTCCCTATGCTTGTTGACCCTCTCAAAGAATTCTAATAGATTGGTGAGGCATGATTTCCCTTTACAAAAGCCGTGTTGACTCTTCCCCAACAAATCCTATTAATCTATGTGTCTAATAATTCTGTTCTTTACTATAGTTTCAACCAATTTCTCTGATACTGAAGATACAGAGGTGATACTGGCCTGTAATTGCCAGGATCACCGCTGGAGCCTTTTTAGAAAATGGTCATTACATTAGCAATCCTCCTGTCATCTAGGACTGAGGCTGATTTAAGTGATAGGTTACATACCACAGTTAGTAGTTCTGCAATTTCATATTTGAATTCCTTCAGAACTCTTGGGTAAAGACCATCAGGTCATGGCTTTTTACTCTTTAACAGTTCATTGCAAAACCTCTTCTATTGACACCTCAGTCTTGAGCAGTTCCTCACATTTGTCACCTAAACAGAATAGCATTGATGTGGGAATCTCTTTCTTATTGTCTGCAGTGAAAACCAATGCAAAGAATTCTTTGAGCTTCTCCACAAGTCCTTCTCAAGTGCTCCTTTAGCGCCTTGATCATCCACTGGTCCCACTAATTGTTTGGCAGGCTTCCTGCTTTTGATGTACTTACAAAGTGTGCTGTTAGTTTTTGTGTCTTTTGCTAGTTGCTTTTCAAAAAAATTTTGGCCTGCGTAATTATACTTTTGCACTTGACTTGCCAGGATTTACATTGCTTTCTATTTTCCTCAATAGGATTTGACTTCTAATTTTTAAAGGATGCCTTTTTGCCTCTAGCCACCTTTTACTCTACTTTTTAGCCATGGTGGCATCTTTTTGGTTCTCTTACTTATTATTTGGAGTATACATTTCATCTGAGCCACTAGTATGGTGTTTTTAGAAAGTTTCCATACAGTTTGCAGGCATTTCACCCTTGTGACTCTTTCTTTTAATTTCCATTTAACTAGCTTCCGCATTTTTGTGCTCTGCCACTTTTTGAAGTTCAGTGCTACTGTGGTGGGTTTCTTTGGTATTTTCCCCCTTACAGAGATGTTAAATTTAATAACATTATAGTCCTTATTACCAAGCAGTTCAGTTATATTCACCTCTTGGACCATATCCTGTGATCCATTTAGGACTAAATCAAAAATTGCCTTTCCCCTTGGGTTCCATAACTAGCTGCTCCAAGAAGCAGTCATTAATGGTGTCTAGAGATTTTATCTCTGCATCCTGTCCTGAGGTGACATGTACCAAGTCAATATGGGGATAGTTGAAATCCCCCATTACTGTTGCGTTTTCTGTTTTTGTAACCTCTCTAATCTCCAAGAGCATTTCACAATCACCATCAACATTCTGGTCTGGTTGTCAGTATTATATTCCTCCTGCTATACTTGTTATTCAAGCATGGAATTTCTAGCCATGGAGATTCTATGGTACACTTTGATTCATTTAAGATTTTTACTATATTTGACTCTATGCTTTCTTTCACATATAGTGCCACTCCACCACCAATGCAATTTACTTTGTCATCCCTATTTTGTTCCGTGGTATTACCATGTCTCATTGATCATCATCATTCCACCAACCTTCTGTGATGCCTAGTATATCAATAGCCTCATTTAATATCAAACACTCAAATCCACTCATCTTAGTATTTAGATTTCTATCATTTGTTTATAAGCACTTATAAAATTTGTCATAGGAGTACAGAGAACTGCTTTCTTAACTGCTTGTAAATCTAGGAAATTATTCAGATGAACTTCCTGAGACAATCATTTGCCTTGAATTGAATGAGGCCTATATAACTTCCTTCAGTGATACAGAAGATAATCTGTTTTTTGATTCTGAAAATTCCCCTGATAAACAAGATAGTTTGTAGGGTACAAAGGCATACCACCACCATGGAATAATTTCTGGTCACTGCCACACAAAAGTAAGTGAAATATTAGAAAGAATTGAGAAGTTCCTAGAAGAAATACAACTTGTGAAATTTTTCCTTAGACAGCTGTACTAGAAACAGTTAAAGTCTGACAGAGATAGACCAGCTCCTGAAAGGGCACCAAGGAGCAACTGGAAATGCATGAAACTACCAAACAGCTGAAAGGTCTGGTTAGTATGTACGGATTCCATCTTGTATGGATAGGTTACCAACAATCATCTGTGATCTTCCTGTCATAGATTGGCATTCAGAGCTACCGCTAGACTGGTGAACAAACAAGGAACATGAGACAGGTCTGGAATTGGAAATTGGTCCACAAAGCACAGCTAGTATTGGTGGCACAGGAAAACTGATACGTGTTAACAAACTTTCCTGTAGGACAATGAAAAACCTGAGGAGAAATCTCTATCAGATAGTCCTTGACTCAATGTAGCAATGGGCCTGCCCATTGTCAGTCAATCTGGACGGAACCAGTATTGGGCAACATCTGTCTGTTCTTTTTTTCTACTAGAAATAGTCTTGAATTAACACCTCAAAATTCTCAGGAAAAGGCGTAATTATTTCATGCAGCATGGGCCTCAATACTTTACTAAATTACTAAGGAAAAGCTAGTGGAAGGTGTGGGAAAGAGAGGAAACATGGCAAGTTAGGCCATGCAGCACACCTGCACATCTGAGGGAGCTGATAGGAGAACAGGTTCAGTCAGGGCCGGCTCCAGGCACCAGCTTGTCAACCAGGTGCTTGGGGCGGCCGCTCCGGAGAGGGGCAGCACATCCAGCTGTTCGGCGGCAATTTGGCGGACGGTCCCTCACTCCGCCTCGGAGCGAAGGACCTCCCGCCAAATTGCCGCTGCTAATCGCAATCGCGATCGCAGCTTTTTTTTTTTTTTTTTGGCTGCTTGGGGCGGCCAAAACCCTGGAGCCGGCCCCGGGTTGAGTGCACAGAACTCTTAGGCTGGCCTCAGGTAATGGTGCATTGCAATAAATACGACGAGGAACCTGAGCCATTAAAGTGGCGGGGGAGGAGGAAAGGAAGGGTATAGGTGGCTGTTTTTGGTTTTTAAAACTGCTTTAGTTTCAGTGTCTATAGCAGCCAGAGTCATTGTCAGAGGCTGATGGAACGATTGAGGAAGCAGGGATTTAAGATACTTGACCACAGCTAGTACTAGAACTTAGCTAATAATTTATATTTTGGTTGTCTGGCAGTTTTGAAAAGTACAAAAAATTAATAATATTTAATAATTCTGTGGTCACCTAAATGTTTTGCTTCTGGACATTTTTAACATTATTTCAATAAAAGTGAAGGGCTACATTTGAGGCAGCAGTGGCAGCAGTACCTCATAGCCCAATGATTAGGGCCCACACCTGGGATGTGGTGACCCAGGTTTGCATTTCCTGGTCTGGAGCAGAGACTTAAACCCGTGTCTTCCTCATCTCACGTTAGTCCCTAACCATCATGCTATTATGAGGTAGGTCTCTCTCAATTTCTCCTATTGAATTATTTGTATGAAATAATTTAATAGTCATTGGGTCTGAGAGTGCATTAGAATGGCTCTGTAGCCTGGGGTGTAGGAAACCCAAGTTCAAGTCCCTGCTCCAGTAACTATTTCACCTTTGTCAGAATAGAAAAAAACAGCCCAGGATCCGACTTGTTGCTTCCAAAATGTCAGGTTGTGTTGCTGAATTTCCACCCCAAGCAGCTTAAGGCTTGTCTGTAACATTGCTGTAGAGTGGGGGAGGCAGCATGCAATTGCAGAGCTGGGCCATGAGCAGGGACCCCTTTGATCCTAACTGGGCCTGTTAACTACACTGTCCTGTTTCCTCTTCAAGTACCAGTTTCCTGAAAACTCCTTCAAAAATCCTCTTCCTACTGAGGGGGAAACAGAGAGAAAAGTAAGAACATATAATAGGGAAAGGTCCTGCATGATTGGGGGAGAGAGAGAGTGGAACCTCCTCATTCTTCAAGCGGATGTTAAGACATGGGGGCGTTAGCTAGAGAGTCAATCAGTTCTGTAATCAGCTCCACCAATCAGCAGTCCATTGTGGAACTAGAGAGATGGTTGTGTGTAGATTTGATTTTGAAAACAGAAAGTCTCTGTGCTTGGAAGATGAGGAGCAAAACAACCCAGTTGTAATGCATGCATGCAGGTGCTCATATGGGAGAATCTCATATATGTATAATCACATGCCTCAAGAAGTTAGGGCATTAAGAAAAACAACAAATATTGTGAGACTTACGATAAAATGGTAAGAATTGGCAACATTGCAGAATTAAGTCTACCTTGTCACCTGATGTTGACATCTCCTGGCAACGTGTTAAAGATTTCAGCTTGATAGTACTTTTAAAAATAGATCTTAAGAAAAGGTTCATTCTGCTTTCATGTTTCAGGAAAAGATTTGACTAAAATTTGATCTCCTGTTCCAAGAAGCTCTATGTGCCTGTCAGATATTTCTTCTCTTCAGTAGACAGTGTTAGTCTATGACCAAATTAATCTTCCCACAACCTCTCTGTTGACATTTCATCTAAAACATGTTTCCTGACAAATGTCATCATGACTCTGGGATCTGCATCAGAAAGACTTTCTGATGTTAGTCAGGTAACTCAGCGAAGGGCTTATCTTTCCAGTCTACAACATAGGAATTCAAAGAGGACAAAGGGGCAAAATTTCCTCTTATCTAATATCTCAGTTCTGGCTGTCAGCTATCTACAATGAAATATGATTACAAAACATTTTTGGTTTATCAAGTTAGTAGCGATTATTGTCCTTAGCAGCTCAGTCATCTGCAAATGCACAGGCAATGAAGTTAGATTCCTGGGTAAGTCCTGCCACACACACGGTGCACTCTTGCCAAATTTTTCTGGAGCTGGAGTTTTCAGTGGGGCGTTGAAAGTAGCGCTGTCAAGCGATTAAAAAAATTAATCGAGATTAATCGCACTGTTAAAGAAGAATAGAATACCATTTATTTAAATATTTTGGATGTTTTCTACATTTCAAATATTGAATATCGTAGATATTCAAAAATTACAACACAGAATAGAAAGTGTACAGTGCTCACTTTATATTTATTTTGATTACAAGTATTTGCACTGTAAAAAACAAAAGTAGTATTTTTCAATTCCCCTGATACCAGTAATGTAGTGTAATCTCTTTATCATGAAAGTTGAACTTACAAATGTAAAATTATGTACAAAAAAAACTGCATTAAAAAAAACAATTAAAAATTTTAGAGCCTGCAAGTCCACTCAGTCCTACTTCTTGTTCAGCCAATCACTCAGACAAAGAAGTTTGTTTGCATTTGCAGGAAATAATGCTGCATGCTTCTTGTTTACGATGTCACCTGAAAAGTGAGAACAGGCATTCTCATGGCACTATTGTAGCCAGCGTCACAAGATATTTACGTGCCAGATGCGCTAAAGATTCATATGTCCCTTCATGCTTCAACCACCATTCCAGGGGACACGTGTCCATGCTGATGATGGGTTCTGCTCAATAACAATCCAAAGCAGCTTTAATTTTTGGTGGTTTGAGTTTTGTAGTTTCCACATCAGATTGTTGCTTTTTTAAGACTTCTGAGAGCATGCTCCGCACCTCATGCCTCTCAGATTTTGGAAGGTACTTCAGATTCTTAAATCTTGGGTTGAGTGCTGTAGCTATCTTTACAAATCTCACATTGGTACCTTATTTGTGTTTTGTCAAATCTGCAGTGAAAGTGTTCTTAAAATTAATAACATGTGATGAGTCATCATCCAAGGTTGCTATCACATGAAATATATGGCAGAATGCAGATAAAATAGAGCAGGGGACATACAGTTCTCCCCCCAAGGAGTTCAATTACAAATTTAATTAACATATTTTTTTAACGAGTGTCATCAGCATGGAAGCATGTCCTCTGGAATGATGGCCGAAGCATGAAGGGGCATGTGCATGTTTAGCATATCTGGCACATAAATACCTTGCAATGCCAACTACAAAAGTGCTATGCAAATGCCTGTTCTAACTTTCTGGTGACATTGTAAATAAGAAGAGGTCAGCATTATCTACAGTAAATGTAAACAAACTTGTTTGTCTTAGCGATTGGCTGAACAAGAAGTAGGACTGAGTGGCCTTGTAGGCACTGAAGTTTTACATTGTTTTGTTTTTGAGTGCAGTTATGTAACAAAAAAAATTCTACATTTGTAAGTTGCACTTTCACGACAAAGAGATTGCACTACAGTACTTGTATGAGGTGAATTAAAAATTATTTCTTTTGTTTATAATTTTTACAGTGCAAATATTTAGAATAAAAAATAATATACACTTCAATTACAACACAGAATACAATATATATGAAAACGTAGAAAAACACCCAAAATATTTAATAAATTTCAATTGGTATTCTATTGTTTAACAGTGCAATTAAAACTGCGAGTAATCGCGATTAATTTTTTTTGAGTTAATCACGTGAGTTAACTGCAACTAAATAAAAGCCCTCGTTGAAAGCCCTAATTAAAAGCCCAATGAGAAATACATTGTGAGTGCTTGAAATGCCATTTTCCAAGGATCAAAATCAAGACCAATTAGGAATATTTTAAAAGCACTTCACAAAGAAGTTTATTTCCATGCTATAATTGTTTTAACGGTTGATGGCAGAGGGAGAAAAAACACCCTAATAATAGGGAATGTTCCTGTTCCATCATCTTCCAACTTTCCTTCTTCTCAAAAAGTAACTCATTCTTGTTAAAATTTATAAGCGTTTTATTATCGGGAAGATAAGCCTTGAAGATTTTGGGCCAAAATAAGGAAGTTTCAACAAGTTATGAGTGACTAGACATAGGATTAGAGCCGAAGCCATTATGTAACCTTAACTATATTGCCCTCTATCATTAGTCCTGTAAATAAATACAAAAAACTAAATCACTGAAAATGTTACCATTTCACAATTAAAAGTAAAAATGTCAGGAAATGCTGATGTCAAAATTTTTTCAGCAGTGCTAAGTCAGTTATGTTGCATATCCTGTATCTTTAGTGTTCTATAAAATCCAGTAAAGTAATAAGATACACATTCAACAAAACAAACAAAAAAAAAGGAATTAAGAGTATTACATGTGCAAAATGGCTAAGTCAAAATAAATTAGAAATGCAAAGGTTTTATAAAACCAATTTTTAATTTTAACTCTTAACACTCTATTAAAATTGGTGTGGTTAGAATCTTAAGATATTTATTTGTTGGGAGCATGATTAAAATCTGCGTGGCGGTAAAGAAGCAGATCTCCTGTTACTATATGTGTATTTAAAGAGGAATTTTACATTTAACAAGTACCAGTGTTGGTACAAGTTTTGAAAAGTTAACTAGTACCTTTGCAAAGCCAGCTGGGCAATGGGCTTGTTCCCTCCTTGTTAAGATCATGGAGCAGCGGGTAGAGCTTGGTGAATGACTGATATTTCAGTTGCTGGCTATTCCAAAAAATTGAACCAAAATTTGGTTCAGGTAGAACTGAAGCCAAAATTTCCCCTCCCCCAAAATTCAGCAAATCAAAGAAGTTGACAAAAAAAGAAAGTGTACCACCACACTCCATACAACTTTTAGCCCAGTAGTTAGGGTGATCATCACTGATGTGGGAGACCAGGGTCCAATTTCCCCCTTTCCTTGCTGAGAAGGGATTTGAACTTGGATCTCCCACATTGCAGGACCATGCTCTTGGCATGGGTTTCTCCCAATCTCTCCTGTTGAAATTGTTCCACTGTGTATAATTAAATAGTCACTGGGTTTCCAACATCCCAGGTGAGCACCCTAACAAAGGACCAGTTAGTCTCATTACCTTTACCTGGTCTGCCAACCCTTAAATTATTTTAGACAAAATTTAACAGCTTCAATACAATACAAGACCCATCCCAAAATAGCCTGCAGCCCAAGGGTTAGGGAACTCTTTTACCATGAGGGCAAGTCAAATCCATATACCTGCGCTGCATCCCACTGAGGGGGAATTAGAACCTTGGTCTCCCACATCCCAAGTGAGTGCTTCAGCTACTGGTCTAAGAGTTATAAGGTGGGCACCACCAGCATTACCACCTCCTCATGAATTAATGTCAAATTCACAGATGGTTTCAGGTCAACTAAAACAGGAGTTTTGGCAAAAACTAATCAGTCCAAAAAATTTACCCAGGGATAGACAGGAAGGGCCAGGGGACTACTTCACACTAGGACAAGGGTTCTGGAAATGTAGTCACAACCTGTAATGGCATCAGAAAGGAAAGGATCAAAAGATGCCTGAGGACCTACTTCTCTTTCATTTATTTCAAGTGTTCATGGCTGTGGCAGTCCCAGTACATTCCAGGTGCAACACAACCCCTGAGGAAATCTGAATTCATTTTGTGATTTAATGAGTATACATCCCTGTTCCAGGCAAAAATAAGGCAGCTAGAGAGCTGGTAATGTCTGGGCTGGAAAACAGCAATCAGCCTCAGAGTGTTTTATGTAAAAATGCATGTTTCCTGAGCTATTAATCCAAGCACAAGGCATCCCTTCTGAAATGAACACCTGAGAGCTTACAGCTTTGCCCTGTCTATGTAGTACATAATTCCCTCACAGGCATAGTTCTCTTAACTCATCTCTTTTCCACACACAAAGCCAAGGCACAACCTGCATAGGTGACTAGCATTATATACAGTTCCAGCTTTTAAAGTCCAGGCAATTTTGACACTGCCTAGACCAAAAAAAGGATCATTGTTTGTTATGAATACCTGGTGTGCTTTTCACTCTTATATAACTTAGAAATAGTTTAAAGGATTTTGTTCACAACTTCAACCATGAATTCACGACCAAACCTAGTAAGTTTCATTTAAATGGGTCAGATTTTCAGAAAGTCATGAGCATATGGAGAGAGGGGGTTATAACTGAAACTTAACTATAGTACAGTAACTCCTCGCTAAACGTTGTAGTTATGTTCCTGAAAAATGCGACTTTAAGTGAAATGATGTTAAGCGAATCCAATTTCCCCATAAGAATTAAGGTAAATGGGGGGAGTTAGGTGCCAGTGAAATTTTTTTCACCAGACAAAAAACTATAATTATATATATACATACACACACACACACACACACACACACACACACACACAGAGAGTATAAGTTTTAAACAAACAATTTAATACTGGACACAGCAATGATGATGGTGAAGCTTGGTTAAGGTGGTGAAGTCAGAGGGTGGAATATTTCCCAGGGAATGCCTTACTGCTAAATGATGAACTAGCATTCGGCTGAGCCCTCAAGTGTTAATAAATTGTTGTTAATGTAGCCTCACACTCTACAAGGCAGTATGAATGGAGGGACGGGAGACAGCATGGCAGAGAGTGACAGAGATATACACACACGCACCCCATGTGTGGGAAGGAGAGAGACAGATGTGCATTGCCCCTTTAAGTATGCTGACCCCACTCTAAGTACATTGCCTTTAAAAAAATCAGGAAGTTGAGACAGTAGCTGCGGCCAGCAAGCTCTCTCCCTCCTGAGCCCTGTCCTGTCCCCACCTGCTCTAAATGGAGATGGGGTAAGCGGAGGGCAGGAGTAGGGGGGAGGGGGACACTCTGACATTAGCCCTGTCTTCCCCCCATCTCTGCACAGAAAGCAGAAGGCTCCGGGGAGCAGCTCCAAGGCAGAGGGCAGGAGCAGCATATGACAGTGAGGGGAGGGACAGCTAAACTGCAGGCAATTGATAGCCTGCTGGCGGCTGCAGCACAGGGAACTTAGGGGAGCGGGGAGCTAATAGGGGGCTGCCAGTCCACCCTGGTTCCAAGCCCCCACCAGCTAGCTGCAAAGGGCTGCTCTTCCTGCAAGCAGTGGACTAAGCAGGCGGCTGCCAAACAGTGTTATAAGGGAGCATGGCACAACTTTAAACGAGCCTGTTCCCTAATTGATCAGCAACGTAACAACATTATCCAGGACGACTTTAAGTGAGGAATTACTGTATCAGCTGTCAAGCAAATACGGCACAGTAACTAAGAAATTGCTGCTGTAGGTGCTCTTACTGGAATTTTCCTGATCACTATGCAATTAGTATCTTACTGTTAGTGTTCCAGATTTTTTATTTTTTATATATATATATTAGAGTTTGGATACAAAGGGAAGTGTTAAATTACTAAAAAAAAATCATCTCATACAGAAAACAGTTAAACATCACAAAATTATAGTTATGAAATTGCTTATAACTAGTCTCAGGCATGATGGCAGATATAAAAAATTAGGACCATCGTACCAGTTTAGAATATTCTTGCCTCTTTCTGACACCAGTACTGTGTTCAGACATCCATGTCGTCCTGCTACCAAGCACTAACAAAAAGCCATGACTTTGCAGGTCAGCTTCCCCAAGGAGGAGAAATCAGTGGTGCAGTATCTAGGTATACTGTAAGCATAGCTTGCTTTATTTACACATATACAAATGAGACTGTGATACTGAATTCAGGTCAAGCCTTCTTTGCAGGAATCTCAGTGCAACACCAATGCCCAGTTGCTACAGAGCAATTCTGTTTCAAAAATTTATTTGAATTAAACCAAGGCAGAAAACCAACTCACATGCTGCTCACCGAGTTCCCTCTGTCCCACAATTTTCATATCCCAAAAATTATTGCACAACATGTCTACCCTAATCAAAGCTTGCTCTCGCACAAAGAAAAACATGGAAGACTATATGCAATGGTGCCATTTGGTAACATCTGCCATAACGTAGGTACAAATATTAGTATGCTCATAGCAGCTATGCTATTGAAATACCTCCTCTTAATACCTATTGAAGTACCTCCTCTCAAAGTATTTACAATGACTTTCTCATCTTCACAGCACTGTTAAACTGCTCCGGATATGAACCATGAATTAAAAGCTTCTCAGATAAAACCACAATTTCAGAGAAAATACACAGTATCTAATTGAAGATCAACTCTAAGCCAGTAAGTAATGTAGGCTGCTTTTTATTTTAAATGAAAAGAAAGGTATCAATAAATATATTTGACTCTCAGATGTAAAGAATGCAGAGCTATCTATGTTATCTGTAACAAAATGTATACTGTGAGATAGGCACACAGCATAGATATAAATGCCCACTCCCTTACCCCCTGGAAGTTTGTCAGCGAGGTTCATACATCACCACAAAATTAAAAATCAAACATTGTTATATACATAAATAGATGTGATGTGTCCTAGAAATAGCACCCCAAGAAATTGAAAAAAGGTCATTTTCCTGGGTAAATGATAAAATTCAATACCTCTTGAACACATTCTTTTCAAAGGCCTATTGCTTATGAAAAATTCTTATCACATGTTCAGACCCTGATTTCCTCAAGTGTAGTCAGTGGACATAATCACTGGCAAATATCTCTTTCATGTATAACCCAGGGGATGCAATGGAAGGAGATACAGTATTTTCAATCTTATATGGAGGAAATAGAGATGAGTATTGCTGGGTTCTGCACATCAGGGTAGAATTGTTATTCTTACAAGTAAAGATAAAAATCAACTGGTAATGTTTGGTTCAGAAAGGTGTGTGTGCTCTATTCCCAGAGTCGCAGGTCTCATCTGGTATGTAGTAACAGCACAACTGATGACAGTATATTGCTGTTTTAAGAGAAAACGTTTTGAATTTTTTTAAAAAAATCTGCAAATAGTTTATATGAACCATTAAACACCTTTTAGAGCCATTAGATATACATACACAGTATACCAAGATATCTGTTAGGGGTGAAATACAAGTATGTTGCTTTTAAAAACATGAGGCTATCTTTTCAGAAAAAGGTGTACCCACACTTGGCCTGAAGACCAACGTGATCTAAGAAAACAAAAATTTTGATATTTCCATATAACATGTGGGCCTTCTGGAATCTTTGGACTGCATATGGAGACCAGTACTATACAACACCCTCCAGTAAGAGGTCGTGCTTGGAAAGACATCCTTCAACACACCATGATCCTGCCGTTTCCCACTCCCATGTGACAACCCTCATGAGGAACACAATCTGGGAGTTGAGGAAGAAGTGCCAATACCTAATAAATCCTCTGCCTTCTGAGATGAGGCAGTGAAGTCCCTCCAACATCCCATGTAGATGATTTCAAGGTCTTCCAGGACCTCATGAAGAGAATAGCAGAGTCCTTACAAATCCCTTTAGAGAAAGTGCGAAAACTGCAACACATCTTAGTGGATATCCTCCACACCTCCCTTCAACACAAGGTTGCCAGTAAATGATGTCCTACTAACATCAGCCAAAGTGATACGGCAGATACCTACCATCATTCCTCCCATGTGCAAAAGAACCAACACAAGGTATTATGGACCTCCAAAGGGCTTGGAGTACCTCTCCTCCCATCCCACTCCAAATGCAGTAAATGAATCACGCAAACATTGCGCCAAGTCCACATCGCATGACAGGGAGCTCAAACATCTGGAGCTCCTCAGTAGTAAAAGTTACTCTTCAGCTGTGCTCCAGCTTTGGGTAGCTAATAACTATGCTCTAATGGTTAAATATGACCATATGAACTACAGCAAATTCACTGATTTTACTGATTATTTGCCACAAGATCAGAAGGACTAGTTCCAAGCTCTCATCTCCAAAGGTTGTCCAAGCCTCCTTGCAAGCCTCCTTGCAAGCCTCGTTGAATGCAGCTGACCCACCACTCACTTTGTGGCCACCACCATAGTAATGCACTGTGCTTCATAGCTACAATCTTTCGGGCTTACAAGAGAGGTTCAGAACATGGTTAAAGATCTTCCATTTGATGGCCCTAAGCTTGTGGAAAGATTCAGGAGCAACCCTTAATTTCTTAGGCTTTGACATTCCTGTGACCTAAAGGAATTTTAGCAGATCACACCCAGTAACTTACATATCAGAGGACTTTAGAACCATCAAAGAAGAGACCTGTGTAACAGAGAAAAAAAATCTCATCCTCTACCACCACTGAGCCAACAGTTTCCATGAAGCAGCCTTTAAGATGCTTTGGATGAGAGCCACAAATCACTCCCCCTGGATCTGTTGCTGCATCACCCTTTCCCCTCCTAACCCAAGAGGATAGTCTTTCCCACTTCAGATCTTCATGGGAGCAAATCACCTCAGACAGATGGGTGCTAGAAGCTGTTACATCAGACTATACCATTCACTTCAGCTCCATCCCCACCTCCAATACCCATCCTCTCTCACAAAAGACCTGTTAAGGCAGCAAGTTCAAGCTCTCCTGCTCTTATGGGTGATCAAACCAGTTTTCCCTTCATTGGGAAGGGGTTCTGCCCAAGAAGAAAGGAGGATGCAGACCAATCCTAGACCTCATAACTCTGAATACAAATATGAAATTGCAGAACTACTAACTGTGGCATGTAACCTATCATTTCAATCAACTTCTGTACCAGCTGACTGGAAAATAGTTAGTATGATGCCATTTTTTTAAAAAGGCTCCAGTGGCGATCCTGGCAATTACAGGACAGTAAGACTAACTTCAATAACAGACAAATTGGTTGGAATTATGTTCTTATATTCTTATGGAACAAAGCCTCCATTCCCTTGAATGATCAAAATGCACACAAATTATAATATAGACTTGTATGCCACAGACTAATGGTCCATTTAGTGCAGTATACAATAGATTCCTCAAAGGAATGCAAAAAAACCCAGAGACAATTATGCAATAACCTCTCCTGATAAGAAGCTTCTCCCCAACCTTAAGCACTTATTGGTCAGTTTATGCCATGAAGGGTTTATTTCCCTTACATATTTTTACTGTGTCTTATCTTGTGTAATAAGAATGTCCAGAATTACACATATAGTTCTCTTACGTTTTGGAATTCTATTCAGTTCTTGGCCTCAAAAATAACTTTGTAGCAGTGAGTTCCACAGAGTAATTGTTGACTATGTAAAATTAATTTTTTTTCAAATTTAAATGCCTCATTTTTCAATTTTGTTAGAAGTTCCCTTCTTGTTATATTAGAAATAAGTGTAAATAAGAGCACTTCTTTTCTCGCTCTAATCCAGACATACTACAGTACACCTTGCTGACACTGCCTCCCCATCCCAGCTTTGTCTTTCTAAACTCAACCGTAATCTTCTCAAAAGCTTCACACATGGAAGTCCCTCCAGGCCTCAAATCATGTGTGTTAGCAACTTTTTTGATATTTTTTTTCTGCTATATTGTGCCTTAAGAGATGGGAACTGAACCTAGTATTCAAGGTGAGGGTGTACATATAGTTATTATAAAATATAAGTTTTGGGAGGGAAATGGGGGGGAGTTTTGATCAAAGAAAGCTCTGTATATACAACCTTTTCTCTCTGAAAAAAGTTGCTTTTACATAAATTGTGATTGTTTTTTTTCATTGGCGCTATTTTCCACTCTGTAACAGAGTGACAAAGGTTCACTTTCATAGCCATTTAACCTGCAGTCACTGAAAGGATTTATGAGGCATAATCATCTTTACAAGGCAAAATGCACACAATGTGATACAAAGCAAGACAATGACATGCCTGATTGAGATGTATGCAGTGTTGAGGTTCATGGGGGTGGGGGATGTCTATGTATTTCCATCCTAGTACTTAAAGGTGAAAAACCTCTATAAAATCTAATAACAAAAGGCAAAACAGCATGCTGCAGCAACAGATAAAATATAAGATATAGCTTTTCATCAGTACTCTATCACCCTGAGTGTCTTGCACCTAATTCTAGCAATTATGAAGGTAATTAGTCAGTAAGTGATTTTCCCTCTTGCAATTCTTGAGTATCAGCGTGGTTTTAATACTTATGTAAAGTTGTTATGTTTGTAGAAATACAGTCAGTCAGCTGGCTCCATGTATACTAATGGATTTAGTGTTGATATTTCAACTCGCCTGTCTGGAAGTGGCTTGAGACCCAGCTAAGGATAAAAGCCTGTGTTGTAAGTTAGTGCGCAGTGCCACACTTGATACAGTTTTTAATGACCTGTCATTTTCCAGTACACAGACCCCTCCTTCCCCTCCCTCCAAATATTTCCATAATAGATCTACAGTGAAATCACATAAAAATCACTTTTTGGCTCCAAATTTCAAACCTAGGTGCCTGAAGGTTAGGGTCCCAAGTCCATATCTAGGCTCCTAAATAAAACTGGTCTGGCTTTCCAAAATGCTGATGACCTGCAGCTCCCATTCAGTACATGGGGAGCGGTGGGTGCTCAGCACTGCTGAAAGTTAGGACAGTGCTAAACTTCTTAGCTAGGGTGAGGCGTTAATGGGTCCAGAGGTAATGGGGACACCACCATTCTCCCCCTCTCATTGCAAGTGGGAGGAGAGATCCCAAGCGAAAGTACCTGGGGCAGTACTAGATGTGATCTTCCTGGTTTCCCCTCCTTGCAACTCTTGTGTATGGGAGAGGGGGAGTACGCTTCTCTCTTGCTCTCTCCTCCATGTTGCAGGAAGGGGTGATGGGCTATCCCACATGGCAGCCAAGCCAGTCACTGACAGTCATTGGACCATGGAGTCAAGAGGAGGCTGCTGATTGGCTCATGTCTGCTGGGGCAGGTGGAGGGGGCGGCTTCTGCATGTAGTGCCATAATGTTGCCAACCCTCCAGAATTGTCCTGGAGTCTCCAGGTATTAAAGATGAAGCTTTATTTAAAGATTATGTCATGTGACGAAATCTCCAGGAATACGTCCAGCCAAAATTGGCAACCCTATCTGGCAAGTGGCCATGTTTGAGTTCTTGCTTTCTGCTGGCCAGTTGGGCTCTGTTCCAGCCCCATCCTTACCTATTGAACTGAATTTCTTATGATGCCAGGGGCTAGGCTGAGTGCCAAACTTGGTCTGGGAGGGATTTTTCCCATATGGCAAAATTGTCAACTGGCTATAAGGTTGTTTTCCCCCACACACACACCTTCCATCCAGCACCTTGGAAGTCCAGTGTGGGTAGGTTAAGTTAAATTATTGCAATGTTGGTCGTCGGTAAGCTACAAAGGGTCCAATGTGAAGTTTTTGTAATCCAATGGGCTGCTTGGGGATAGGCCCAGAGCATTGCAACATCTTCTCATTTCTTGCAGTATGTGACTCCCCTCATCACATCTCTCCTACCTTCTATGTGTAGGAGGGTAAAAAGTTGGGACATAGGGTTCCAGTCAGGGTCCCCAATCAGTCCTGAGCATATAAAGGGGGCACCGCCCTCATATGTGCCTTTAGGTTTGTAGAATCCAGGGCTACTGATTCCCATATGTGATCTGAACTAGTATTGCCATGTTGGGTAGTTTGGGAAGTGGTTCCCTCTTGGGCAAGAATTCTAATCAAATCGTAGCCTCTACCTCTGACCATAGTATGGCATACATGTGTCATTGTTTCCATGTCATCCTGAATTATGTGCATGTCTAAATGTGGGTTTGTTTAGGAACCTAACTTTAAGCACCTGAATTGGTAACTTTTAGCTCAAGTCCTTTTGGTCATCACCCATTATTTTGAAGTGTTTGTATAGCACCTGGCACAATGGGGGCCCTGCCCCCAACTGAGTCTTCTAGCCCCTACTGCAATAGGGATTAATAATAAATAATGATATGCTTTTGCTAAGAAACCATTATTAGGAGTTCTGTATACCTGTGAGATATGATGTATTTGAATCAAGCAGTTAATTGTCCTTTCTCGCTGTACATTAACAAATAGACACCCTCACACACAATGTGGTGATAGCTAAAGAGTAAGTTATATTCATCATGGACCTTGGACTGCCTCATTTGCCCTCAGCCCATTAGTTTATTTCCTTCAGAGCTACTTCTAAGAGCTAACACATCTCTGAGCATCTTCAAAGTGTTATTTTAAAGAAAGCCAGCTTGCCAGAAAGAGTGGGGAGATGGATAAGATCTCAAGTGACTGTCCCTTGTCCAGAATTGACAGTATTCTAACCTGCAAGTGGTACAGAACTAAGATCTGGAATACCACACATAGAGTCATAGAGTTTAAGACCAGAAGGGGCTACTAGATCATCTAATCTGACCTCCTGCACAGTCTCCCACACGGACTCAAGAACTGAAAGAAGTATTACAATGCACAGGAGGCTAGACTATTAGAACAACAGAGGGACCAAGGTGCACCAGAACCCATGGCCCATGAAATGACAAAAATTATTAAATGAAATATACCCACATAATCCTGGCAAGTGACCTGAACCCACACGTTAGGGAGAAAAACAAAAAATCCCAAGGTCACTACCAATCTGAAAATTGTGGTGATCAGTTAGAGCCTGAACATCTGAGCAAAAATCAGCCACTGAAGCATCTGAGAAAGAGACTCGTTGGTGCCATCTCAAAGTCCTGGCCCACCCTCACAATGTCCTATCTCCAGCTGTGGCCATCTCCTGATGTTTCAGAGTAAGGAGATAGGAAAAAAGCCTTCCCAGAATACATTGGGGAGTGGGGGAAGAATCCCTTCCTGACTTCTGCTGATGGCTGGCTGAAACACTGAAGCATGAGCTTTATGAATGTAGGACATAAACTAGAAATTAGCCCCTAGATTGTTGAGCCTGCCTGCTCATAAATTAGCCCCTGCCTGCTATCATCACAAACAACCCTGTCATACAATTTCAATGAAAAACTTGTCTGTCTCTCTCTTAAAACAAGTTACGTTGTTTGCCCCTACAACCCCTACTGTTCTGTTCCAGAAACTCACTTCTTTGATGGTTAGAAACCTTCTTCTAATTTCCAACCTGAAGTTGTTCATGGCCAATTTATATCCATTTGTTTTTGTTCCACCATTGTCCTTTAGTTTATATAGCTCTACACCTTTCCTTATATTTACCCTCATAATGTATTTATAGCAAGTAATCATATCCACCCCCACCTCCAACTTCTTTTTGCAAGACTAATAAGCCAAGCTCTTCCAGTCTCCTCTCATAAGACAGGGCTTCCATACCCCTGATCTTCCAAGCAGCTCTTCCCTGCAACTGGTCCAGTATAAATTCATTTTTTTTGAGCATGCGTGATCAGGTTGTACACAGTATTGCAAATGATGACTTACAGTGCCTGGTACAACAACATTAGTACTTCTCTCTCTACTGGAAATGCCTTGCCTAATACATGCTAGGAACACATTTGCCTTTTTCATAGTCACATCACACTGGTAGTTCATAGTCTTCCTGTAACTGAACCACACATCCAGGTCTCTTTCCTCCATTGCTTCCAGCTGATGTGTCCTCAGCTTGTAGCAGAAATTCTTATTATTAGACCCTATGTGCATGACCTTGCACTTGGTACTATTTAATTGAATCCCATTCTGTCACTCCAGTCTTCAACGTCATCCAGATCTTCCTGTATAATAATCCTATCCTCGTCTATATTGACCATGCCTCCCAGTTTAGTATCATCAACAAATTTCATTAACAAAGTCCTACTTATTGTGCCAACATCATTAATAAAAATATTTAATGAGATTGGTCCCAAGACTGATCCTTGAGGAACTCCACTAGTAACTTTCCGCACAACTCTTCTGCCCTTTAGACAATTCCTTATCCACCTTACAATGCTTGTACTGATCTCCATCTTCCCTAATTTGATTAATAATTTCCCATGTGTCACCGTGTCAAATGCTTCACTGAAGTCCAAGTATATTAGATCTATTGCATTTCCCTTATCTGAAAAAAATCAGTTATTTTCTCAAAGAAGGAAAACATGATCTACATTTGGTAAGCTCATAATTCATTGCATCCCTTTTACTTCTCTACATTTATATATTCTTTCCTTCAAAATTTGTTCTAAAACCTTGCATACTACAGAGGTCAGACTATCTGGTCTGTAATTTTTCCCATTCTTAAATACAGGTATGATGTTAGTATACTCCAGTCATATTGTACTACCCCTGATAGATAGATTTATTAAACATCCTTGCTCCAGGACTAGCAATCTCATGTGCCATTTATTTCAGTATTCTGGGGTGGAAGTTATCTGTTTCCCCGATTTGAGGACATTAAGGTCTTTAAAAGTTTTTCTTCAACCTCAGATGGGGTAATTTCCATTACTAGATACTCATTTCCATCAGCAATACCGCCTTCATGCACATGTTCCATATCATCATCGTAACTGAAAACCAAAGCAAAGTATTCACTTAGTTTTTGGTCCATACCTAGATTATTTTTAATCTCCTTCCCATCCACACTGCATAGAGGCCCTAACTCATCCTTCCTGATTATCTTTTTATTTATATAATTTATTAATTATTTATTTAAAAACCTCTTAATATTTATTTTAATTTCCTTGGAAACAGTTAATTCAGATTGACTTTTAGCAATTCTCACTTTACTTCTACATTTTCTTACCTCCACAATGTAGCCTTATTTTCTGATCAGTCCCTTTTTCTACTCCCTATAGGCTCTCTACCTACTCCTAATAACCTAATACTAGCTTGCAGGATGGTTCCAAGGCATCAAGCCCCACAGTTTATATGGTAATGTGTATAGTGAACCTATTTTAGGATTTAGAGGTTTTTAAAATGCGGAAGCTATTTATTCGGTTTCCAAGATCTGTAAAGTTTAATTCATGGTTACTAAGGGAGTTTTGTTATACAATTGAAGAGCTATGGAAATATTATTTGAAGTGTTAAATTTTGCAAAACATACCCTAAATCAATTCTGTTACATGTGTGATATTTATAGAATTCACAAGGTGTAGTAGTTAAATGTTTTACTGGCTCTTGTATGGGGTGACCTACATCTCATAGTCATTCCAAGCTTCTGCTGATAAAAGTGTATATACTTTTCCATTCATAAGCTATGTAGCATCAGCTTAACATACATGTAATATTAAAGCCAGCATAGTCATCAATTGGGGAAAAAATTAACACAAATCAGATTAACCCCCAAAACTCTAAAATCCACAAAAGAAACTCACCCATTTTGAAGTGTGCCCTGCATGCCAAGTATCACAGAAGCATCACAGTACATCATAAATGAGAACATTGACATATTGCTACACCCACCTCCAGCATCTCAAATACACGCAATAGTTCTAATTCAAATGAGTAGAGAATGGAAAGATTTCCCTGCTGCCCATGGAATTCATCCATCTCCTTCAATTAAACTAAAACACCACGATTAAGCATGAAATTCTCCCTAGCTTATAAAATGTATGAAAAGCCAGTGTTTGTTATTTTACTTTAAATTTCCCCAGTGGGTAGAACACCCATATGCCCCCTACAGGATTTTATCCTTCAAATCCTGCAGATTACTCAAATCCAATAGTAGTCCAGGAGTGTTTATAAGAATGTGGACCCTACTCAGGAAAGTTTATGTGCTTTAAGGTTTTACACTCCCACTCATTACTATAGTACTTGCATGTATGAGTTGTTAAGAAAACCTGTGTTATTGCTTTTTCTGAAATTCATACTATTGTCTGGTTTGGGGAAATTTTTGATACCATAAAATATTTAACATGCTCCAGTCCTTGCACAGGACTTAAACTTGTTGTAGCAAGCTTTTTCCACTACACCATTCATATATCTTTACATACATTACATATAGTGACAAATTCTATGTTTACTTACACTCCAGAAATTGAAATAAATGGTACCGTAAAGTATATAAATTGGCACAGGATTTGGCCCATGGTGCCTTTCCATTGAAATAATACTGTTCTGCAGTATAAGGTATTCCGGTAAACATTTAGTCTATTTTTACACATCAATAACAAATATAGGAATCAGACATCCTAATTAAGTTTTCCATCACACTAGAAAATGTTTTGGCCAATATTTTAGTTGACTTAAACACAACTGCATTATCTCTATAATGTAAAGATCTTTTATTATCTTATCTTTTATTGAAGTTGGAGGATATTTATACAGATATCCTATCATTTACACAATCAATCTTGTGCATTGTTGATCCAGTGTGTTTTCACTAGTTTAAAGTAGTTTCAAATTACAAGTTGCTACATCTGTCATGTGGGCATTGTAGATACAACCAATTAAGCTTTCTGATCACCATGAACATGATTACCAGTTGATCCTGTGGGTAAATTCCTGGATTGTATTAAGCATCAAATACAACATCAGTTGACTGGAACGTAATGAAATGGTGAATCAACACTGAAATTCTGCATATGTAATGGCAACTCCATAAAAATACAAGCTATCACCATAGGTTAGTTATAAATCACAGTAAGGGCATACTTAAAATATATCTGGACTCATTTTGTTCAACATTGCAGGAAAGAGTCACATCTCTGTAGCACAAAGTATTACAAACAAATGTAGGAGTAGCCAAGAAATTTTAAGGGGTGATCAATGATTTCTATGTTGGCTACCCATGAAAAATATTCACCACTTTAGTTAACAGTATAGAACTTGGGGCATACAGTTGTTTATAAATGAACAAGCTCTGCTGTAGAGATAGGAAGCTATTTAGGTTAGGTCAAAATCTGGTGTGCTCCTTTTAATCAGTTTTTACTCAATTGTGGAGTTTCTCCTTTAAAAATGATGTCTAGGAACTGACCAACTTGTAGATGCATATGAAAACCCCAAGCGAATAAATTATATTATGAATTAAATTAACTATTCAAAGTTCAGTAACAATGTCCTGAAAAGATCTCCAGTTAAGGGATTTGTCTTTCCATCTTTTAAATTTAGCATCATTTTGTCCTGGAGGAATACTTGGTGGCCTGCATATCTAGCAACTCAGTGAGAATTGTGGCACTACACCAAATAACATTTCTTTTTCTCCATATTTTTAGAATCATAGCAAGTTGTCTGATATTCTGTCTTTCCAATTGTTCAGTTTGGAAAAATAACGAGATCAATATGCTGCTCAACGCTGCATTATGTGCAGCTGTTTCAAGTTTCTGTAACAATAATTTCAAAACATCAAGGCTACCTTACAACAAAGTAGTCAAGCTGGGGAAGCTTAGTACCTCCTTTTGTTTTATCTCTTTCAAATCTCTCATCAAGCCTACTATTGGCCTCTTTCAAGGCCATGAAAAATGGGTGCATGTTTTATCTAGATGGAAGTATTGGTAGAACTTGTAGAAAGAACATATGGGAAATGACATTTTATTCTCATTAAGTTGACCCTGCTAACTTAGATAAGATTGCATTCCTCCAGCCTTCAAAGTCCTTGACATTAAATGTATAAAAAAGGTTGCAGATTTATAATTATTCATTCAGTTTAACCCTGTGAGATCTATATACCCTCATGTTTGAACCCCTCAGGGGAACATCAGTATGGACTTTTACTGAAATAATCCAGCTGGGCATCGTATTTTACTTGGATATATTTTTACCAAAAAGCTTATGGTGATATAGGCTTCATACCATTGTAATTTTGTGGCACTGAATGGAAGCTTTTGTTTCACAGAAATAAAACCAGAAAGCCTTCTGCAAAAAAAGCAGAATTCGATGGGTTTATTTTTAAAAAAAATCATGGGTCATGATGCCCTCAAGCTCTCCAGAATCTGATAAACTGTTTCAAAAGCTGGATAGAGCAAATGGACAAGATTTCAAAACAGATATCCCCCTACATCTTGTGCCTCTTTTTGAGGACAGTTTATGATATGTACCATTCAGATAAAGCAACTCCTATAGAGAATTGCACATTGGTTTCATTAAGGTTAGATACTCATGTCCAACAAGCAATTACAAAAAGATAATCCCAAATAACCCTATTTACGGCCTTCTCTGCATCTAAAGCTAGACACGGCCTATTATTCATTCTCTGAATGTGATAAATGCTGTTTAATATTTGCCAAGTAATATAATTAGAAGCTCTTCCTGAGTAAAGCCAAATTGATCGGTGTTAATTAGTAATAGTAGTAGGGCTAGAGTTATCCTGTTTGCTAATACCTATGCCAGTATTGTATTGTCTGGATTAATTTGAGACACTAAGAGCTACTGGAAAGTTTTATACAACTTGCTGCTGAAGTACTCTGGCCTTGGAAATCTGCTATTTGGAAAGGCCCAGAGAAAGTTTTGAACTTCATCGGTTGCCATCCCTTTACTTTGTTCTTCATTAATCTGCAGAAGTTGAATTTTTCCAGCAACTAACTGTGTTTTATATTACTGTAGTGCCTAGGGCTCCCAATCGTGCACCAGGTTCCCATTGTACTAGACACTGTACACACACAGTCCCTGCTTTAAAGATCTTACAAGGTAAATATAAGATGAAAGACAGCAGGTGGATACTACTCACAGACAGGGAAGCACAAGGAAACAATGAGATTTTTAAGAGATTCTTTAGTGTTATTAATTTTTTAACATGTCATTTTAACCTTCAAACCCAAGGCCGCCCAGAGGGAGGGGGCAAGTGGAGCAATTTGCCCCAGGCCCCGGGCCCTGCAGGGGCCCCCACGAGAGTTTTCAGGGGCCCCCATGAGAGTTTTCGGCGGGTCTTCGGTGGCAGGTCCTTCAGTGCCGCTGAACACACCTGGAGCGAGTGAAGGACCCACTGCTGAAGACCCCGAGCTTCTTCCGCTCTGGGTCTTTGGTGGCAATTCGGCGGCGAGGGCTTCTTCCGCTCCGGGTCTTCAGCGGCAGGTCCTTCACTCGCTCCAGAACCTGTCGCCGAAGTGCCCCGAAGACCCGGAGCGGAAGGGCCCCTGCCGCTGAAGACCCCAGGCCCCCTGAATCCTCTGGGCGGCCCTGCTCAAACCAGCTTCAAGTATTTTGTGGCAGGTACCCTTTATTCTCAAGTAGACAATTTTCATTAACCTCATCTAAATCACAAGACCTCGAAACCCAAAACATACAATATTCTATCCTGGAACAATAACAGGTTTAACTCTGATAGCTCACAATCCTTCTGGGCTACAATTAGGCACTTTTTGCCATTGGAAAGGGGTACTCCAGCTTTCCAATATGACACACGGCACTTGCTATTATGCCTTTAGGATATGTCAGCATTCCATTGTAACCCAGCTCTGTGGGACTCAGGATTGTGGACTTGGTGTTTCCAAGCCCACACTAGAATGTCCACGCTGCATTGTAAACCTGAGTTTACAAATGCTGGACCAGAATCTCACAGCCTTGTTAATACATCCACACTGCACTATCCAGACCTTCTAACTCAGGTCTCCAGCTTGAGTTACACTCACACTGCCAAATGACAGGGCTTGGACTCAATCCACAGTGGCACTTGGGTTCCAGCCCACCTCCCTAGCAGGGTTCTAGGACAGAGTCCTGAGTGCTTGCTAACTTAAGTCAAACTCATTTCTGTGTGTGGATGGAAGGCGGGGCTTGGGCTTAAATCTGAATCACTAGTGTACAGTCTAGACATACCCTTAAGGTCCTGAGATAGTGGACTCTAAAGTTGTGATGGTTTTACCTCTAAAAATGCAACTTTGAAAGGTATTTTCAGAATATTTTTAACACTTTTTTTTTTAATTCAGCGATCTATATATTTTGATTCTTGGCAATCAGAAACAGCTTTACAGAAGGAGGAAAATGAAAAAAAATAGTTAAAATAACATTTTTAACAAGATATAAAGTAATTTTAAGATGGTTTCCTGTTCAATATTCAGAGTGCGTTTTCAGTATAAATGTTTCACTGGTACTTGTTTGGGATGACCAGCATAGCTAATGTAAGTCTGTTGTCACTTGTAAGTAATGCAGCTATCCAGAACTCATGGAAAAATTTATAAAACACCAACACACAATACAAGATTTACATTTTCTATCCAATAGTCTTAAAACAGATAAGCAAAGTATGCCAAATTCTGCTCCATGTAAACCCACTGATATACTGTGCAATATCTTTCATCCAAAGACATCTGGACAATTCCAGTGAAATTAAGGAGCAAAATTTTGTCCATCCTTTAACATAAAGGGAAAGAATTAAAAAAGTTAGGCTATAGATGTGGTATATTTCAATGCTACTCCTTGAACTTTATTATAAAAGTCACATTTAATCATTAAGAGTATTTGTTTCCCCCCGATGTTTCCTATTAAACTAGCAATTTTTACTTCTACTGTTACAAAATATTCCTTTTTTTTCCTACCAAAAACATACCAATAGGTGTTGGGACTAATGTCTTCCCTTTTCTATATGTATAGTAGTGGCATTTAGGCTGAAACAGAGCATGGTACTGAATCTCCATTAATCCACTCTTTGTCTAATCATTTCCACCAATGCAAAATGAGTGTAGAATGCTACCAGTTTAATTTGGTAACATCTTGTACCCACTCTATGCTCGCTTAATTCACTACACAAAGTGCATGATACCTGGAAATCAGTCATCAGAACTCCAACTCCGCCATTGACTTGCTGTGGACAAGTAATCGCTCTCTATCCCTGAATTCTCTGTCTGTAAAGTAGGGATGATAGTGTTAACCCACCTTGAAGCTAATGTTATGAGGTTTAAATTAGGGCGTGTATAATACATATATTTATATGCTAGCCAGCAATATTAGTGAACACCATTTAGGTACTTATAGACTAATCATGTCACTCCTTAACCTTCACTTTTTTAAGATAAATAGACTGAGCTGCTTGAGTCTACCACTAAAAAAGACATGTTTGCCAATCCCTTGATCACTCTCGTGACTTTTCTCTAAACCGTCTCCCATTTATCAACATCTTTCTTGAATTGTGGACACCAGAACTGGACATGGTATTCAAGCAACGGTGGCACAAGTGCCAACTATAAAGGTAAAATTACTTATTTAAGATTCCCCCATTTATGCCTCCAAGGATTGCCTTTGCCCTTTTGGCCATAGCGTCACACTGGGAGCTCATGTTCAGCTGATTATCCAGCATGACCCCACATCTTTTTCAGAGTCACTGCTTCCCAGGATAGAGTCCCCCATCCATCGCCTATATTGTTTGTTCCTAGATGTATACATGTTCATTTAGCATTATTAAAAGGCATACTGATTGTTTGTGCCTAGCTTACCAAGCTATGCAGATGGCATTGTATCAGTGACCTGTCCTCTTCATTATTTACCATTCCCCCAATTTTTACATCATCTGCAAAACTTTCAGTGATGATTTTATGTTTTCTTCCAGGTTGTTGATAAAAATGTTAAATAGTGTAAGGCCAAGAACCAATCCCTGCAAGACCCCATTAGAAACACACGCATTCAATTATAATTCCCCATTGACAAATAAATTTTAAGACCTATCAATGAGCCAGCTTTTAATCCATTTAATGCGTGCCATATTATTTTTGTATCATTCTAGATTTTAATCAAAATGTCATGAGGTACCAAGTCAAACATCTTACAGAAGTCTATTATGTCAATACTATTAACTTTATCAACCAAATTTGAAGTCTCATCCGTGTGTGTGTGTGTGTGTGTGTGTGTGTGTGTGTGTGTGTGTGTGTGTGTGAAAAGAAGTATTTTCCATAAACCCATGTCAAATTGTTATTCATTCAATTACCTCCCTACAATTCTTTATTAATCGAGTCCTTATCAGATGCTCCATTCTCTTGACAGTGATCAATGTCAGACTAACAGGCCTATAATTACTTGGATCATTCTGTTTACCCTTTTTAAATACTGGCACAACATTAGCTTTCCTCCAGGCTTCTGGAACTTCCCAGGGTTCCAAGACTTATAGAAAATCAACATGAACTGTCCAGAGAGCTGCTCAACCAGCTCTTTTAATGCTCTTGAATGCAAGTTATCCAGACCTTATGCTTTAAAATGGTCTAATTTTAGTAGCTGCTTTTTAACATCCTTCTGAGATAGTAATAGAATGGAAAGAGTGTTTTTATCATATGAGATGACATCACCTTTCCACACACACACCCCGCCCCCGCAATCTCCAAACACAGAACAGAAATATTTATTGAACATTTGTGTCTTTTCTGCATTAATACTGATAATTCTATCATTTCCATCTAGTAATGGACTAATACTATTGTCAGGATTCTTTTTGTTCCTTATGTACTTTAAAAACTCCTTTGTATTGACGATAACTCTGTTGGCCATAAATGTCTCCTTGTGTTCCTTTATCAATTTTCTACAATTCATAACTTCTGATTTATATTCATTACTATCAACTTCCCCTTTCTTACATTTGTTAATGTATTTTATTTTATTTTACACCTGCCTTCCTTCCCCATTAAACCAGCCTTCTTCAGTTGTGGGATTATGGCTTTAGGGGCATCAAGTAAAGTGTTCCTACAGTGATGAAAAAATCCTTTCCATTGTTGTAGGCTCTATCTACATGCAGCGGGGTGGTTACCCCGCTCCTGCAGAGGGGTTTAAAACAGCCCTGACAGAGGGCTGGGGCAAAGGGAAAAGCTACTGGGCTGATTGGGGAAGTAGCCACAGCTGGGCCACGCCCCAATCAGGCCCCAGCTGGCCTGTATAAGAAGGCTGGGAGCCAAGAGCTCAGCAGAGTGTCTCTCTGCCATGAGAGAGAGTGAGCAGGGCCTGGCTGCAGGGAGTGAGATAGGGTACCTGTAGTGGAGCAGGGCTGGGGAGCTCCAGCCTGGATAGCCCCAGGCTGTGGCCTGGTAATAGGCCAAGGGGTATTGGGGGTTGCAGAGGGCAGCCCAGGGCTAGGCCAAGGCAGCAGGTCCGAACCCAACCTTGCCTGTGATGAGTGGCCTATACTGCAGTCTGCCCCAGGGAGCGGGGGCCTAGTTGGTGACTGGCAGCGGCCTTATTCTGAGGTGAAGTAGGGATAGTGGGTGGGGGTTCCCCAGGGAGGGGAGACCCTAGTACTGAGGGGTGTACTGCCAGGGGGCAGCACCCCAGATACAAGGGGCACTGGGGTCCTGGAAGGGACATGGGAGCCTGAGAAAGCAGACAGGTGGATCACCGGCCTGCAGGGGGTGCTCCAGAGGCTGGAGAGCTAATTCCCCAGACAACCAGCAGGAGGCGCTGCAGGGATGAGTCTGGACCCTCTTACACTACACTATGAAGTTATGCTGGTATAACTATGGCATGGCACTGTAGTTATGCCTCTATATTTCCTGTTATATATAGCTTTAGTGTAAGCTTTTGCAGAAAGTCCAATGCCACGGGCCAGATAAAGAATAGTAATTAAAAAAAATAAAATGATGATTTCCCTTCCCCCCCCCCATTTCTTTTTCTACAAATTGTTGACCATGGTGCTGCACTTTTATTCAACCTGAACTCATACTAGAATATAATTGCTTCATTTTTATCTTTATCAGAAAGCCAGCTAACATGAAATTTAATATGGATAAAGTGGGGTTTTCCCTCCCATATAACATTAATTACTACAAACAGCTTGCTAAAAATTTGAAGTGTAACTATCAAGAATAAAAATGAGAAATATTTACTGGATATCTGCCCTGGCTTTGTTTCCCTTGTGATTCTGTCCAATGGCCTAAACTCCATTTAAGAAAGCAAGATAAATTGATTGTAATTCAATTGGATAGCTACTATAGCAAATCTTAACCTAATGCAGATAAGGTAATATAACAATATTAGCGTTTATAATGCAAATGAAAAGGGAGACTTCGCTGCACTGAATCAAGATCAAAATGTGGCAACCAAAGCTCATGTGATGGTCATTCAGTGACCTAGGTGAAGTAGAGCTATGGCTACACAGAATTTTTTAGTGGATAAATAATTCACATAATTTAAGTGGAAAGCAAGTATTTCCTAGCTGTCATATCACCATCAAATGCACTAACTTTTTATAGTACAATGTTATTTGAATTTTCCTAGGATTACATACATATAACATTATTCTGTCTCCTTAAAGAATGTTGGCCTAATACAGCTCTACTATGTTAATTGCATTCTCTTTAGTGGAGCTATTCTGGCATTACTAAGAGCAAAACTTGACCCTTTTTCCTTTTCCATTAATGTACACCATCAGTTCTACTTCCAATTCTCTGTTGCCACTTTATAGCCCCATAGTTTTCTGTTATCTTTTATATTTCATGTTCAAAACCAAATCATATTGCCTCCCCACTATTTGAAAAATAACTCTGAAAAATACCAATCCAACTCAATTAGAGAATATAATCTTTATGCATTTTGTACTCCTCTGGAGTTACAACAGTTTTAACATTGATTCAACTCAAAATAATTAAACCATAACTCTAGACTGTTAGAGACATAGGGCCACGTCAGCCACTCATCTGTCACCTCCCTCAGCTTGTGCAACACACAGTAGAATATTTCTGAAAACTACATAAGCAGAGAACTGCTGCAGTAATATTTTTCTTCAACCTGCCAAATTTGTTTCACCAAAGGCTGATCTGAGAGTTTCTTAGACTGTGGCTAGTACCACCAGTCCACATTTCTGTTACCAAGTCTTTCAGGTTAATCTTTCTCATGCTCTTCTTAGTCAATAAATGAATAAAGTAGTGAAACAAGTGCCAGCATTTCATTGAGTAGCAAAGCAAAGTGGTCATGACCAATACAAATTCATCATTATTCTGATTTCAAAGATAGGCTAACACACGCATGTTATTCTTTGTCTGAGGAGAAGATGGGCTGTTGTCTAGATTACTGGACATGGGACTGGGATTCTAGGAATTCAAGTTCTAATCCTGTTGTGAGAATAATTTGTTGTGTGACCTTAGATTAAATCAAGCAACATTTGTGCCTCCCTCCTGCTCCACAAGAACTGAAGGTAATGACGATCACCTACCTCAGAGATGCTGGGGTGTTCTTAACTTTCAAAGAAAGTGCATGGCATTAAGCAAAGTCAAAAATGAAATGAACTGTGCCATTCCTGTCTCCCAGTACTGTGATGAGTTCACTAGAACCTGCGTTCTGAGTAACTCCTTCTTACTTTCCACTTCAGGTCACAAAACAAAGCTGCAAGTAAAAACAGCTTTCGGGTAACACCCAGATTGGGAGTTAATTTGAAAATGTTCTTAAAACATTGAATTGTGATCAAAGAGGCAGCGTCACATGGAACTGCGTCAGGATGTCTCAGCAGTGAAAGTAGATGGACTCATGTACACTGAAGTCTCACATTCCATCACAGATGCGCTTCCCCCAAGGGCTGATCTCTCTCAGATCTAATTTTTAACCTATAGCCTTTTCCTTCTTCCTATCACTTTCTTTTGCCTGCCTAAGTTTACAGTACACACTACATCTTAATTTAGTTTGCTTGACATGTCCTTCGTTTGGAAAAGAGTCTGCTAATGCTGATTACTATGTGTAAGCAACTCTGTCTCCGAAGAAAAAAAATCAGTCTCTTACTCACTGCTTCACGGAGGGTGTTCCCCAATGATAACAAGCATTTTGGTTTCCAGGACTGCATCTATAGGAAGCAACTGTATTTAATAGTTTTTTTTAATGTACTTCAGCTTTACATTTCTTAGCAGTGTCCCTCTCTGCCCAAGCTGACTGGTAGTATTAGAGGTCAGTTTGTTCTTTATTTCCTTTCAGCTAACCTAAAATCTTTCAGATAGTCAGTAAAGGCTTTCACTTTTCATTTATGATTTAAAACAGTCTGCAGTATAATGGACTGTTTCACTAACCTTGTGGTCTGGAACATTTTTCCTCAGCCCAAGATTCATCTGTCTTTCCTACTCCACTTCTCATTGTGTATATTCTTTTCTATGCTAAATGATAGCATTAAAATGGCTTGCTGCATTATTATTTGTGGCTTGGCTTTTCTCATTACCTGTTGTCTTCACTTCATACCTCTCATCTGGCTTCTCTGTGGGTTTTGCTGCAAGGTGAAAAATCTAGCTCATTCTAGCCAGCATGTGTAGCAAAACAGCAATTTCTCTCTCCAGTCTGCTAGCAGAGACAATTGAGTATTTTTTATATAATTCATATTTCATGTACACTGATTTATTTATTTCCAGCATTTAAGGACCATCTTATTCATCAGGAAAAAAATTAGGGTTGTTTTTACAGTGTGTTAACCTTGACTTAAGTTGGTAGTGACGCTACTTAAGAGTTAAAAATAAGACAGGGTGTTCTCTAACATGGCTAAATTGTTACAGATGTTCACTGTAAGGAAAATAAAATACTGTTGACACTTTCCCTGTGTAGATCACAGAAGATTAGGGTTGGAAGAGACCTCCGGAGGTCATCTAGTCCAACCCCCTGCTCAGAGCAGGACCAACACCAACTAAATCATCCCAGCCAGAGCTTTGTCAAGCTGGGCCTTAAAAACCGCTAAGGATGGAGATTGCACCACCACCTCCCCTAGGTAACCCATTCCAGTGTTTCACCACCCTCCTAGTGAAATAGTTTTTCCTAATATCCAGCCTAGACCTCCCCCACTGCAACTTGAGACCATTGTTCCTTGTTCTGTCATCTGCCACCACTGAGAACAGCCGAGCTCCATCCTCTTTGGAACCCCCCTTCAGGTAGTTGAAGGCTGCTATCAAATCCCCTCTCACTCTTCTCTTCTGCAGACTAAATAACCCCAGTTCCCTTAGCCTCTCCTCGTAAGTCATGTGCCCCAGCCCACTAACCATTTTCACTGCCCTCTGCTGGACTCTCTTCAGTTTGTCCACATCCTTTCTGTAGTGGGGGGCCCAAAACTGGACGTAATACTCCTGATGTGGCCTCACCAGTGCCAAATAGAAGGGAATAATCACTTCCCTCGATCTGCTGGCAATACTCCTACTAATGCACTGAGTACTTCAGCTTTTTACACATCATCTGTCACTAGGTTGCCTCCCCCATTCAGTAAGGGTACCACACTTTCCCTGATCACCTTCTTATTGCTAACATATCTGCAGAAACCCTTCTTGTTACCCTTCACGTCCCTTGCTAGTTGCAACTCCAGTTGTGCTTTGGCCTTCCTGATTATACCCGGCATGCTCGAGCAATATTTTTATACTCCTCCCTAGTCATCTGTCCAAGTTTCCACTTCTTGTAAGTTTCCTTTTTGTGTTTAAGCTCACCAAAGATTTTTCCTTTAAGCCAAGCTGGTCGCCTGCCATATTTGCTATTCTTTCTTCACATCGGGATGGTTTGTTCCTGTGCCCTCAATAAGGCTTCTTTAAAATACAGCCATCTCTCCTGGACTCTTTCCCATCTCATATTAGCCTTCCAGGGGATCCTTCCCACCAGTTACCTGAGGGAGTCAAAATCTGCTTTTCTGAAGTCCAGGGTCTGTATTCTGGTGCTCTCCTTTCTTCCTTGTGTCAGGATCCTGAACTCGACCATCTCATGGTCACTGCTGCCCACGTTGCCACCCACTTCTATTTCCCCTACCAATTCTTCCCTGTTTGTGAGCAGCAGGTCAAGAGAAGCATGGCCCCTAGTTGGTTCCTCCTGCACTTGCACCAGGAAGTTGTCCCCAATACTCTCCAAAAACTTCTTGGATTGTCTGCACACTGCTGTATTGCTCTCCCAGCAGATGTCAGGGTGATTGAGAACCAGGGCCTGTGATCTGGAAACTTCTGTTAGATGGGCGGGGCTGGCTCCCATGAGTCCCCTTGGGGCTTGGGGTTGGCTTTACAATGCCCTGGCTCAGTTTCCTCTTCTCTCAGAGACCCTTAAATCCACAAAGACTTGTGTTTAGTAACTATGCCCCATCGTGTGGTCTGGTTTATTAACATAAAACAAACTCAAAAATAAAGTCTCTTCCTTCCCAGTTTCAAGCTGGGCACAGCCCCTCCTGAGAGTTTGTCTTCCTGCTCTCCCAGCACCTCTTGCCCAGAGTTTGGTCTTCTCTGCCTTAACTACACACCTCCTTCGCTGCTGATGTCTTTCCTCCTGCTGACTCATAGAGTTGTAGAAGCCTTCTGACTCTCTGCAGTGTCAGCAGGCATCTGCTTGCATTCACTTGCAATCACTTCTCTCTCTAGTCCTGATTGGATCATTTGATCCACTGGCCACATAACCCTCAGTAACCCCACCTGAGGACGTGAGTTAACTTTGTCGCAGATGGAGAAAGGCCCAATCACACTGTGACACCCTGGCAAAGGGCAAAGTCAAATTTATCAACATTTTGGTTGCCATTTAAAATGGCATGATCAACTTATGCAGGAATTTAGGAAGAAGACATTACTTAGAACACAGAAGGAGCAAACACCCATGAGGATATGGTGAGAATGTACTTTACAATCTCACTGCATGAGCATATTATGTTTATATCAACTGAAAAATTGAATTGAAAAGTTATTTTTAAAATACTGACTTATTGGGATCTCAACAGAATGTATGCAGAGACATATGCTAACTTGCTTGTAATAAAGTAGCACTTGTACCAAAATATACTTGAACTTTGTGGAGGGTTTAAAACTTAACCTAGATCTGGATCCTAATTACTGAATTGACCAGAGCAAATGGGTTGCCAGGCATCCAGTTTTCAACCAGAACTACCAGTCAAAAGGGGACTCCGGCTGCTCCAGTTGGGGGCCTGCCTGCTCAAGCTCCACGCGGCTCCCAGAAGCAGCCACCAGGACCCTGCAGCCCCTAAGCGCTGGGGCGGCCAGAGACTGGGAGGCTCCATGTGCTACCCTAATCCCCTCCCACACCTCAACCCCCTGCCCCAGCCCAGATCCCCCTCCCATGCCGCAAACCCCTCAGTCCCGGCTCCACCCCCAGCCAGAGCCCACACCCCTTCCCACACTCTGAACCTCTCAGCTCCAGCCCAGAGCCTCCTCCTGCACACCAAACCTGTCATCACTGCCCCAACCAGGGCCTGCATCCCCATCCCAGAGCCCATACCCATACCTGTACCCCAACCCCCTGCCCCAGCCAGGTGAAAGTGAGTAAGGGTGGGGAAGAACGAGCGACGGAGGGAGGGGGGGATGAAGCATGTGTCGGGGGGTGGGAGGCTCGGAGAAGGGGCGGGGCATGAGTGTTCGGTTTTGTGTGATTAGAAAGTTGGCAACCCTAGCAAACGCCCTTGAATTTTGAAGCACTCAAAATTCAGACTGTATGTTTTGGGTATGAAGTCCGCAGTTTAGCTTTAGAAATTGAAATGTTGTAAAGAAAATTCCATACCTTCCTTCAACTACCATGACCTAGGTGAAGAGATTTTTGTTCCCTTTGGGAACTGTAGGCCTGATAGAGTGCTTAGGCTTGATTCTTCAGTATGTAGTGCACAAGCACAGCAGCATACTACTGTGTTACATGGTGCAACTCCAGGGCCTAAAAGTGTAAATTCAACAAGACAGAACTATGCTGAAAGGATTTATTTTAAACCTCACTTTTGCACCTAATCCAGCATTGCTTGTGTACACAGCAGTTGGAAGTCAGCTAAGAGTTGTGTCCACAAGGAACACAACAATAAATCCTTTACTTGTAATAGAAGTCTATGTGCGAATGATTTTGGATTTTGTTTATATCTATATTTTACAGGTACTCTGGTTCACCTTCAACATGTTTAGGCTAATAGGAATCAAGTCAAAGCAAAGTGAAGTTGTGTTGTAACGCAGCAGGCAATAAGACTGAACCCCACCCGACAACTTGTCCTATGTAGCAAAAGTTATTTTGAGAACACAGTTTATATGGCCTTTTGTTTAAGCTAGCCCTGGGAGTTATTCCATTCTTCCTATCACACTGCATGTAGCCATGGCTATCATTTAAGGCATATTTGTTTTCCAGAGACATGTGGTGTCAGTCTTCTGGTAGCGGATTTGTTTCCTGACAAAGATGTTGGATGGCATGAATCCCCACATAATTAAGATATATTACCTTTTTCAACATTTCCTCACGCCAGCCATACCATCATAATCTTCTGTAGACAGAATACAATGGCCTTCATGTTTGAAATATTGCAGGCTAGGTTTACAAGGTGTATAGTATAAGTTCTACTGAAGAGAAACTTATTTAAATGAGGGATAATATTTTGTCCTTATTCCAGTTGAAGATTAACAATTGTCATAAACACTATTTGATCGAAGGACACATTTTCAAAACTGCCTGAGTAAACTTTGAATAGGGACTTATGTGCTTTTGAAAATTTCACTGTCTCATAATGAAGTATAGTAGCTAAACATTATCACCACTTTCAGATTTGGAAATTGATCCATAAAAAAGTTAAATTAATTGTCTAAGCTCACATATCAAATCAATGTCAGAGTGTTCAAAACACTAGACTATGCCATCTCTCTGGCCCAGGATTTTATGGAATCCAAACCAATAGGCTCAGAGTTTCATCTTGAAACTGGAACCATACTCAAATAGACTTTTAGAGTAGTAAAACAAGTTAGCTTGGTCAGCTTTATTTTTCACTCATTTTTCACACTACTTTAGCATTTTGGGGTTCTGTCTGGGGCCAAAGCATCAGAGTAATATGAGAAACTCCTCATGGTGTAACTGCTCTGAAAGTAAGCAGGTAGCACTAGAAAATTTACAAGAAAGCTTGCTCTCGCAAGATGCCCCATGTATTTGTGACTCAAGGAGTTTGGATATCTCAGATAAACATCTGAACTTGTGATGGGAAGTGAATCTCCTAACCTTCTGAGGTTTGCTTATGACTGGTTTGAGTAATTATTACTTTTAACCTCCAAAATGTATATACAATTGCCATCATGATTGTTCAATCCAGGCTTTTAAAATAATTTCTATCTTCAGTGTAAGATTTGTCAATTGTATTTAAAAATACTGCCATATTAAACAACATGTCTCTTCTGTAAGCTATTCCAGAGTGAAGGGCTACAAAGTGAAAGCGCTGGAAAAAAAGAGTTGGAAGAATATTTCTACCCATCAGCATACTAACATTTCTGTAAGCCAAAAGTAAATTCTAACTTGGGTACTGGAGGAAAAAAATCTTGTATAGGATTTAAATTTCACAGTATATCAAAAACCAGCAACGGGATTTTTGAAATTGATCCAGTACGATATCCATCTGGCAGCCAATGGGATTGGTTATCGTACAGAGGAGGCATAGAGAAACTAGCTTAGTAATGTGTATGTCAATGTCTGATAGCTGATTACTCCTCGAGTGCCAGTTTTTGAATATGAAACCAAATCGGAACAGCAGCCAACGAAAGGAACGACAGTAATCCAGCCCCAAACCCACATTACCGTGTCCTGGCATCTGCCTGTGCTCTTCTTCACCTTATTTCTCAACTGATATTACTCTAAGAAATTGCGCACAATTCTCAAGACAGCCCTGGATCAGAAGAACATTACCTCTCCATTTCAAGAAAGCCTCGTGATTCAATGTACTGAAGAAAATTTATAGCAACTTGAATGATAGGAAAATTGACCAGACATACAAAGTTGTCTTTAAGGTTAAAAAAAAGATTGCTCTTGACTCTGTGAAATGTAGTTGCAAGTTCACTGATGATGCTTAAAATATAGTAGATTGACAGTTTAGTTATCAGACCGGTGTTCCATCTAGTACAGTATCCTGTCTGACAGTGGCCTGTATCAGATGTCTTAGAGAAAGGTAGAAGAAAGCACATAATGGATCTTAGTGTCTCTCTAGTCCCGCAACAGTCAGCAGTTGCCTTCTGCCCAAGAACATGAGATATCAAATCTCTTATGATTATTTCACCCTCTCTAATATCATTGCTGATATTCTCTATCCATATTAATTTCTAACCCTTTTTACCCTACATAATTCTTGGCCTCTGTGATACCTAGTGGCAGTGAGTTCCATATGCTAATTATGCACAGTGAGAAGAATGTTTCCTGCTATCAGTTTTAAGCTTGTTGCCTTTCAGATTCATCAGCTGTCCTTTCATTACCTCAACACTGGTACCTGATGTCTTGGTTTCTAATAATCAAGTAACCCTCTTTGCGCTGTCACAGAGAGTTACTTTCTATTTTAGTTATATAATTACCATTGCAACTGAAAAACTATTCATCAGTCCAGGACAAGAGGGAATAAAAGCAGGCAGATAAGACCCCATAAACATCGCTTCCCATCTATTTTTAAAACCCATTAATTTATGTAGTATTTTGTCTTTTGTTATTACAGATGTTACCAGGTCATACTATTACAGTCTTCTAAGTTCTTATTTCTTAGCATGTAAACAAGTATTCAATGTTGGGGTAATATGTTGAGTTATTTTTTGTTAATCAAAGATCTGGTAGCAGTAAATTCTAGATAGAGGGAGCTATGCAGCAGCAGGAGAGCTGCCTATCTGCTGTGGTCTCTAATGACAGTGAAGTCTTGAGACAGAGCTGTTTCCTGAGAATGCTGTGCTCTAGTTGAGTTCTTTCAATAATCTCAAGGGATTGCCTGCATGCTGGTTTGCTTGCTCTGTTCCAGGACTGTTTTATGTGTCTAGGTAAAACAAACTACACTCAGAATATACCCACATTTCACATCACTGATTTTTCCACTGGGAAGCCAACCTGGAAGGGTCTGAACATGTGTCAATTCTTGGTAGAGGATTGGTACCTGTGTCAGAACAGGACACTGTGTTGCAAGAATGGGCTTACCCAACCTGATACAAGATCCAAGTATAAAGAATCAAATCTATAAATTGAACATCAAGATGACAAAGATCCTTATCAACTACCGACATAATGCAACTAGATTAATCTTATTAATATTTGGCAATTACACAGCACTTTCATCTTTATAACTCAGTGCTTTAAAAACAGGTAAGCAAAGCATTGGTAGCTCTTTTGAAGCTGAGAAGGGAACAGCTGCGAATGCAAAGTTTTTTTCACACATTAGCTAAGAAAGTTAATGGAATAAGAAATAATTGATACAATACTTAGAAAAGATTAATATTAGTGTTAGACCATCAGTGATAATGTTAGTCCAGCAACTGAATCACTCACTATTGGGATAACACAACAGATGGAGTTTGAAGTATTCACTAATGCTAATGAGGTTCCAGAACCATATTATTTATTTTAAAATAGGGTTAAATATCAATATAGTCCTCATGAAGATACAGTCCAGATCTTACAAATTCAATATGATCAGTACCTTATCTTAGCACGTCTCTTTTCTAGCATTAGTCTTCATCCAAAGCCACCTGTTCATAATTTTTTTTAACAATATAAAGCAGATTAAGGGGGTTTTGAGAGCTATGTTAATTTATTTTGATTTTTCAGGTGTAATACAAATTAAACATTTGTCTTGCATGGTTTAGGTCAAATAAACTGGTTATCATAGCATGCAATAGACATCGAAAATTCGTTTAGTACATTCTCTTCTACTGACAGAACAGAACATATATTATCAGCATTAATAAAAGGAGAAAGGATTGCTCAATTTAGGACAGTTAATATTGATTTGATAAAGTATCTTGGTATCATTTTATTTTAATTGCATTTGAAGGAGAGACTGGGTTCTAAGGTGTTCATCGATTGTAAATGGGCTCCAACACAGTTTGGTGGTTGTTTTTTTTTTAAAAACACACTACATTAAACCATTCCTCCATCTCAAAGAATCCCATTCTCTGTATTTTTTCTGGAAGGTCTGATCTTTTTTTCACTGATAGCCAAGAGAGCAGCATAACCCTGTCTTTAAGGTGATCATAAGTCTATAATTTAAGAAAATAGTGTGTCTAATCTCTTCTTCTATGAATCCAACTCTGAATCTAAGTTTTATACCTGTGTAAGAGTTTAATATACCAATGGAGTTACTGCTGACTCATGCCTCTGAGAGCAGAATCAAACCCTATGGTTTCTGTTAGTAGAGAGCTTGGTGTTACAGATCCAGTTCACTGTAAGATTGTGTCTTCTTTGTCAGACTCTGAATGATTTTTAAGAGTCTGAACATTTTTGTCTCTAGTGGCCTTTAGCAAAGCCTTTATCTTCCTTTTTAAAAAGGGGCCTGGTTGTTACGAACTTCACTGAACCAGTCTCTTAGGGTACGTCTATACCCAGCCGCTAGTTCGGCGGCTGGCAATCGAACTTCTGGGTTCGACTTATTGCGTCTTGTCTGGACGCGATAAGTCGAACCCGGAAGTGCTCGCCGTCGACTGCGGTACTCCAGCTCGGCGAGAGGAGTACCGCGAAGTCGACGGGGGAGCCTGCCTGCCGCGTGTGGACCGAGGTAAGATCGAACTAAGGTACTTCGAACTTCAGCTACGTTATTCACATAGCTGAAGTTGCATACCTTAGTTCAATTTGGGGGGTTAGTGTAGACCAAGCCTTTAACTTGTCAGCTTTAGACTGCTGTTTCATTTAGACAAATACTTTCAGCTGTCTGCTGAACCTCTTTGCGGTTCACTTTTTTGTTGGCAACTTGCATTGTGCTTCTCCTATTTACAAAAATTAATGCCCTGCTCACACAAGCCTGCAAAAGATTAAATATTCATGCAAGAACCTCATTGCAACATAGCATTAGCTATACAAGACTTTTATAACAACGTGGGAAATAGTGTGAATGCTCAATCACTTTGAAAATTACTGCCAACATCAGAATTGGCATTGATATGGAAACAATAATTACAAGTGAACTTTCAGGTCTGATGCAATTAAATCAATAGAACTTATTCAATAAACTTGATCATTTCTGTGATTATTCTGAAGAGAGATGAACCTTCCCTTTTCTCCCACAGAAATGTTTATGAATAAATTTATGGTCAAGTCTGGTCAAATGTGCAGATACCCTAATGAGACTTCATGAGCAGGAGATTAGCTTTTAATATTAAGATTCTATGGGGTAAGTGCTCCCTTTTTGTGTTTGAGGTGTACCTGACCCAGAAATATATTTCACTTTGACACCAGAATTCAGCCTGAAATTCTTTTTGTGCTGCACATGTGAGAGGTGAGAATGAATGATAAAGGAGATTCCTTTGACTCTGCCCACTCATTTGCAAAGCAAAGCACAGCCACCTGAGTTTCTAACAATTAGAAATGGCATGTGGGTATGTTGTTTCTTTTTTAACTTTTTCCCCCCTTCCAGTATCCCTTTCCCTTTCGGTGTTTCTATTTAGAACATCTCCAAGTCTGATGGTAATCCTCTAGACACAAAGACGTTTGACATCAGTGATAGACAAGGTAGCAGAACTTTGAAAATGGTGTCAATATGAGGGAAGGAAAGCAGCCCAGAATCTACAAAACATTTTCTAGGATCATAGTTGAATTTTTAAGAATTAATGACTGAGGCCAAGGCCGTGCAGAGGAAGAAGAAAACTGAACTTCCTTAATGGGACAAAACTGCACCTGACCCAGTAATCCAAAAGAGAAAAAACAACAACAAAGAAACAACCTGAGAATTTAGATCTACTGTGCTTGTGGAGTACTAACAATCAAAGCTGGAGCAGAAAATTTTATCTCCACAAATACTTGTTCATGAAACGTGAAAAGTTTCTTTTCATCTACATATTTGCCAGTAAATCTCAAATGCTTTCCGCTCACATTCTAACCAACATAAGAGCTTACAATGGAAACATGCAGGTTGCCATAGTTACTTCAAATGTAAATTTGGATGGGACTCCGTAGTGAAGAGATAAACACTAGCAGAAGGTTAGCGTAGGAAGGTGTCATAAAAATGGGTTTTAAAGACAGATTTGAAGGAGGAGGGGCTGCTTATCACAAGTATTGGTGTCTGTTTCAAGCATGTTTTATTTTAAGAAGTGAAAAAGGATAGGGGAAATAGGATATAGTGGAAGATGATGAGGAAGGGAGCGTTAACAAAGAGATAGTTCCTCAGGTCTCATTCTCTGACCATAGGCTGTAACAACATTAAAAGTTGCAAGGATGTTGACTTCTGTTCCTAGCCTCGCCTCTAGATGGGCAATTTAAGAAGAGCAACAAATGATTTTACATTAATCTGTATCAATTGGCCAAGCTAAGAGAGATACAAAGATGTAACTGATTCCATGCATTATTTTTTGGAATATAAGTATCTGGAAAAGTATGTCAGTAAATGTAACAACACTCAGTGCCCAACTAGTCTTGTCATACGGCAAGGATTGGGGCAGGGTATTGTCTATGAAATGGCTCTGAAGTATTTTAGGGCTTATCTAACATGCAGCAAGCTGGAGTGAAAGTCTATAACTCGCTACGCTGCCATGCACTAATTGTCCACGTGGACCCTTCTTCCATGCACTAGAATTCCCCGACGGCGCTTTCACCTGCCAGTGTTTGAAATCTACAGCAGTGCATTAAAGCATACTAGGGAACTTTCAGTGACATGCTAGAATGCTGAAGATTTACACCCCAGCTCGCTGCTCACTAACTCTCTGTCTAGACAAGTCCTTAATCTATCTGTCCAGAGTGAGGGTGCTGTTCTTAATGTAGTGCCAGTGCTGCAGGGTATCGATGGACTGGGATCAGTCATTTGGTTCAGTCACCTTTTCCTGTTCTGGTACCAAAATGCCCCTGGCCTGTACTAGGCAGGTCTGAGTGGCAATAAGCATTTCCAATAAATCTAATTACTAGTGTGATGAGACCACTGCCAGTTATACAGTCGAAAATTGTCTGTTTCCTTGTACTCTCCTGTCTGTCTTTATCCATCTGTTGTCCATCTCTTACACTTACATGACAACTCTTTGGGAGAAGCACCACTTTTTTGTCCTGTGTTTGTGCAGCACCTAGCACAACGGGGGACTGGCCCATGAGTGAGGCTCTCAGGCACTGCTGCAATACCAATAAAAAAACAGTATTATCTAATATGAAATTGTACTGGTACCAATGAAAGCATTCCAGCCTGTGTCCCTTTTCCCTTTACTGCTGACCTCAAAATCAATATGCATTCTTAGAATAATGGAGGGTGAATTGCTGAAATTTTTCTTCAACTCCATGTCCCTTGTGATTTCTTCTTCCTTTAAAAGTCAGTTCTTATAACTTTTTAAGCAAACTAATCACATAACTTGACTATTCATTAGACTCATCCTGTGAAAAAACATGAACAAATCAACATACATCAAAGGCAAAAGTTTCTGATATTTTATATTAAATGCTCCTCTTTCACATACACTTAATCTCAACTCCACGGTTTAAAACATGATATTACTTTTTGGAGCTTTGAATTCAACGAAATATAAATGCTCCAGTTTCATATAGGTATGCATTCAAGTTAGGCAGTTGTTCAGTCACTTATGAGGGATTCCACATTTTTAAATGTTTAAGGACTTTTTAAACTATCACCTAAGGATTTTTGCACATATTTGAGAACATAATGGTAAACAGGGTATTACATAAGCTTAATTGAAGGCATTCTGTAACTCATACAATACATCTGGAGATGTAAAAACAAGTCTTCGAGTAACACACATCAACTAAAGCCCTACACAGTAACCAGTAGTACCAGATGGAAAATACTATGGCAATTTGTTTGAAAAAAAAACCACATCCTAACTACTCTAAGGTTTACATTGGTTGGGGCAAAATTAGACTCATGCCCCCATTGTTTTCGGTGATATGAAAAGAAAGATAACCATGGGCTATTTTGGGCAAGGTTCAAGTTTTTTGGAAGAGTCCCTAGCAACATGAGCACATAGTGAGTGTACAAGCACCAATATTTTCATCAGTTAATTAAATAAAGTCTTCAACTACTGGTGGTGTAACTTATCGGTAAACCGTCCATCTTGGGTAACCCATGAAGCAAATTAAATGCTAACACGCAGATTCTATTGCGTTCTGCTTGTTGGTGTTCAGATATTGATTTTATGAGTTCGAGTTCCCAAAATCCCCCCCGTAATCTCTTCATATCAAACAGTTCACTAAAAGAAATGTCATGAAACTGAGATAAAGTAACCTATACTGTGTCTGAAAGATGTTGAATGACTGAGTCACACACCATGAACTGCTTTTGGAAACATTTGTCAATAAAACCAATGTGAAACCAACTGAACTGTTACTCAAAGATCAAAGTTACTGAAAGATGATCTTGTGTCTGGGTTTAGCAACATTCAGATACTCTTTTCAATACTGCCTGTGTATTTTTAATATTAAGATGGCAAGAGCTTGCTCAGCCACACTTACCAGTTTGAATCTCCAGGGAAAGAGAAAAAGAAATAAACAGACAGGTAGCTTTGAAGCAGTGCAATTTTCAATATGCTTTTGTGTTCTCAAAACTTTTGGTGCAAAACTGACAACCTTGACCTGCTAACCCCAAGGACATCTAGTCCTCCGCAATAAATCACATGACCATCTCCCACTGAGCTCTGATATGATACTGTTGCCATAGCACTGAAAGGCAAACGTAGCAACAGAAACCTCAGCCCCTAAAGTATACAACTTCAAATGACATTTTTAAAATAAATAAAATTAGTTACCCAAGCTTGCTCATTTCCAAAAGGAATGTCAGGTTCTTTTTGTTCATACATACAAGAGATGAGGTATAATTACTACTGAAATCAGTAGATGAGCACTACTCAATGGGTAATAAAATACTCTCTAATAAGATGCCTTTTGATACCTTTTTTGTAGAGGCAACACAGTTTAGTTTTGATTTTAACCTGGGTCAATACGAGTGCTTTGCTGAACTGGGATTAATAAACACAGTAGTCACTTCAGATGCAAATATTGTTCTGTAACACAAAAGCATGAAGTTGTGTTGCTGCTTGTTCATGCTAATTAAAATCAGAAACTTAAAATGAGGGTCCCACTACATTGAAAGCTTCTTTTTCTGCTATCTGTGAATGTGTTCCTCTGATTGATTATTCACTGCACCTTGTAACTGTTTGCATAGCTATGGGGAGGGGAAAGCTATTAATAACTTCATATCTGAAGCTGTCTACATGAAGCTCCTCAACTTCAATGCACCTATATACAAATAAGTTTGTCTTTAACAGAGTTCAAATCATGCTCTAATCAGGCCTAAACACATTGGGAAGAATATTGTTTTGTGTAGTTTTGCAGGACCGAGTCGATTCCAGTAGCATTTAAAAAAAGCAGAGTGTGTCTATAAAAGGGATACACCGCTCGGCAGGCAGGCTAAAGATGGTGTAGGGCATATACATACAGGTATTTTTATTAATTTTAGAAATAAAGAACAATTACTCTCCTTGCTTTGTCTCCCATCTAATTCTTCTGAGCTAAACATAATTCCAAAAGCAAATCTCTGGATAAAAGCAGACATTCTGATTAGGAAAGTGATAATAGTGATAAAGACGATTTGAGGTGGTAATTCCTATGGCACTTCACCATTGTACTTTACAAGTTTACTAGCAGCAATCAAGCGGAACCAGTTTAAGTCATCCCGACTGATTAGACTTGTTTACTTGTTATAACAAATTACCCAGACAAAAAAAGGAAATGCAGCTTCAACAACCCCAGTCCCCTCCAAGAAGGGAGAGTAAACCAACCCCCCTTTACCTGTCCTCAACAGGGAATTTAGTGAACACCTAATCACTAGCTAGGGCAAACAGATGTCCTTCCTTCATTTTCACACAGGAAAACTACATTTCCAGAAAGCAGAACCATATAAAACTCCAAAGCGGAGATTTGGCCTAAAGAGTAATACTCCACGTGCAGATGGGCACAAATGGGGAAAAGTAGTTCTTTTGCAGTTCTCAGGCTATTTTAGTGGTTTCTGCTTTGTCCCTGTAAAGAGGAAATGGAATTCAAGCAAGAAATATTTCTTGTCCAATTTGGTAGGATCCAAAGTTTGGATAATCTTTGAATCTATCCAATCTTCTGAAGTTCCTCTTCATCACAAACTACATTATATGATGACTCTGCATCATTACATTGCTTTAATGAAAAGTGATATCATAAAACTAAGATGGTGCATTGACAAATGGACAAACATTCCACTGAACATCTCCAAATTCATCCTATCTCATAAGCTTTTTAAGTTCATCGCATTATTTTAAGTTAATCCCAAAAATGCCTGTGAAAGAAGTAAGACACAAGATGATTCTCATAGTGACAGCTGACTGTTCACATTTGTGTTGATGTACCTAGAATCACAACTCTTAAACTGTTTTAATCTTCAGCTGGTCTTTTCAGAGGAGTTGTCTATGAATTAGAACGCATTTCTCTCCCTTACTTATTGCAGATAAATATGAGAATCAAGATAGTAACACTCATGGCAAGTCAAGTACGCACAAAAATTATACCATCTGGCACAATTAGTCAGCCTTACGGGTGGTTAATGAACTGTAATATACACAATCAAACATGCATGCCATGGATGCAACAGTTTATGATACAACTGAAAATCTAAGTTTAGGAAGGTATATTTAAAAAGGCTCCAATTTTTCTAGTATACAAAGGGATTAGCATTTCTAACTTTTCCACCAAGCCATTTCTGTGTCTCTTGCTGTCTCAGTAACAGCAAATGCACAACAGAATGATTTTTATCAAGCTAAAGATTAGGTTTGGTTACAGATTTAGAAAAAGCATTAAAAATAAACCGTATCTAATTCAAATTGTGTCTGTGGTAATTTCCGTGTATTCATAACAAACAGTGATAAGGCAAAATAGAAAAACCCTTATTAAAATTCCACAATACAACTCTAATTTGAATATAGCAATTCTCTGCTGTGCATCAAGAATGACAGATGCCACCATCCTCTGTCCCTCATTCTTTTTTCATACACTCATTAGTGGTGCCTGAGGAATCAACCCTAATGTGTCCGTCCACTGAGAGAAGCCAGCAGCTGTTACCTTTCCTCCACAGATATCATTCCAGCACTCCTACCATCCAACTGCCAGAGAGAAAATTAACATCTTAAATGTGTCATTTTATAGTCGCTCCTACTACCTCTGCTGCACCAACATTTCCGTTAACAAACCGCCTTTCCTTCAAGGGTTCAGTACTTGTCTACACTGAAATAATGCTCATGTGTGGCATTCCAAGATACTAACTACATATAAAAAACTGAAGGCAAAATTGTTTAATTTTAACTGCTTATCCAAAATATACGAAGTGTATTGCATTATGGCACTGATTCAGTAAAGCACTTGAGCTTGAGAGCTCTGCTGAATTGGACCCCATATTCCCTTCTGTCATCTCCAGAATCAGTGGCTCACAGTAATTGTATGAAAAGACATGGCTGCACATATATGAAAAGCAGAGTCAGATCCTTGCCTGGCTTGCTTGTACACATGCCTGATTCTGATGACGGGTGGGTATGGAGAAATCAGCTTCCATTTGTCTCAAGCAATGTCTCATTGCATATGGGACTAAGAAACGTCTATGGCAGGGGTTCTCAAACTGGGGGTTGGGACCCCGCAGGGGGTTGTGAGATTATTACATGGGGGGTCGCAAGCTGCCAGCCTCCACCCCAAACCCCGCTTTGCCTCCAGCATTTATAATGGTGTTAAATATATAAACAAGTGTTTTTAATTTATGCGGGGGGGTCATACTCAGAGGCTTGCTGTGTGAAAGGGGTCAACAGTACAATAGTTTGAGAACCACTGGTCCATGGGACTATGAGAACATCTGTGCAATCTTAAGTCACTTTCTGCAACTAAAATACCATCTGAATATTTGCAGAGAGCAAACACAAAAGGGCCAAAGCAATTTTATTTGTAATATTCCAAGTCTTGAAGAAATACTTGTTATTCATTCATTCAGATCTTGTATTTACCTCCTTTATATAGGGATGATGAAAGACATAACCAGATATCTGTTAAGAGCTACGTACATGGGAGGCATTAAGATACCTATAGAAGAAGACAACAAAAGTTAAGCTCTCAATTCCATATTCTTTCCTTTATAGCAGAGTAGGCTGCACCCTGAAATCCATTTCAACAGTTTTTGGGAGCAGACAGCATCTCCTTTCATACACTCCATGAATGAGACAAAAAGTCTGGGACATTTTTTAAAAGGTTTTGTTCTATTCAGGCACCAGGCAAGAGCCCTACACATGTTCAGTGAGTGCCACACCACCTCTTCTCTGCTAGAGTGGGGTTTAGTGTAAAACACAGATGGATGCTTTGGCGGATATGAAAGTCCAACACCACTTTTAGGGATGAACTTAGGGTGCAGGCTTGTAGAAACCTGTGGAACACTGTATGTGGGGGAGGGGGTTAATCATGAGCACCCCTAGGTCCCTGACTTTTCTGACCAACATGATAGCAACCAGAAATGCTACCTTCATAAAAAGATGTAGCAAAAAACAGGATGCCGGGACCTCAATCCAGGGCTGATAAAACTAGGTTCAAGTTCCAGGGTGGTACTGCAATGTGTTGTATTATAGAACTCCAGGCACCGGCCTCCTTATAAAGACAGTTTCACCACCAGAGGGAAATTATAAATCAAACCCTTCAGGTAGCATGCAGTGACCGGGTGGGAAAATACAGAGTTAGGCTTCTACCAGAGAATGAAATGTGCTGATGGCCAACAAGTATACTTGGAAGGAGCTAATACATAGCCCCGAGTATTTCAAGGAAAGTGGTAGTTCAGTATGTCTGGGATCTTAGCTTGTGAAGGGTAAATCCCTTGCTGGTTACCTAAAACTTAAGTCTTTTCCATTTCATTTCCTAGCATTTCCTGGTATAGTCCTTCCTACTCCTACTCTAACTCTGATACCCATATAAATACCGTGCCCTCATACGAAGCATGAAGTCCATCCTTTGTCCTGGGTTATAGCTGACAGATCAGAGGAAGGTGAAAAAGAGGCACAAATTAAAGAATTTTGAGATCATGTGTTCTGTGGAAATTAGGGAGGACCCTACCTTTCTTAAACTAACCACATCCTGTGACATACAAGACAATCTTCCATTATAGGCAAAACTTCAGTGTGACATTGTGATGCTTTCTTGGGGTGCCCATGACTATGAGTTACCTTGTTACCCCCACTGCCTCCTCTCCAGATACAGGAAGAGTAGCTTATGCTAGAATGAATGTCGGCTCCCAGAGACCACCAGTCTGTTAGCCTACCAAACAATCTCCTTTTACGGACTCTGCTGAAGAAATTCTCCCGTCCTAGGTATATGCGTAACCTGAAGTGCACTACACATAGTGACTATCACTCAAAGAACATCATGAGACTTCTGTAACAGAAATACTGCAAATTTCTAGTACAAACTTCTCAGCAAGATGTTCTCTTTTGATGTTTATATACCTCTGGTGTATACATTTTAATATCAAAATATTAGGAATGATACTAATAAAAGCTCTGCAGTCTGAGGAGATCCTAATTAAAATAAAATTTTGCACTCATTTTTTGCAAAAGGTTTTCTTCAATTCTGTTTCTTTGAAGCCAAATTTTATTCCTGGTTTGCACCAATGTAAGTAGGTGTGGCAAGATTTTTAATCGATAACTGTCGGTGACTACCGATTTCAGATGATACACTAAAGAGATTTTAAAAATATCAATCTGTAACAGTCACTGTGCTTGCAGGGATCAGGTGTCATCAACCCTGCAGCCATTCAGGGAGCTCTGTGCACCCCTGCTGTCTTTGGAGCGAGTGGGGCCCTGACAGGAGAGCTGAAGAAGGCTGTCTGGGTTGCCTTAGATCTGGTGACACCCAATCCCTGCAGGCACAGGGGGCGGGAGGCAGTTACAGTCCTGGTAGGGCAAAGCAGAGACCTTCATCCAGGACTATAAGGAGGACGAGGAGCCCCCGGCCACAAGGGAGGCCACCCCACTTGAGCCCTCTGCTCTGCTCCACCAGGACTGCAGCTTTCCCTGCACCTTGTACCTGCGGGACTGGGTGTCACTGGCCCTGTGGCTGTGCAGGGATCCCTCTGCAGCTCTGTTGTCATGGGAGTGAGAGAGTGTGGCCTTCTCCTAATACGTCACCTCAACCTTCTCCTTACAGCTCAACCTGCTCCTTTCAGTCCTGGCAGTGTGTATGTGTGGGGGGTTGTGATAAATGAAATGGGGGGGGAACTCCCTTTTACGGACCAACCCAGCCAGTTAGCTATAAAATCCCTCGTAGTAGCTGTTCTCTACTACCTGTAAAGGGTTAAAAGAAGTTAGTGGGTACCTGTCCAGGAGAGCCAATGGGAAGGCTAGAACTTTTTAAAAATTGAAACAAGACTCCCTCTTTGCCTGTCTGTGGTTGTTCTCCCAGAGTGAGGGGACAGGACAGAACTATGCTGTAAGCAGCTTGAGGCCACGTATGAAAAATCATCAGGATTATACCTAGAAGCTACTCATTTAAAACCCCAGATATGTAAGTAGATTAGGAAATGTCTAGGAAGACGGGATTAGGTTGATTCCTTTTATGTCTTTATAGCTTGTGGACTTCTCTGTGCTAACCCCAGGTGCTTTTGTTTTGCTTGTAACCTTTAAGCTGGACCTCAAGAAACTATCCTTAATGCTTAATCTTTGTAGTTGCTCTTTTTAAAGCTAGCAATAGCCTGAGTTCCCAGATATATTTTCTTCCTTTTGTTTTTTAATAAAATTTACCTTTTTTAAGAACAGAATTGGATTTTTGTGTCCTAAGAGGTTTGTGCACATGTTGTTTAAATAGCTGGTGGCAACAGCTGATTTCCTTTGTTTTCTTTCTCAGCTCTTCCCAGGAGGGGTGGGTGAAAGGGCTTGAGGGTACTCCACAGGAAGGAATTCCCAAGCGCACCTTCCTGGGTTCTGAAAGGGGTTTTGCACTTGGGTGATGGCAGTTTTTACCAATCCAAGGTCAAAAAAAAAGCTGTAACCTTGGGAGTTTAATACAAGCCTGTAGTGGCCAGTATTAATTTTTAGTCTTTGCAGGCCACCACCTTCTGGAATCCAAGTGCCAGAGTGGGGAATCAGCCTTGACGGGGTGTCTTTGCTTCACTGGGCTAAGACAACCACAGCCTCCCTAAAACTTTGTGTGCAGGTGTCTTGGGCCCCTTTGCCACAAAGGAAGCCCATTCAGCGCTGCCTTATGCCCAGCCCTACCGCCCAAACTGTAAAAATGAAGATAGTTATAAACTGAAAAAAATCGTAAATGAAAAAAATCAATAAAAATGATCAAAATTAGAAAAAATATATATTTAGGGTTGGCAGTTTTCTAAGTAAGATTAGTTTGATCACAGTTATTAGTGTTACCTCTGATTGCACCAGTGTGAACACAGTAGAAGCTGGTCTGTATTTTCAATCATGTTTTGGAACAGTGGGAAGATGCCTTTTGTCTGAATAGGTTTATGTTTCTTGTCATTTTTATATTTCTTTTAAAAGATTAATCAGATTTCAAGTTTTAAGTACAATTTTTAGCTTTTTACAAATATTTTTAGATCAGCTCAATTCTCATTTTATTTACATACAAGTAGAGCAGCGAGTCTCAAACTGTGGGTCGGGACCCCAAAGTGGGTTGCAACCCCATTTAATGGGGTCACCAGGGCTGGCTTCTGCCCTACGCGGCAGGGCTCAGGTTACAGGCCCCCCGGCCTGGTGCTGAAAGCCTTTGGCTTTGGGCCCCCTGACCAGGATGGTGGGGCTTAGATAGGCTCAGGGTCCAGTCCCCATCCTGGGATCGTGTAGTAATTTTTGTTGTCGAAAGGGGGTTGCGGTGCAATGAAGTTTGAGAACCCCTGGAGTAGAGGTATTCATGAGTGTGCAGTGCTAGGTCTTAACTTTGTAAAATATTAAACTATTCATCACCTTCACTTATACTTATTGCAATGCTCCACTGTTCAGTTGACTTTGTTATATAAGTCAATTTGTACCTACAAGAATAAATTAGACCGCTCACTTGTGTATGTGCCTATAGTTTCTGCAAAATGTAAACTACTTAAGTGAACCTCATAGGCAGAAAGAAACTTAATCTAACTTGCAACGTGTGTAAGCGATCAGCTTGGTGAGGAGTTGTAATAAGAGGATAAGAGATTAATGAGAAGATTAGATGAAAGCAGGGAATACACTGCATAACAGAGGCTAGAAATGAGATTAATTAGGATAAAGTAAAGATGCTTTATTATGGAGGGTGGAGGGGCTGGCTAGCTAGGCCATTGGTATATTTTAGGTGGGGTTGGGAAAGAAAAAACATTTGCTTACGGTGAATTTTCAGTTGTTCCTATTTGGTTTTAAGATAGCAAAAGGTAAAGTGGTAAGTCATGAGCACAAGTCAATCACAGAATGCCATTTACCCTGGGGGGGAAATATTTAAAGATGAGCTAAAGCTGCTGACTCAAAATTGGATTTGTAACACTGTCAATTCAGGTTTGTTTGGATCAGGGGCTATGCTTTGGCCTCTCATAGAATTAAAGGGGCAGACACCCAGATCTATTTGAGCTGTGGTTGACTAAAGATCCAAGGATCGGGAAGAAGCAATATTACATTACCAATCTTTGAGCCAGCCAGGAGCCTGTTCATCCCCTGGGACAATATAATACATCTGCTGTCATTTACACCAACTGGTAACAGCATCAAAGGAGACATTTGAAAGTCCCCTACCAAAGGGGAACCCCTAGTGGGCTGAGACTGTTAACACAGACCATGGTTTAGAGGGGATTCAAACATGTTATTTGGGGGTCACTATAAACTTTGGCTCCAGTTCCATGTTGACATTTCAGAGTTCTGGTGTGTTCAGATGACATATTTTTGTTTTGAAACTAGATTATTGCAATTTTCAACAGTTGATCATCACAAATTGATATCAAAAATGTAAAAGCAACAAAACCGGTTCTGTATGAACAATCCCAGTGATGCAGTGGTGTAGATGTGTACGGGGAGATTTTGGCAAACCATTAAAGTGACTGAAACCACTATGGCTTATTGTTAAAAGCAACCTATTAAGCAGTCTCAGCTTGACCAAGGCAGGAGGGGAGAGGGTTTGGGGTGCCACAGAAAGGGTGGCTTAACCCCGCATCCTTCCTGATAAGAATTGTGTTGAAGTTGCTGATACATGCATTTTAAAAGAGCAGGATGTGCCCCAGGAATATCTATTGGGGTCTCAAGGCTGCAAACTCTGGAAAAACCCACACCTGGTTAATCAAGAATCAGAAGGAACCTCTTGCTTGACCATTGAAACTGCTTACTTGACAAGTTTTCTTTAAGGGACATGTCATTCTATTACTAATGTATAACTAAGCAGGGGAAAGCTTGAGATAGTTGGACTCGTTTAGACTCTTTGACCCCGTGGCATACTTCACTTAACTCTGACATGCTTGATCCATGTGGTTCTTATTCTGAGTAGTCACTCCAATGACAACATAATCAATTCTAATATCCTCACACCACATTTAGACATTAGATCAGAGGCAAAGTGCCAACTACTGATATACCAATAGCACCTCCGACAGCAACTGTATTTTTCCTGGAAGTTCCCATCTAAGTATTGACTTGGCCTGACAGTGGTAAGTTGGGGAAATACAATTAGCTCAAAAGTGAGGTATTATAGTTGCAGGTTAAAATCTGTATAGCTGTATTATCTGGGATTTCATCAAGTATTTTTAATTCTGTGGTTTATTGCCCTGAAAGTTGGATATTCATTAACATATTGCATTCCAAAGTAGAGATGAATGGGAATGGGTTTTTTCCACCCCTAACAAAGCTGGACAAAAATTAGTTTTTTTTATTTAAGTTTTCCCATGAGTTTTGTTTTTTCAACAAAACATAAAAAAGCCAAACAATTTAATCCACCCCTCCCCCCACCCAAATTCTCCTTTGGAAATGTCACCATGTGTCTTGGGTGGGTTGTAGTTCAGGTTCATCATATTCCCATTCTCCCCTACTGGCTGGGCTCCATCTCGCATGCTGCACCACAATCTCCCCTCTCCCATCCCACTGCGATGCATCATGTGAGTCTCATGGCTAAGGGGCATCATGGGAGATGTTGTCCGATTAGGAGCTTGGCTCATCAAGGAGAATGGGGGCATCAGGTGCCTAAACTACATATGAGACACCACAGCTACATTTTCAATTATTAATTTTTACATTTTCACGTGAAAGGAACACTTTCCAGTTTCACACATTTGGTTTTTTGACTGAAAAGTTTTCTACAGAAAGCAAACACTTCTCAGGAAAAACTTTGTTTAGGTGAAAATCCATTTTTCTGTCAAAAAAAAAAAAACATTTGCATCTACAAAACAAAAGAGGTGATTATGCACTCATCTTAGTTCTTCCAGACAAATTTTTCTGCTTCTAATTTGTAAGTCTGTGCCAATCTGTAGAGCACTTAGATGGGATTTCTTGATAGCAAAATAATAGGTCATTATATTTAGAGGGTCATTTTTTTACTATTTGCAATTTCATTTGCAAAAGGCTTAAATAAATCTTATGAATTTGGGATCCAATTGCTTGGAAAGAACTAATAGTTTCTTCTCTCACATAATTTAAAATCTTCAGAAGAACACACTACATCAATCATATTTTCATGAGCAACAACTGAGAAACAACACATCTCGCCTGCTGCTTCCCACTTTTTATGACATGGGAAATTATTCAACTTCTCTACTCTGAGGCTTGCTGAAAGATGGGAAGATGGAGAGGCTTTTGGCAGCAGCTGTTAACCCACCTGCAGAGACAACTTCTGTCTCATTTCATCTGCTGAATTGCTCGAGCCACCAGACTAATGTTTACTTGTTCACAATTAAAGTCACCACATAGTCCCCTGAGATTCTTCGAGAAAGGAATGTCCGAGCTTTCAGGGCCTGAATTCCAAGCTATTCTCCTTGTTTAAATATTGATGACCATTTAGACTGAGCATATCCTGGAATGCTGAATGCTAATGTCAGGAAGCAATAAATCCTTAGTGAGAGAGTATACACAACCATTCAATATTAACATTTCTTCTATGCTGGGAGTACTAAATTGCATGTTTACTTGTATTCCACATTATGATCATGTTCATAGGTTACCATCATTTTAATAGTTATATTCAGTACTAAGCCTGTATTTTTAGGGCATTTATTTGTCTAAAATGTAGTTGGCCTTAATAGCAGCTGTTTAAGCAGAAAGGTATTCATTCTTGTCAAACTGTTCTGTCTTCAAACATATTTTGTTGTCAGCAGTATTTTTGGGCCTTCTGGACTAATAATGGTGAAAATGACTCCTGTAGAAGTAAACTGACATGTTAACACAAAGCTAAGCTGTCCATATGACCTGTTGTTTTAGCTTAATAGTGTATTGGAACACTGAACACTCACTATTTCATCCCCTTTGTAAATTAGTTAAACAGAATTAACACAAAACTACATGTATTAAGTGTTTTTTGGCTCTTAATCAAGTTGAGAAGATTCAGGAACTCCAACAAGTGGTGAGGGATGTTACTCTAAACCCAGGGAGCAGTAAAAAAAAAAAACAAGTAACAAAGGTAATGAGCTAAGGAAAAAAATACTTCCTTGAAGCTTAGGAGTAGTGAACTATTTAAAATAAAATTATGTTTTTTTAAAAAGTGTACATGAACTAAATATTATTGCAGTAACGTATTCATGCAGCTGTATTAAGGCAGAACCCCTCTTAGGTTTTCTCCCTCTCTAGTTGTGGCTTGTCTAAACTTTGGAATGCTCAAGTCTTCTAAATAGGAATTTTATCCATTTTTATACTGAGTTGCCTTGGATGACTTGGGCTGGATATAAAAGTAATCCTTCATATCTTATTTAATATGCCTTTTACTAGTTTCAGTGATGAACAAAACCCTCACTTACTATAGAGAATAACTTATTTGCTTGTACATCTTTTTCACTCTCTTGGTAAATGTGCATTTGATGCACATTTTCAGCACAAACTGGGGCCGAACGTCTTCCTTTTGAAGTCAGTGGGAGATGTGGCATTGACATTAACAGGTGTAAGGTACTTCAGGTCTCCAGTCTCTCAGGTGAGATGGGGAAGCTTATTAGAAAATGTGCTTTATGGAGTTAACAAAAGTTTGTGTCAATCATGAAATCATGCCACAAGGTTACTTGGTTGTCTTGCAATGGGCCTGGGCTGAGTACGTTACAAGAGTTCACAAAACTGGATTGGTTTAGGGTTTTCCATTGGAACTGTGCAACCTCTCCTCCCCCCATGTTTTCTAGATACTTCTCTGGGTAGCTACAGGTTGAGGTGACCAATCCATTAGAATCTGAAAACTGAAGATAAGCTTCCCACAACTTATGTGTAAATGAGTGTTCTATACCAGCAATCTCTGCAGAGAACAGAACAGTCACCTGCTGCTGCTGCTATCTCCACCCTCCTGTGTGCAGCTGCAGTCAGGCCTCAATGCATGGAGTTGCCATTAGGGCCTGCTGTGGTGGCTGCTCCATTAAAGATGCTTCCTGCCCTGGACTGAAGTCTATGGAAATGTCCCCTGGGAAGCAGAAGCAGTGTTCAGTTTAACCACGTTTTTTTTCCTCATTGGCACGGTAATTGTTTAAAGTTGGTAGGCAAAGAATTGCACTCTCAGAAGTCTAGTAATGGTTAATAAAATTGGATCAGGACATTTGGTACCCACCACGTGCTGGTAAAGTTGTGTGATTAATGAAACATCAATGTGAGGTCATTTATTCCTATTGAAGTTACTAAGGCTAAGTGACCCCATGTTGAAACTATCAAAGTTACAGGTGCCCTTTAAAAAAAAAAAAAAGGTATTTTTATTGGTTAACCTAACTTCAATTTCAAGGCAGCACTATTGGTAAAACAGGAAGAATTAATGTGGACAACAAGCTTTTTATGCACTGTTCCTAGTTTGTCCACTTTTTCCTTAATTTGTACTCCCTAAACCTGAAGCTGCTATTTTCTATATGCCATACCAGGGCCACCTGCACAGTCTATTTTTTCCAGTTTCAGAGCAAAGTTATTGCTCATCTTGTCATACTGTAGTAACCCCTACAAGTGTCTACCAGGTGGGGGGCCTCTTTGTCCTAGTACTGCACAAACCATTACAGTCCTTACCCCAAAGAGCTAGAATCTGAAGTGTGCTGGCTGTATCAACCCAGCCCCAGGGAACATTAGAGCAATGAAATTTAAAATACAGTTCCTTTTACCAAATTAACGGGCCAATATGTGTTTCTTACTGTCATCTACCAGATGCAAAACCAAGTTTTCACCTGAATATCATAGCCTCTGTACTGCTGGCCACCTAAGAAGATTTTCCCATAGCTCAATTTATGGGAGAGCCTGGGCTTTTGGAACTTGATGTTCTGTGTTTCTGTCCTGCTGGCACTGTGTAGTTCAACTTGGCTATAGTGCACAGAACAGTTCTAATTCCAGTTCCTAAATAGATTTGGATTTTCCAAAATAAAACATGAAATTGTGTTATTGCCATAATTCTCTCTCCCTGCCTGTGAACTGGAACAAGAGCTGCACTGGTGAGTGGAAGACTAACTGTAGTATTTCTAACACGCAATCAATCACACGCCTTCATTTTATCTTAAGCCAGCTCAACATGGCAGAAAAGATGAATAGTGACAAATGCTGAAAAGCATTATTACTAGGTTGGATATTAACTATTTGTTATCTGAACTCTAAGTCAGTGGGGAAAAAAATCTATGGATGGAATTTATCTCAAGAAAATTGGCCAGCTAGTATGACATCTACATTACCTGATTTTTTTTTCTAAGAACTTAGCATAGCTTTAATAAAGTATCCATGCTGAATGAGACACTTTTACCAGTCTTTGTTAATTTCTTCTCTACAGGACAGGCTAATATATCTGTGTTATCAGACAATGTCTTTCAGAATGCAAACAAAGCCATTCCTAGTAGGATCCAGACCCAGGCCTACCACGTCTCAGCTGTTTGCTGGGTAACATAAGGTACTAGTGAAGAATTTCTAGTCACACAGTGAAGCCCTAATTATTCCTTTGAGTTTGCACTGCTCTCTCATGTTCCAGCAGATTGACTGCTCAAGTTGCTCTTTCTTGCCTGCATCTGACTTGAGGCTTAGCTGTCAGTCTGCTGCAGGCGGGGATGGAGGTGCATGACAAGACTTAACAAGAATGCAGAAGAGCATTTTGTGCCTCTGATGTTTAATCAGCATTTCTGAAATAAACCCTTACCACCAGCAGAAGGTTATTATTGAGAAAGCGTGCCCCTGTGAACTAGGTTTCCGACGACTTTTGTTCTGGGATCCTGAGTTGGTAATTAAAGCTTTTCTAAAAAAAAATGTTGTAGGGTTTCCTACTTTAATGTTTTTCAATTAATAAATAAAATTAATGAAACTATACTTTTTACAGATGTTTGGAAACTAAGCCTCTTCTGAGGTGAAATGATTTGATATCCTCAGTCAAAATGCACCATATAATGGTAAACATTTTCTTGTTAAGAGCTTCATAGGCAATAGGCCATAATTTGTTCGTGTTCTAAGTGAAAAATGACCTGTTGTGGGTAGAAGGCATCAAGAAAATGAAGCCTGTGTTTGAACTCAGGTGGTAGAAACTGTCACATTTCTAACCTTCAGTTAGTTAATGCAGAATTCTACATTCTTACCTCTTTAAGCAAAATATGTTAACACTGAAATCCAATTCACACACTCCTGTCAGGTTTACGAGTGTTTCCCTAGCTGGTCAAGCCACTAATGGTGCCAGAATGATTCCCTTCTTAGTGACCTACCACCTGTAAGCTCATTCTGAAAGAGTTTGAAGGAGTGGTTCTCAAACCAATTTTTTCCTGTGGCTGCATCGATGGTTACAGGAAATTCACAGTGGCCCTAGTTTTGAAAGTTAAAATATTATACTAGTGACAATCTAGTCACATGGTTATTTGGAAGTATCATGTAAATAAAAATAATTAATCTTTCCAATGTAAAAAATAATATGTACACTTAGTAATACCACAAAAGTTACACAGTTATTACTAACCATCGATTTCATTTGCTATAGATTTGATGAATTCGTCATCTGAAAAAGGGCTGCGAAGCTGCCTAATACAATAACTCATGTTGAGTGTACCCAGACATAATTTGTCATTTGGGGAATGAAAAGTCCTTCAGTCTCTTTTGTTGTTGAACTATTTCACTTCTGGTTTTATCCGAGAGCTTTTTATGGAGAAAATCACAACAATTCTTCCTCTACTGCTGATTCCTGAGTTTTATAATGATGCTGCATAGCGCACAATATCATCTGATGAATTTCTGCCTTACATATTGCACAAATGACAATTTCAGATGAATTTGTTTCCAACACTACTATATGCTTCTCTTCCCACTCAACTATTAAATACCTTGTATTTGTTAAAAGAACAGGAGTACTTGTGGCACCTTAGAGACTAACAAATTTATTTCGTGGGCTACAGCTCACTTCTTCAGATGCATAGTCTCTAAGGTGCCATACGTACTCCTGTTCTTTTTACGGATACAGACTAACACGGCTGCTACTTTGTAACCTGTATTTGTTGTGTACGTCTCTTCTGCGCTTTGCAGCTGCTTACATGCCAGAATGACCTGTGTCACTCATATTGGGTTCAGTGTAAGATGGTCACTTCTGAGCTTCCTTTTTAGCAAAACAGTTTCATATAGCCATAGTATCTCCATAGTATCACACAAAAAATCTGAGCTCTTGTGGTGTGGGCTGCCCTAGCCAGTGGGTTCCTCCCAAATGGAACTTTTCGGCAGACTTATGGTGGCCACACACTCAGGCTGCTCCTAAGGCCTGTCCCCGTCCCCTGTTCTCCAGCTTTGACAGGCCATGTCCCTATGCTCTCTCATTTCTAGTGACTGCAGCACATGCAATGTACTACACCTCTGCTCGGTGGCCAGTGTTGCCAGTCTTGGAGCTGGTTTGAGACTCAGCTTCCCAGCAGCACCACACGGCCTCTTCTGACCAGCAACTTCTGGCTTCTGCCTGGCTTCTCCGCTACAAGCTGATTATCCCAGAACCTTGTCAATCAAGGCAAAGGGGGTGGAGAAAGAGGGGTGGTTCCCTCCCACAGCCAAAGGCAGCCACCCTACTACACTATAATGAAACACTAGCAGGCCCACCGTGGACTTGGGCTGCTGCAGAGAGCAGAGCTTGTGGCCACAGCAGGGAGGTTGAGGTAGAGGCTTTCAGACCCCAAAAGTCAGGGTGGCTGAACATGAAGTCCCCGGTTGCCACACACAGCCACCATGGCTGCACTTGAGAATCACTGGTTGTATATTGTGCAGCACGTGCAGCATCTCTGTCTAGCTTTCTCAGTGTTGATTTTACTCCTCTTTGTAAGAGGACTGGTAACCTTGCAATGGACATGTTCTAACTGACATCTTTCTGCCAGATTTCTAGTGGGGAAATTCTTTTATGTTGTTTTGCATTTTAAGCCCTTAATTGAAGTTATCACAGCACTTTACAAACATTAAGCCTGACAACACCACTGGGAGGTAGGTAAGTATTGCACCCATTTTACTGTTAGGGAACTGAGGCAAAGCAACCTGCTCAGTGTGATACAGTAAGACAGTATCAGAGCCAGGAAAGTTAACATGCCTGACTTGCAAGTTTTTGTGCTAACCACAGTCCTCTGCCCTAACCACTGAACAATGCAGACCCAGTGTTGAGTCCATGAAAACATTTGTGGGAGCAGTAAATTTGAGAGTAAGGTGTTTCTCAAAAGCTCAAAGTCAGCAAAATAATTTGTGACTTGGTGCTATAATGAGAAACCACTCCAGGAATGATCTGAATCTACTGACGTAGACTGTATGTTCATAAAAAATTTCACTGTAAATACATGTATGTTGTTCATAGCCTACATTTATTGCATTTATGAAATTAAACTTACATTGCTCTCACATAAGGGATCATACACTCAGTGAAAATCTCACCATAAATATTCAACATTGTGAGAGGAGAATTTTTATGCACATACTCTGTAGTCACTAAATTGCAATGGGAAAACCTGAGGAGATGAATCACAAAAGATTGATGGTCTCTATCTTGAGTCACTTACATGGAATTCTATCTTGAAACATTGATGTATAAGGTCATTTAGCTTTACATGAAGCTTTCTTTTTGTTTGTTTTTCATCTAATTTAAAGAAGTTTTAGAACTTTTAGAGTCAGAGCAAAACAAGATGCTGCTAAGTGTTAACATTAATGAGGATGGCAAAAGCAAATGTAGTATTTTATCCATAATCATAAACTATCAGATAGACACATCAGTGCCAATTTTGTACAGACTAATTAAATCTGATGGAGCTCAATTGCATGATGTAAAATTCTGTACATTTCTATGCATGAGAATAAAGTAAAGAGATCCAAGTCACCTCATGGTCCGTAGTGCTTCTATAAAATGTTTTTTTATTCACAGACTCTGGACAGCAGCAGTGCATATGTCCAAGATACACCATGGCTGTGTCCTAACTGGCAGTGCTTACAGGCAATCTTGTTCTGGCTTAGAAAGGAATTTACAGTCCATATGAATTCAGTCCAGGGCTCAGTGTCCAAGCCTGTTTGTGAGGATGTTTGTTTGGTAATGTGGAAACATCTTTGACAGAACCTGGAGTCAGTTAACTCATATTTCATATGACACTCAACAGCTGTTATTAACAACCTGGGAAGACCTCAGTTGTGTGACCTACAGGCTTAAGACAACATTGTGGTTTATATTTTGATTAAGTTAAATATAGAAGTTGATGGTGTTTAGCAATGACTCAGATATGGTTAATAAAAAGAGTGGAGGGCTAATAATGACCTAGAATTAGGGCAAAAAAATATTCCCCAGCCACCTGTTATATTTTAAATCTAAACAATTTTGCTAAAGCTGCATTTCATAGCATTTCCTATTTCTGGTTTTCTTGTTGCTTATACAGTTTGGTGTATGTCAATTTTTGTTGTTAAGTGTATACCAAAAATAGTAGGGTATACAAAAGAGACTTAAGATTGCAGTAGGAAACTAAGTTTCCTTTTCCAAATTTTCTTTTGAATAACTTCTTCCACTTAGTGTCCTTTATTTAACAAAATTACTGTATTTCCTTAGCGTTTAAATTATCTTCCAACAAGGCTTTGACACTGTTTCTGTTTTTAAACTGCTGGGGAGACCCTTAGGCCCTGGAGCAATGGTACTATGTAAGAATCTAAATAAAAAAAACCTGGATTATAAATGACTACTTCACTGAGGTGATGGAGGTAGAATTGAGACAAGTGTCATCCCATTTGTTGCTTCATTTGTCTGGAGAGAGTTTTCTGCAATGTTGGGCTTCTTACTGCTCTTTTATGATGCATTAAATTAATGTAATACATTTTCTGCTTGCATTTAAACATAAGCAGCATCAGATTTTGGCTTCCCTCTTTTATGGGGGTTACAGGACCTGTCTGGAATACTGTACATCGCATCATGCAAAGTGAGATACAGTCTTAGTCTAGGTATGAAACATTAAGTGATAACAATTAAAATCATCACATCACCACTCAAATGGATTCAGGGAGAGCTCTAGCTCAGCTTTCAGACTTGTGTGTCGTGTCATTCTCTGGTAATCTTGTGGAAGGTTGTCAATGTCATATATATACACATCGCACAATCTCCCCATGGAACTTTTCCCAGCAGCAGCCCCTGTGTTTTTTGAGTTAGACTGACAGCAGGGGCAATTCTACAATCCTTTCTGTAACGACACAAAAACCTGGTAAGATTGCTTTAGTCTGCTTTACTTTATAGCCTTAATCTGATTTTAGAAAGTTTTGCCAAGTTTAGATGTGCAGAAGGAAATTTCCTCAAAATTTCTCCCCTGTCTCCAACAAATATTTTAAAACCTTGTCTTGAGATTTAACTCAGAAAGTTTAAACAAGAAAAGGTGGGGCGGGGGAAGACTTTCAGGAAGTTATAAACTCTGGATAAAGGATATTTTAACACTCCTTTTAATGTATTTCTTGTTAAGTTGCAAGAGACGTATATATTAACACTCACAACATTCTCTATGGAAAGTGTTCCAGTGTGGGGAACAAATGAGAAAGACATCATAGCTAATACTATTTTTATCTGGATGCTCCAAACTTCAGAAACCTACTTAGTTGACCCCATTTAGTCTTTCCTTACACTAAATATTACTATTTTCTACAGTAGGAGTCTAGAGTATTAAGCAGTACCATCTCTACTGGGATCACTGCAAAGTATTACGAAACTCTACAGAACTAATGTTCAGTGTTGGAATAATTCCTATTGTTTTCTGCAACAGTCTTTCTCTCTCTCAAATACTGCTTCACTGCCTTTTCACTTGGACTTTTTTCTCCTTTGTGATTATTTTTTGTCAAGGAAGGGGTTTACCTCTATCCACATATCATATAACATGGCGTTCAGACAAACATTATCCCATAAGCATGGGGCTTGATATCAGACATTCTTTACGTGTTACTGCAAACGAACATCATGCCTGTGCACCTCTGTTTCTCTAACCCTACCATTCCGCTGGAGCATTGATATGAAAGTTCAATAAATGATACTTCACTTTTTTCCTAAAAAGTCAAACTGCAGCCATCTTGTATGTATTCATTAAAAGTTCCCTGAGTCAGATGATCTTGATGCCAAAAGCTAATGAATCCTGCATACTTCTCCTAACTTGGTTTAAGATTTGGGGATTTGATGGAGTATCTTTCAAAGGCAAGACGACACTGCTAGATTAAGTAATTCAGGACTCAGACAGAGAGCCAATCTAAACTGTTGTCCGTCCCCCTTTATGTCCTGAACAACTTCAACTTATGCTGTCAGCTTTTATACTGTACCTAAAAGAGCTTTCAATAGCAACTGCAGTTGAGACAAGAAACCCTCCAAATCTCATCACTACTCTGACCTGTAGTTGACAGATTTATTGGATAAGAACAGAATTAAATACAGAGGAGTCACTTTTAAGGGTATGGCTCTCGTGTGCCCTGTTGTCAGCCAGAATTCCAGCCTGATACACAATTACAGGAGACCCTTCCAAAGAAACAATCTGTCCAACTCAAACCTCCCTAGTCTTACCCTATTAGAGTGAAATCATCAAAGTCCACAAATTAGACAAACAATTCTGTGGAGCAGGATTAGCAAGTGTTTTTTTGCAGTAGCAGTGAGCTCAGTGCTTAATTTGTGCCAGGGTTTGCCAGGACTGAGCCCCGGCACCTCTAGGCTTGGCAATTCATAGCCCGGCCCCTCTGGGCTTGTTGCATCAGTTATGAAAGTAAAATAATTGCTTGAGCCCCAGCACTTTTACATTACAAATTATGCACCGAGTGAGCTTTAAAAGACCTGCCAACATCCCACAGATAACCCAAAATCAAGACAATTCTGCTAATGTACCAATATTCTATGAATTTCTGTTCCCACAGTCTTCATTACTACAGATATTAGCATGAAAATAGGATATTTGTCAGTTAGGAGACAGGTGCACAACTTTGCAATTTCACTTCACAGAGTATCATGTACCTTTTTTCTTTGGTTTTATTCTGGCTCCTCTTTAATTGTGGTTTGAGTTCTGAGTTTATATGAAACTAACAATGTCTACAAATATGATAAACACCCAACAGCTGAGTTTCACTCCTTTGCATCAAGGCTAGGCAAGATCACAAATTCCTCAAAAATTGCGGCAAAGCCATGTCGTCCTTGAGCCTACAAGTTCTTTCTCAGCTGCATGATATTCCCATTAAATCAATTAGTTCCCATAGGAAACACCACTTCCTGCAGAATATGTGGAATTTCAAGGATCTGAGAATAGAATTGGGGGAGAAGGCGTGGTGAATTTGGTTAGTCTGTGAACCTTAGCTAACCTTTCAACAATATGGCCTGTAGTTTAACTCATAAAGTAGCTAAGTTTCACATTTTGCTGCATTACTTAGTGCAAAACATGTCAATGTCATTCGATTCTGAACTGATAACACATGATAACCTAACAATCTCTTATCTGGAAGTTAATGTAGATCCCAATTTGCTGTTATCGCACCACTATATTCATTTTTCATTTGCATGGGTGATTATTTTATGCAGATAAACATAAACCCTGTCATATTGGAAAAATCTTCTTTAGGTTCAAGTATCTGTCTTGGGCAAGATACCTGTAGAGTGAAAAATAAAATAAAATGCAAATATTGAAGCTTAAAGTTTGGGAAACGCTCTTTGCCTTTTCAGTCTCAGATAAGGAGAGTCTGGAGAAGGCACCCCCAGGTACCAAATCCCTTCACAGAAATATGTGAGTTTCATTTTAGAATTCAATGAGAACGGGGGATGCTGCTTATCATTCTTATTTGGTTTATTTTAGTTGTCTGGTCAGTTTACTCTGTTTATTTCTTTTAAAAGAAATTTTCATGTTTGTTAAGATTTTGATGGTGTATTTTTACACTCCATTTCGGAGGCCTATAATGCAGATGAAATACATGTGTAACCAACAATGCAGTAACTCAATTTCTAACCAGTCCATTTTTCAATCGTGATGCATAGAGGACCGATCGTGCTTCCTGCACCACTTCAAGTACTTTCAGCCCTGTTGTTGATTATTCTAAACCCTCATCTTTCTAGTGACTCAGTTCTTCATTTCTGGAGCGTGCCTTGTTCTACAGCAAAGAAAAACCTGCGGCTGGCCCATGTCAGCTGACTTGGGCTGCAGGGCTTTTTCATTGCTGCTTGGGCTGGAGCTCTGGGACCCTCCCACCCCACACAATGAGCAGTTAAGTACTCAAATGTCATGAAAATACCTGAACAAGTTTTTCCTCTGTGTAAGTCCACTTTGTTCAGTGACTTACATATGACATAGATTTAGTCCAGTACACCTGTGACAATGCCATATAGATTATATGAAACAAAATGCCATTTCATTGTGGTGTTTTACCAACTTATAAAAATACATCAACCAATTAAAAGAATGACAAGGTGGGTGAGGTAATATCTTTTATTGGACTAATTTCTGTTGATGAGAGAGACAAACATTCAAGCCACACAGAGCTCTTCTTCAGGTCCGGAAAGGGTACTCCCAGCTTCACAAGAAAACGAAAGTGGAAGAGATTGTTTAGCATAAGTAGTTAGCACATATTGTAAGGCACCATTAAAGTATAGTGGCCCGTTCACACCTATATCTGACCTATCAATCTTCGTCCTCAAAGGAAACCTTTCAAAAGATGAGATAAGAGTTTAAATTCATTACTTTGCTAGACACTAAAAATCATGGACTAAACAGAGATGGTAGATTTATGGCTTATTACAATAATCTGTGACCCACTAGCCCCCTGTTTTTGACCTATAACATCAGAGGTTTTAATGGATCACTCTACCTGGAACTGTCCCTTACAATATACATGCTAGCTACTTACACTAAACAATCTGTTCCATGTGGAATTTTGCAGTGATACTGGGAGGTTGCTACCAGCTCTTAATTTACTAAGGTGGTGCCTTATGTTATACATTACCATGAGTATGCTCATTATAGGTCATTCCGGATTAGCTGCAGAAGGCTATCAATAAAACTTTACATATTACCAGAATAAACTAAGCAAGTTTTTCCTAGTTACAGTGTAGGAAGATCAAGTTTTACCATGTTTTACCATATAAACCTATATCCCGATATAATGTGACCCGATATAACATGAATTCAGATATGCGGTAATGCAGTGCTCTGGAGGGTGGGAGGTGGCTGCGCACTCTGGTGGATCAAAGCAAGTTCGCTATAACGCGGTTTCACCTATAATGCGGTAAGATTTTTTGGCTCCCGAGGACAGCGTTATATCGAGGTAGAGGCGTATCATGTGATTATGTAATTAAGCCTGAGGTTTAGCCTGGTAACTTGGCTTCCATAGGGCATTTTAATTATGGATTTCTTCAGACCTGGAATTTTTAAAATTGGATAACAAGTGATCAGATTACGGTCCAAATTAAAGCACATTTAATCAACGGCACACAATTCAACTATCTTCAAATCCTCCTTAGTATTCAGTCAGCTGACTCTTGCCAAATTTCATACATTATAATGAAGGCAATTGCATAAACTTTGGGATATAAAATAAATTGAATTTATAAATGAACCAAGTTTAGTGTGTTCTGAATTGCAAACTGTGCAATAATCTGATTTAGAATGTGTATGGAAAGAAATACATTAAATCAAACACAAACACTCTGGGAAATGTTATACCCATTCAATTACATTTATTGTATGATTTTTTATTAACAACACTATTTATAGCCACCTATACCTCTGTGTATGAAATTAAATATATAATATTCATCTGTGTACACTGTACTCCATCCAAAACAATAATTAGGCCCCAATTCCATTCAAGGGTTATCACTGAGCATCTTCATTCTTTGTTATTCATGTTGGTTTTTTTCTATTCTGCTGAAGAAACAAATTCTTTAGGCCAGTGAATTACTCCTATTAGGCCAACACAACTCCGTTGGAATCAACTAAGTTGTACTACGGTAAAATTTAAGTCAGTGACCAATCAGATGATTCATCTACAGACAGACAGTTTTAAATCTCTCCACACTGGTTTTCAATATTTTAAATTTGAAGCTATATTTCTTAGTATCTTAGACATAGGTCACATAGTATGTTCTGTTAGCTCATTCAGTAGCTCTTAGAATGTTTCCCTGTGTGCATACAGAGTCTGATAAATTCTGCATTCTTTGAAAGCTGATTAATATTCATTTGAAATTCAGTATTTCTATCAGTCATTCCTACCAGTAAACTCATTCACTAGGAAATTATTGGGGGGAGGGGGGAGGGAGGGGAGAATGCAGACACAGATGAAGCAAGTTAGTTTATAAAGCAAAAGGAATATTCACAATAAGTGCTTTGCCATGTTTACACAGTTCTAGTACTACATGCCAAAGGTAGCTGCCCTTACATTTTCACTTAAATGCCAATGATAAAGGTCTCACAACATTTTATTTTAAGAAGTTGGGCTACTGCTTAATTGTAATTTCAGTTACATTCACTGGTTCAACTAGTTAAACTATAACACTGGACAATGCCTTAAATGCTGTTTAGTCCCCTAAAGCTTAAATCATAGTGAACTCGACAAATTCTGAAGTCTGCTATCAGCGTAACTACCACATACTAAATCATTAGCTGCTGTCTTGTGGTGGGTAAACTTGTAAACTTAGTATGGCCGGCAACTCTGTCTTCTGATGCAAGCTTGATGGCAGCACTCAGTTGCAATCACTTGGTACTGATGCTCAGTACAGCTGGTTTATATTTTGAGCAGGGTTTTTAATACAAGTTTTGCTTATTCAGTTTTTTTGTGCACCGCTCATTTTTTAATACTAGCTCCTGCTTTATGTTTGTGTTTTGAATAGTGAGATCTAGTGAAAGAGGACTGAAAAGGAACATTGGCTCCCTCTCTGGGTTGTGTAATGTTCTGCTAAGCATTGCAGCATATAGTCAGAGTGGGCCTAATTCCACACGGAAACCAGCCGGTTGTGCAGCCGGTTGTGCGTGCAACTTATAGGCCTGAAAGATCTCCCATTCAAGTCAATAGAACTATTACCTCACATGTGGCAAAAGTTGGCCCCAGGAGACGATCAGCTTCATTTCATGACACTCTCCATAATGTCAGTGCTGCAAATCCTATTTTGTATAAAATCAAGTTTAAGTAAAGTGTAACTGCAACTTGAATGTATCCCCTTTGGACTTGAGCAGCTTTGCTATTGTAACTGAACAAGCAGTGGACAACACAGGCATTGTGTCGGGAAGAACTCTGACAGCTTAATCCTATATCACTTCACAAGCCATGTCAGAGGAGAACACAGCATCATGGAACAACCTGGGTCAAATCTGAAAAGTAAATAGCAACTTCAGCAGAAAAATTTCCTCCAAGCAAAAGCTTCTCTTTGCTCCTGAACACTATTTCTCCGAGTGTATCAAATGAAAAAGGGATTTCATTTCTTTGCTCTCTCTCGTTGGACAAGTGGAAAACCACAAATCTCCATTCTTGCTTTTTGGGAGAGCCTGGGTGTAGATACTTAAATATGCCTGGATTTAAAATGAATAGGCCTTCAGACTACTGAATTACGCCTCCCTAAGACAATCAGTCTATCTATAAGGCCATAAATGAGCTAGGCATCTTCTTGCAGAACCTTCCAACTGTACTTCCATCACTTTTAAATATGAACATTGTAGAGCAGATTATTAAACTTGCCAAAGCATTGAGAAGACTTTAAAAATGTCCCATGTTACAGGGATGCCAGAATTAGAGCTGAGTGAAATTTTTTAACAAAACTCCCCCCCCAAGTGAAAAAAAATGCAAATTTGGTGACACCAAAACCATTAGTAAATTAGTGTTTTGGTTGAAAAAACCTAAACAAAATCTCCTCGAAATCAAAATGTTTCATTCTGAAAATTTTCAGAATGAAACATTTTGAATTTTTTGGTTATACGCATATTTTCATTTTTTCAAGTTTCTTTTAGTTTTGCTTTTGAACCATTCAGTGAAGGTTATATTGTCAAAATAGGAACAAAGCATTTCATTTAAATTTTTCTACTTTTGAGTCACCTAAAACATTTTGGTTTTGGTTTGACCTGAAATAAATTCTCTTCTATTTATTTGCTTAGCTCTAGCCAGAACTGTACTCCTCCCCCCCATAAATAAAAAAAGGTGAACAATACTCACATTTGTTTACTTAACATTTTGAAACACACCATGCCTCCATAAATCTTGATTACTAAGTTGGGAACTGTCATTTCAATGCAACTCATGTTTTCCAATGCTGGCCAAATAAGCAACAATTCCTCAAAGGATTTTGTCTTCAAAATATTCTAAACTGGCTAATTCCTGTACTGTGATCTAGCAGAACACGCACAGTGCACTAGGGAAAAATATGCTCATGTAGGGACATCCTCCGAGGCACCGAGCAGCAGCTGTCAGAGTCAGGTTTTAACTGTCACAACTGTATCTGACAAGTTTTACATATCCACCGCTTAAATTGTTTAAAAAAGGCTAATTTAATCTCTCAGAGGATGCTATTATGTAACATGGAAAATATTTTCTCACTGTTATGTTGCCATTTCTAGTAAAAACAAACATTTAATGGCTTACTGAGGGAATACATTTACTAATTGACTACTCAGGGACTAGTTCCCTCACATCCTTTAGTTCAGCATCACAGCACAGTGAAGTAGTGAGAGAAAGAAATTCACTCATGTGACAAAGGCCTATTTTGAGAATTAAGTGGACATAAGCTTTGTGCTGGCCTTCAGCACAGAGCAGAAATTCATATGTAGTCAACACCATGCAAAAAGCTATGATCTTCAACACCTTCACATTTCTCCACAGGTAATTGACTTAATATTTCTAGTTTCTATAACTTCTTCCATCCAAGGATCTCAAAGCAATTGACTATCAAGGCTTGCAATACTTTCAAGAAAGGCAAGTATTATCATCCCCGATACATAGAGAAGCTGAACCACAGTGAGGTTAAGTTATTTTCCCCAAATTACATACCACATCACTGCAAATGAAGAATACAGACATCGCCTGAATTCCAGCCTCCTACTCTAACAGCTCATGCTACCCCTGAGCTGACCTCAGCTTTGGACTAATGGCAAGTGGACATGAAGATGGACATTGGAAAATGCTGCAGCGCAGCTGAAAAAATCCTTCTAGTGAAGTGCAATTTAATTATCTCCAACTGAGCGATTATGTAACAGATATAGGTGAAAGTGTTAGCTAATGTGAAATGCTTTTTTGTAGCCCTTGCCATAACTCAATGATTTGTGACCAGTTCAACCGGTGTGGATCTGATGCACAGAGGATAGGACAAGGATCCGCCTTGCTTGTGGATAATATTAGGAGAATGATGGTTCCATGGATTATGTGAACCCTCTCTGCTAACAGACTTGTGTGATGCAGTAACTGCACTAAAGCCTATGGAGTGCCTGGCTTCCACTTCATTTCTGAAGAGGGAAGAGTCCATCCTCCAATTCCCTGAAGCACCCAGCCCATTAACTTAAGACAGATGCTGAGGCAATGCTTTTGTTTTAAGAACAGCACTCGCCTGTGCTAAGCACACAAGATCAGGGGATAAACAAAACTGCTGACATTGGATTACAGCATTAAAACAGCATGTTGGTCTGTGATTATTTTTAAATCCAATGTTAACAGGACAAAATGTTGTATAGAGATGTCACATCAGCATTGGAGAAAATAATAAATAAATAGAATTATCTACCTTGATAATTAGGAAAAGGCAAACATACTAGAGAAGTCTTTTACATGAAGGGCAGAAACATTGACTAACATGAGAAATATTAAATGAATCAAATCAAATAGTTAACCAGGAAATAAACATTTTGTATTGACAGTTGAGTTCATGGCCAGGATGAATCGCAGTGCTCTGTCCGAATACTTACTTACAGGGGGCCTGATTTCCACCTCCATGGAGTTCTGACTGGTGAGGTTAATGGGTTAGCCATATATGTGAGAGGAGAAGAGGCCTATTAAGTGTCTGGATGAATGCACATCTTATTTAAATATAACCTTTCTGCCAGGTGGAGTCAGCAGCAAAAAGCACCAGGTTCAGTTTTCAAGAGTTTCCGCCCCCTCTCCCCCCAAGACTTAGCACTGGCTCTACCCCCACCCAGAGACCTAAGCGCCTGAATACACCACCCTAGGCACCCTTGATGGGCAATATTTCCTCACTCGCAAGGACTGAGTCCAGGGGTTGAAACAAAGAACTGCACTGGGGGAAAAGGGGAGGCAACCAAATGAATTTGGGAAAACCAGCAATTAATGATCAACAAAGTTAATGCTGTCAGTCTCCCAGGTGTCTTAACAGCAGTGTCAACCTCAGCCCTCCTTTGGCCATTGTGTGTGGAATGACGTGTTCTGCCACTTTCCTCCTCCCACTCACAGTTAGCTGTCCTGGGTTGAAGAAGTCCAAGGATTCTAGCAAATCAGTGCTTTTGGGGCTGTTCTGGGGGCTCTACTACTGGGTAGAAGTCCTACACCAGAGTCCCTCAAGGTGGCTGCTGCTCTCTGTGGCTTCAGCCAAAGCTGTCTAGCTCTGTGGCACCTGCTGCTGCTCTGTACCATCCATCACCTCAAAAGTGTTGCTGCTGCTCTGTGCTGTCATTGTCTTGAAGCTGTTCTACACTATCCACTATTTTGTAGCAGTCTCACCTCCACTCTTAGAGAGCAATCAGTGGTATCTAGGATCCTTATCAGAGTCCTCACCACCAGAAAGGCACTCCCAGCAGAAGACAAGAGCCTCTCTCTTTCCTGCCTTTGCCTCCATCCACGTTCCCTTAACCCAACTGTGCCTGACTGCAGTCAGCCAGGGTGCTCCCAGGCATGTCAGTATAGCTCCTTTGCCCCTTCATCACCCAACAAAGTCAACTGTGTTCTATTGCCCCCAAACTCAAAACTTAAACTGAATTTTAACCAAAGTGTCTCAAATCATCTCATAAAACTGAAATGCAAATGAATCCTGGATCTCCAACAGACACCTGTGGAGACCCTGCCCATCTGCAGTTCTGGGCCACTCTTCTCCCATTTCACCAATAAGTGACAATAGTGAGTTCTATACTTGCCAAGGCTTCAGGCCACAGGGCTTACATCAAATTCTCAAATTTACATCTCTCCAGTCCTACTCCCCAATCTCCTGAGGCCTCTGCCTAAGCCTTCAGCAACATGCTCCTGTACGAATACTGCACAGTAGGAATAAGTTTCTTCCCCCCAAAATATCAGTTATTTGCTTCTGTTAGAGATATGGTGCCAGACTTGATTTATCAATAGTCTGACCATGCACCCACAAAGGCCATGCATCTTAAAATAAAATAAAAATAAATTAATGGAGAGATATCCTACCTCCTAGAACTGGAAGGGACCCTGAAAGGTCATCAAGTCCAGCCCCTGCCTTCACTAGCAGGGCCAAGTACTGATTTTGCCCCAGATCCCTACATGGCCCCCTCAAGGACTGAACTCATAACCCTGGAGTTAGCAGGCCAATGCTCAAACCACTGAGCTATCCCTCCCGCATCATCTAACTCTCTCTTACCTTGCATCTTGAAGTCTTCCTATCTTTGATCAAGCACTAATGTCTCAGAGGGAATCTCTGATAATGAGTTTGAAGGTCTGTGTTAGGCCCTTAGAAATTCTCACTAACTGCAACCCAGCTCTGGGGCTTCCAGACTGCAATACCAAGTTTTTAGTGTCACTATGACACAAAACACACCTTCAGACTCTCCTGCTGAGGAGCTTCAACTGTCATGAAATGTTGGCCGTGAAATTTTAAGCAGGAGGAACTTTCAACTTTAAGCAGATATCTAAGAGGGAGCTTGGGTGCCTTAGGCAAGTTGGTTAGCTGTATGTGTATGAATACTGCATAAAGTAATGTTACCGGTAATCTATGGTGCATAAATCTTCAGTTTATGAATGCGTTTATAACACTGTTCATCCCAAATAAGTCACAGTGTAAACACAGTACAAAAGTGAGCAGCAACCTTTCAGGTTGATCACAGATTCTGCTCAATAGTGGACAGATATGTTACAACAGCAGCTTTGGAAAGTGGAGGGGAGAGGGAGAGAACTTATGCCCAACAGTACAGTGGGATTGGAGTTGACAAAGCAGTCTACTTTCTGCTCAGTTTCTGGCATGCAACTTAAATTATGCAACTACTTCCCTGTGAGTATAAATAAACTTGATTTAATACATTGTAATAAGATTTGCATTTCTACTGTGACTTCCGTCTATAGATTTCAATGCAATACTGCAAGCATAGCAATAGGTAAGTATTAGCCCCATTTTGCAGATGAGCAAACAGAAGAACAGAGAGGCTTAGTAACTTACTCAGTTCTTCAGATGAAATCTAGGGCAAAATTGGGAACATAACCTGGCTCAACACCCAGTTCTTTGCTTTAGCCACAAGAGTATGCTTAAGCAATTACCAAACCTTGGAATTTAATGGAGACACCTCTAGTTTGGCCTGAAGTGTCATGGAACCTTACAGGACAGCTAGTCAACTTCAATTTTACATGATTATCTGTAATGGCAGTGTCTCTGGCAGTGCACCACATAAAGCCATAGGTTCATCATTTGAGTATAACAACCTGCACCTCTCTAGCTTGGTCATTACTAAGACAAAAGAAGCCATCTCAGTTGAATGACTAGTTTTACAAGATGTTAACAGTAAAATTCATGGTAAATTGCATAATGTTAATGAATACATTCAGTAAAACTTTGACAGCTTAATGACAAGCTAGAAGTAATCTTTAAGGAGCTCTTTATAGTGTTCCTGTCATTTACATTAGGTTCCCCATTGTTTCTCTAACATCTCAGCATTGATCTTATCCTTTATTTAACTTTACACACATACATTTTAGTTGGGGCAAGTATATTTCAATAAATTAGCCTGACTGCCTTTCAGAGCTAAGAGAAGACCCCAAATTGTAATTTGTACAACATTACTGTCAAAAGTATAAGCACATATTTTGATTTAAGAATTCAGCACAAAAAGCTGTGTCCAGATCATGTTATTATATCAGCACCAACATACCATCTCAGCTTTCTCCATAAAATTTCTATGAAACTTCAACAGGTGAAGCCCCAAAACTAGCGACTGTCATTTCAACATTATGAATCTTCCTGTAAGTGAAATCAAGCAATTTACTGCTATAGCGTAGTCTACATGCAGGAAGCCTTGGAGCATGGAGGGTTTTTTTTGTTTTGTATTCCAGAGTATGTATTGCAATAGAATGCTGGATCAAGAGCCATGTTTTTACCCGATTCATCATTATGCTTAACTATACAGTGCAGTTCTAGTATTAACAAAAGAGACAACTCAGATATTATGGTTAATTCAAGTGTCCTACCTCCATTCATCAGGATTTACACCACAGATCAGATTGTGTAAAAGCAAACTAACAAAAAAGACACAGAGTAACTAAATTGCACAAGGGTAGCTTGGATTAGAACCCTTGTCCATCTCTGGAAGCATAAGCTTCTATCACTTGAGTAACAATTTCTCTCACAGCTGGTTACACAGTCAAGTCCCTTGTCCTATATGGGCTGGCCAGTAGAAGGTGTGGCCACAAAGCCAGCACTGTACAGTAGCAAAGAAAGGAAAATGAAGTAATATTACTAACATTTAATAACTCAAATCTAGAGAATTGTGCAATCTTACTGCTAGATAATCCATGACTATCCACTAATCAGACGTTAGTTTTTAGGCCTGTACTTATCAGGGCTAAATTTCAGCCAGATTCCTAAAGGCAGAACCTCTGACAGGAGTTTGTCAAACCTGTTCTTAAAAATCTCCAATTTGGGGATTCCACAACCTCCCTTGGAAGCCTATTCCAGCATTTAACTACCCTCAGTTAAACATTTTTCCTTAATATCCAACCTATATCGCCCTTATCTCAGTGGACACAGAGAACAACTGACCACAGTCATCTTTTGTAACAGCCCTTAATTTATTTGAAGGCTGGTATAAGGTCCCACCTCAGCCTTCTCTAAACGAAACCATTCCCAATTCTTTCAACCTTTCCCCATAGGTCATATTTTCTACACTTCTTAGTTTTGTGACTCTCCTCTGTACTCCAGTTTGTTCACATTTTTCTGAAAATATGACACCCAAAACTGGAGACGGTACTCGAAATGGGGCCTCACCAGTGCTGTGTAGAGTTGAAAAATTACCTCTTATATCTTGCATACAACACTTCTGTTAGTACATCCCAGAATGTCATTTGCCTTTTATGCAACAGCATCACACAGTTGACTGGACTTGAGTTTGTGATCCACTATCACCCCCAGCTCCTTTTCTGCAGCCTCTTATTCCCCATTTTATATTTTGGGATTTGATTTTTTTCTTGTCTTAAGTGTAGTACTTCGCAATTGTCTTTATTGAATTTCAACTTATTGATTTCAGATGATTTCTCAGATTTATTGAGATCATTTTAAAGCCTAATCCTGCACTCCAAAGTGCTAGCAACCTCTGTCAGCTTAATGTCATCTGCAAATTTTATAAGCATACACTCCATTGCACCATCCAAATTGTTAAGGGAAAATATTGAATAGCACCAGACCTAGGAAAGACCCTGCAGAACCCTACTTGATATGGCTTCCCAGTTTAACAGCAATTAATTGATGACTACTCTAAGAACAGTCTTTCAAACACTTCAGAACATGCCTTACAGTAATTTCATCTAGACCATATTTCCTTAGCTTGCTTATGAGTAGGGCCCTACCAAATTCACAGCCATAAAAAATGCATCATGGACCATGAAATCTGTTCCCCCCGCCCCATGAAATTTGATCTTTTGTGCGCTTTTACCCTATACTATACAGATTTCATAGGGGAGAGCAGCATTTCCCAAATTGGGGGTCCTGACCCAAAAGGAAGTTGCGGGGGTGGGGGGTCACAAGGTTATTCTAGGTATTCCCAGTATTGCCACCATTATTTCTGTGCTGCCTTCAGAGCTAGGCGACCAGAGAGCGGCAGCTGTTGTCCAGGCGCCCTGCTGTGCAGGCAGTGCCCCACCAGCAGCAGTGCAGAAGTAAGGGTGTCAATACCATACCATACTATGCCATTCTTACTTCTGCTGGCAGAGGCTCTGCTTTCAGAGCTGGGCTCCTGGCGAGCAGCCGTCTCTCTCCAGCTGCTCAGCTCTGAATGCAGCACCGCCGCCAGCAGCAGTGCAGAAGTAAGGGTAGCAGTACCGCAACCCCCCCTACAATAACCTTGCAACCCCCCCCCCCCAAGCTCCTTTTTTGGGTCAGGACCCCAGCAATTACAACACCATGAAATTTCAGATTTAAATAGCTAAAATCATGAAATTTATGATTTTTAAAATCCTACAACCATAAAATTGACCAAAATGGACCGTGAATTTGGTAGGTCCCTGCTTATGAGAGTGACATGGGGGAGTGTCAAAGGCCTTAACGAAGTCAAGCTGTATCACATCATCTACTGCTACTCCCTATCCACTAGTCTGTTACCCTGTAAAAGAAATAAATTAGGTTGGTTTGGCCTGATTTGTTCTTCACAAATCAATGGTGGCTATTGCTTATCTCATTTTCCTGGTTTCAACCAATTGATTACAAATTATTAAACAAAAGTTCCTTCTTATTAGCAGTCCTGTGAGAAATCCAGCATGCCTTTAGTTTCATATCGAAACCCTCCCAATGGGGAAAGTGCTTATTATTATGTCATTTTTTTTTCTAATGTGTTTCAGTTTACATTTTATTCTTCATTCAGAATACTTTTGTAACAAAAGAGAACAAATAGCACTTATGTAAAATTTTGCAAGATTCACCTTTAACTATCCCAACATTAACTATCATGAGATCTTTATTTAAATATAAACCAATCCACTTGTGTGTATGTCTGACTCCATCAGAATAGCTTGTTCTATTAACAAAAGCTTCTGGGAACAATTTGTTATAAGGGAGTCTGAGCTGTGAAGCCATGTTGCTAGTCCGTGGCATAAGCTAACACTATTTGTTGAGCACAGCAGGACAGTTATGGCAATTTCCTGAAATAGTCTTGAAAAAACTTATTTTAGTAAGTTTATGTATTTTTGTGAGCCAAGATTGTTCGTAACCTCTTGGGGGAGCGGAGGCGGAATGTCACAAACGAGACCTGGGGATTCAAAAGACTACACTTCAAATGTGCCAGACAAGTATGGACTTTGGGGAAGTAAGTATTAAGTGTATTTCCTGGGGAATCCCTAGGGAGATGATAATGCAAACCTACACTTTTGAAGCTATGCCCTGAGGAATGGGTCTTTGTCTGCTGATGACCTGTTACAGAAGATCGAAATCAAAGGCCCAATCTGTTTACAGAAAGGGCTGAACTACCCAGTTGGGCTTCTGGTTCTGGATCATAGATGGATGAACTTGTAATCACAGGAAAAACCGAATTGCCCATCCCATGTCACAATACACAATCCACTTCCACAATACAAAGTGGCACAGCTTCAATAGGAGAGATTGAGAGTCCCTCTCCATAATAGCCTATAACCTGGTGGTTAGGATGCTCACCTAGGAAGGGGAGACCTGGATTCAAGTCCCTGCTCTAGAGCAAGAATTTGAACTTCCCACATCGCAGGTGAGTACCCTAAACAGTGGGCTACTGGGTACTACCACCACCACCTCTGTGCTATAGGCAAGTCCCCTAGGAAAGTGGTCTCCAAACTTTTTTGATCGCGCACCCCTATCAGTAAAAAAAAATTTGAGCACGCACCCCCTGCCACGCCGGCGGTACCATTTTTGCTAAAGAAAAACAAAAAACAAAAAAAAAGCCGCTCGGACTCCTGCCTGAACTGACGAAGACCACTTTGGAGACCACTGCTCTGGGAAGTGCATAGATACAACACTTCCTGTACACTCTTCCTGCAGTCTTTTGTTTCCTGGGACACTTCTTGCAGGGAATAGAAACAAATGAGCCCAGAACAGGAGAGTCGCAGACTGCAGCCCGTGAGAAGTAGGTAATTTCTTAACTTTAATTATGCACAAATAGTTCACCTTCTTAATAAAGGATTTATCTTAGAATGCCTACTCATCAATAAAATACAACCTTTCCTACTTCCATTTTTGGGAATGGTACCTAAAACCCTCTGTGAATCAAGCCCGAAATGTCAAAATGATTGACAGTTCTGAAATTTCTTTTTTGTTGCAACCCAAACAATTGGTTGAAAAAGGCATATTTGCTGAATGTTTTGGTCAACACAAATCTCAGACTCAGAGACTTTAAGGTCAGAAGGAACCATCATCTAGTCTGACCTCCTGTACATTGCAGGTCACAGAACCTCACCCACCCATACCTATAGTAGACCCATAATCTTTGGCTGAGTTACTGAAGTCCTCAAATCATGATATAAAGACTTCAAGTTACAGAGAATCCATCATTTACACTAGTTTAAACCTGAAAGTGACCCATACCCCATGCTACAGAGTAAGGCAAAAAATCCCCAGGTTCTCTTCCAATCTGACCCAGGAGAAAATTCCTTCCTGACCCCAAATATAGCAATCAGTTAGACCCTGAGCATATGGGCAAGACCCACCAGACAGACACGTGGGAAAGAATTCTCTATAATAACTCAGAGCCTTCCCCATCTAGTGTGCCATCACTAGCTGTTGGAGATATTTGCTGCTAGCAGTCACAGATTGGTGATATACCTTTGTAGGCAGTCTCGTCATACCATCCCCTCCATAAACTTATCAAGTTCAGTCTTGAAGCCAGTTAGGTTTTTTTGCTCCCACTGCTCCCCTTGGAAGGCTGTTCTAGAACGTCACTTCTGTGATGGTTAGAAACCTTTGTATAATCTGCATTTTTCAGCAAAAAAGAGTTTGACTTGGAAATATTTCTCCCATCTCTACTTACAATTCCTTCAAAATGGTATTTAGGCATTTTAGTTTAAGGACTCAAGTCTGAAATTCAAGGTCTTAGTGACTTACTCATTGTCAGACAGCATGCCAGCAACAAAGCTTGGTATAGGTTACAAGTCTCCTACTTTAACTGCTGGACTCTGCCTACCCTTATTTTTAAATAAAGTTATTTCCAGCATGTACAGAGAGCCTGAAGAAGTTTTGCAGGGAATATAGCAATGCCATTCAAGGCAGCGCGAGGAGTTCGAGCTAGCTTTTCTTGATTGATGTCCATCTCTTCAGGTCCCAATTAGGGTTAAAACTGAAATCCTCCCCCTTCCCACCCCTGCCTCAAAAAACAAATGCAGGGCTGGCTCCAGGCACCAGCCGAGCAAGCTGGTACTTGGGGCGGCAGCTTGTAGGAGGCGGCATTTGGCCCAATCCTAGGGTGGTACGGACGCTTTTTTGTTCTTGTTGTTGTTCCACTCCGGCCGCCCTGTAGGGGGCAGTGGCATGGAGGACGGGAGCGCCCTACAGCAAGCCCGGCAGGGCAGCCTGCGTCCTTCCCTCCCCGACGACCGGAGTGGTGAGGAGCCCTCCCGGCAGGGGGCACGGCAGGAGGGGCCACATAGCAGTGCCCCGCTGAAGCCCTGGCTGCCCTCCTTCTCTCTTTCCCCCCGCTAGCCGGGGCACATCTGCAGCGCAAGGAGTCCCCCTGCACCCTGGCTCTGGCCGCGCCGCAGGTTTTTTTCTTGCTTTGCTGTTCTTGCCGCCGCGTTTTTTTTTTTGCTTGGGGCGGCCAGAAAGCCAGAGCCTGCATTGTGTGAAGTATTTTGTGCACACATCTGGCTTGAAGTAGTTGGTTTTGTTTTATACTTCAAGTGAAAACATGAGATTGAACATTCCAGAACCACTTCTTTTTTCTCTCATGGTATGAATACTTCAAAAAGGCAGGAACATTGGTAGTTAAGATTTCAGTTTCTTATACCTTTTACCATTTGCTGCATAAACACAACTAAAAATATCAGCTTGGAACCTAAGAGTTTTCAACAGTCAATATTGTAAGCACCGCTAGGACAGACTGTTGTATCATGCAATCAACCATTAGGAATTTTGGTTTTTTTCCTCCAAAGTAGGTATTTGCCTAGGGATTTTACGTAGTCTCATATGGGTCTATCTGGAAGAAATGGGCTCTAAAGCCCCAATATCCTACATGTCTTCAAAGGATAGGCCTGAGATTCCATTATATCCAACACAGACCTGACAACAGGGGAGCAACTAGTGTTTAAGATAAAGATGTGGCACCACGAGCATTCATACATGAAGTGACAATAGTTGAGTTTCTTATATGGGGCAACTGACAACTCTCCTCTACCAACCATATAAAGTTAAATAGAGGATATGGGGAGAGTTCAGTTAAGCATGATTTTAACTTCTACCAGGTATATACAGTCTGTCTGGTCTTTAGATCTTTTGGGGTACAACGTTCAAGATGTCTGAGTTTTCAGACTTTTACCCTTTGCTCCGCCTAATCCTCAGTTTCTCTTGATATTTTACAGTTAAAGTTTTATATAAGCAGTCAATTTATCTTAACTATAGTAAACAAGTTTTCTGTCTTAGCAGGTTAATTTTTAAAAGTTGCTCTGGAAAATTCAAGCCTCCCATCAGAAAATGTGCAGCTCCTTGCCACACTTTTCTAGCTGTTGCTTCTTAATATTGTTATTTGAACCAATTTCCCACCTCCTGGACACTATTTCCCTTCTCCGACACTTACGTTCGCTTGTCTTCCATCTTTAGGCTAAGGTCTACTTCTGTGTTTCACCTGTTTCAATTTTAAAAGGGCAAATAAAAATAGCAGATCAATTACAGCATATGACCCATAAATCTTATTTTTCTATTGAGAGTTGCTCTCTGTTTTCCATTGTCCTTCACTCCCTATGGTGTTTCCTCTGTCCAATTTTCATTATGAATTCTCCCTGAGAGAGATCTTGTCTTGCTTCTCAACTGCCACATGTGTCAATGGTGCTGAATAAATGTTTCTCAATTTAAAGTGTGGGAGTTGTTGTAGATTTCAATAATCCCAGCCACTCTGGTTAGAAAAAATTGGGTGCTGTTCCAACATTTGCTAAAGTAGTACACATGTATAGGAACTATGGAGAAAAGTGTTAGCCTTTACTTTTGAAGCCCAAGTAAAATATTTACAGACACATAGAAGATGCTCTTGAGAGTTCAACAGCAGGCATGTCATATCATTTAACTACAAGCATGGAACTCATTCCACCGTGGGCAAACACACACACACACTCACACTTACTAATGTGACATCCAATTAAATCTCCCAGCAGTCGTCTTGTGGAAAGAGATATCAGACAGTGCAAACATAGACAAAACCAACTATATTTTTTTTCTGCATCATAGCTGATAAAAAACAATAATGAGCTGAGGTTCTTTTTTGTTAGTCTTTCATTTCTAAGCTTCATGGCACAGTCGTGACTGTCAGTTGCAATGATTAAACACTGCCTATGTTAGAGATCATTTCAATAGGACTTTTTTTTAAAGAGCAGGATGTACAGTTGATGGGTCAGAGCCTGAAGAGCCTTTGCAACAGAGACAGTTCTTATTTCAATGAAAAATTGGCAGGCAGACTAGTGAAGAGAACCCCCTCTCCCCAACCAAACTCTCCTAAGACTGGGACCACACTAGTTTCTGCTGAGATTCAAATATGTTTAGCCTTTTTTTATTTTTGAAGAACTGTTCATCCTCTAGCCCCAGCTGGAAACAAAAGCTCCAAGTATTTCAGTCATCTTATTACCTTTTTTGTCCAATTTCAGAAAACTATGAGCTTTCCCCTCAGCAGCATACACTGTGGAGGCTTTAGCCAAGCAAAAGCTCTCAATTTTACCCTCTCCTCCCTACACTCATCACTAATGTAGTATCTTGTCGTTATTTTAATTTGCATCCAAGAGCTAATATCCATTACTGCTGGGGGGGGAGGGAGGGAGGGGAGGAAAGCCGGCAGCACATTAAGATCATATTTCCATCCTCTCTGTAAGGTGCAATAAAAAAGGGGCTGCACTTTTAGGCACTTAAGCTTACTATTACACATACACAACTATCCTTCATTATGTCCACCCTAGCCTCCCTGTATTCCCTTTCTCTCCCCATTAACAGTACAGTGACAAGTAAGGAGAAAGGAGACCCCAACATACTTTTGGGCTTTGGTCATGCCCATAGTTTATTCCAACTGCTTGATTTTTAACTAGAAAGACTGATCAAAGTGAAATAGAACTAAATTGGGTCTGCATTCATAAAAACTTTGGTTTCTTGCCGGTTTTTAGAAACCTCCTCCAAGCAGCCTTGTTGATCTTCCCTCCCACACATACGGGTTCTTCCTCCTTGTTCTCACTCACCCTAGACTTCTGAATGTTCTTCTGCCATCACCATTTTGTTTTCGCTAGCTCACTGTTCCCAGAGACTAAAAATCCTGCCTGAATGTTCTCTTATGTTTACCTCATAGGATCTATGCTGAATATTTCATCTTCAGCTATTGGTTTTTCAGTCATAGCTACTTCCCTCCCTAAAAAATGCCTGACGTGTTTGAGAAACATTATACTTCAAGGCATTTCACAAAGTTCTTTCCAAAGACAACTTCAACATTATGACCTAGATTCTCATTTCCATTCTGGCAGTGTGAATTATATTTACACCCACTTTACACCCCTGTAGCATTTTAAAGGGCCTGGAAGTGGCCTTGGCAGAAATGAGAAATTCATCCTGTTCCTTCTAGGCTTAAGAATAGAGGTATGTGAAAGGAGACTGATGCAGTATTGCTATATAGAGACTCTTGAAATATTATATAATCAAGTATTTTAAATTTCTAATACTAAAGTCATGCCCTAAAGTGCTCATAAGTACTCTTAATAGTGATTTATATTGCTTAGACAGAAGAAGCACACTCCATAAACCATGAAGGGACAGGCACCTAGACCCAGAATTCCACTAGTGCTGTACCAGCAGTTTTTCATTCTCTCAATAACAGCCAAAGAAAATCCTCTGACAGCCATGTTTTTGTACCATAAGCAAGTGCAAACGAAGTCAGTATGTTTAACAGCAGGAATAGTACATATTAATTGCCTTTCCAAGAGGAAAACTACAATCTTGAAAGTATATGACTAGTCCATCGCAGAAAAATGGTCTAGACTTCTACTTAACAAAAGTCTTTTGAATCCAAAGCATAAAGCATTGTTTTACCTTGTAATAGCCCTGTTGTAAGTCATTCTCATGTTAAGGTGTCATTAGATGTATATTCACAATGCCAATTTTAAATTGGAAAGTCAGGCTTTGGTAAGAACTAATTATATTACATAATAAACTGTTAAGTGGCAAAATTGTCAAAAAAATTAAGTCACCATTTTCCAAAGTGATTTAGGCACTTTTGTCAATGTCACTTGAAAAATGAGACTTACATTATAGGCAGAGCCTTCAAAAAAAGCTTAAGAAAAAGAAGCTTTGAACATTAACATAGTGATCATCTGCATGGTGAAGGAGTAATGAGAGGGTCAGTTTCACTCTACAAAAGCGGCACAAAAGGTAACAACATTAATAGCCACAAAATGGGTAAGAAAAGAGAAGAAAAACACCATTAGGCTCCACAGTGCTTGCCTAAGTTTAAGTACAACAAGAGGAAAGGAATGCATGCCAAGATAGGGAAAGAGCAGGTTAAAGTATATGTAGATAAGTTAGATGTATTCCAGTCAGCAAGGCCTGATGCAATTCATCCTAGGGCACTTATAAGGAACTAGCAGAAGAAATCTCAGAACCGTTAGCAATTATCTTAGAGAACTCATGGAGTATGGGTTAGGTCCCAGAAGACCGGAGAAGAGCAAACACAGTACCTTTTTTAAAAAGGGAACAAAGAGGACCCAGATGAATTATAGACCCAGATGAATATGAGCCTGACTTTGACACCTCGAAAGGTACTGCAACCAATTATTAAAAAAATCAAGTTGTAAGCACCTGAAAGATAATAGGGTTATAAGGAATAGCCAGCATGGATTTGTCAAGAACAAATCACACCAAACCAAAGTTAAAAAACAGGTTGGGCAAACACCTGTCAGAGAGGGTCTAGGTTTACTTGGTCCTGCTGCAGCACAGGGGGCTGGACTAGATGATTTCGAGGTCCCTCCAGACCTACATTTCTCTGATTCTGCAAACGTTTTAGTTAAATTAAGAGTCCATGTGTTTGTGTTGTTTTAGCCACACACTCTCCCACAATGTTTTTGATCCATACTTCAACAAATTTGTTAAATGCACTCCTTTAATTTAACAAATTATCTTTGAACACACAAAACATATATTCCAAGGCATTTAGATTCAAACTACATTCTTCATTAAATATGATTCAACTCCTGCTCCATAAGATGAAGCTCAATCTTACCGTCTACTTTTGCTGATTGTGCCAGCAGACAAAACTACATTTAAAAGTGAAGTCATGTAGAACTAACTGAATGGTATTCTGTTACAGTTAGATGTCGTATCCCAGGTTACTGGGAGCTCCTTAAATGAAACTGCTGATTCGAGATATTGAGGTACAGATCCAGGAGATTGATTCGAGAGGCAAACAATCGCCAATTACCCACATGGCACTAAGCACACTATTTTTAAAGCTGTGATCCATCATGCGGCAGAGCTCATTGTAAAACCTGGAGTGGATATTATGGAGCAACTGAAGAAAAAATTGCCTCTGCAGTTCAGATGACACTGGAGAGATTTTTTCCAAGACTTGATGGCGATAGTCTCCTTAAGAGTCCATTGGTGAAATTTTAAGTTTTGCATCACGATCAAGTGATTTTTTTTCTCTGGGAGTACTTGTGACAAGTGTAAAAATACATTTAATACGTCAATCAACTCAAGTTAGCTAACTTCAGTAACTGGGTCACCTAAAGGAAAACACAATCCCCTGAAAACACACATCTCTCCAACCAGCAGCTTCAGTGAAGCCTGGGTGTAGCATGGCCTGAGGGTTAAAAAACATGGACTTTGCCAGGAGGAAGAATTGCAGAAGTGGGGACCCTCCAACTATTCTTCTCATCGCCCTCAGATGAGTAGACCTAGAGACTCACCTCAATCATCCCAGATGATCAATTTCCCAGCTGAAATAGAAAACATGAGTCTGCCTTGAAGAGACATATAATGTTTATAATTTTCAAGCAAGCCCTCAAACTGTATCTAATATCAAGTTGGAAGCCAGTGCAGACTTTTAACTCCCTCTTAGAGAGAAGCAACAATAACTGAACTACTCACCACATTCTACACTAAGTTTTCAAGTCATCTATGTCTTCAGGTTTAGAATGCACAGCTGTAATGTAGCCTGGAGGTGAAAGTCATAGACCTCACTTAACCCTAGTTTGTATTATTCTGATATACACAAGCAGTCAAAAATCCAGCAGGACCCCCAGTTTGGATTTCAAGTTAGTTCCGGTTTTAAACTCTGCTCATCAACAATACACATAGTAAAGATCAAAAGCCAATATACTACCATTCATTACTATCATTAAGTTTATTTAAGGTTTCAGTGATATTTATGAGTGATAATTACCACCAATTCTCTGGTTAAAGCCCCAGTTAGTAGGAGCCTTCTGACATAATTGAAGATCAGGGTCTAAGTCATCGACAGGTAAGTCAAATCTAGAGCTATGAGCCCTCCAACAATAAACAGCATCTGGTCCCCAGACACACGCATCTTGGAATTTATATCAAGATTGGCCACCTGATTCACTTCTTGTGGTTGCATATACAGTAGTGAAACAGTAGTGCAGAGGCAGCCTTCCAGAAATCAAACTGAGAGGGTGTTATAGATGAAAATTAACTCCCTGAATTGCATAAAAAAAATCAACAGTATGGCTACTGGTAGTCAGCCAGGCAGTTGCTACACTAACTGACAGTTTTAAGTGGTCAAAATGTTTTTAATCTCTCCCTATTTCACTTTTATTTTAAACAAGGATGTATGTTAGTTGGGCATTGAAATGGGCAAGAGTTTTGCAAAGCGCAAAGTTTAGGAATGAGCTAATTGGTTGGAAGAAAGAGCAAATGTAGGCCTTTTCTTGAATTTAGTATTTCATTTAAGTATCCTAGATTATCATCATATTGTTCACATACCAACAAGCTTGCTACCTTGGGGACTCAGTGTTTAAAAACATGTGCTGAACTAGAATGCACATACAATTGGTTAGTCATAAGCTCCTGAATTTGTACTTGAGCCAAGTTGCTTTGGTTTTGCAAAGCTAACATCTGTTGTCCCACTTAATGTCTAACATCTTAAGTTGATTTCTCATTGGGAAGACTGTTAATTTCTGGTACCACACTCAAGTAAAAATCATTAACAAAGCCACAGATTGGCAAATTTCTAGCACAAGTTGGAACAGGGGAGGACAAAAGAGAGGGCACTGCATCTCTCAAAGCACACATACAGGCAGACTTTGGGAAGATGTTGAGTCCTTTTAGTCAAGCTTTAGAAGACTTGTTCAGGGTTCAGACTCTCATCCTCTCAACTACAGGGGTTGTTCAGCCAAGGCATCCTGCATATGTCTGCTAAGGTATGCAAAGGTAGCTTTTAAGGCTTGCAGAGGACCACAAACTTCATAGGACTTGCAGTGCCATAGGATGGTTAGAGGGACTCGGAAGTCTCTTAACCATTAAAAGTTGTGGGAATGGGATGGCCTTGAAAGGCTCAGTAGTGAGTTTGCTGTACTGATCCAGGTGAAGTACTGCTCCTCCAGGGGACATCAAGTGTCCCTTTCACACGTCAAGAAATCTTTAGGGTGACAGAGAACACCCCTGCCCCCCCAAGGCCTTTTTCTCCAGTGCAGTACTATGGGTTAAAGGAGAAACTGTCTGGAATTAGCATAATCAACAAGCTTTACCATATCAGTAGCTTGAGCATGTAAACCTTTTAAAGGGAGTCTTCAGAAAATAAACAAGAAACCACCAGTTAGTTTCCAAGTTAAGATGAAACTGCCCTCACAGCAATACCTTGAATACATTTAGAATTCAGACTCTTACCAATCCACAAAACAGTTTAATGTTACTAAGAATAACAAGTGTACATACTTTACTGTTAGTCACAGATCAGTTGTGCCAACTCTTGCCTTTTCACGGCTATTGCACAGAAGAAAGCTACTTGGCTTCCACTCTGTTTTTCAGGAATTTGTGGACATCCCCACTCCTCATCATAGGATTGGACCCTGAAAGTGTTGAGGTTATTCAGCATGTCTCAGGATTGGGCTCTATGACTGGTGCTAACTGATGAGCCACATGTCATTAGACACAAAGCCAGTGTCTCCACAATGAAAACATGAAGCTGATTATAAATCAGCCCTATGAGGTGAACATTTTATATTCCATCCATCTTGATATTTTTATAGCTCCTATCACCATACCACCAAGTTGTACAATTACAGTAGATAAAAATTAATCCACAGGCTGTGGATGTAAACTAGAAAAAGTTCTTCACTCCAAAACAGCACAGTTTACAAGCAGATGGGGAGGTGGGAGATGAGTGTGGCCAAGGGACAGATATCAAGGTAGCCTGGACACCGTAACTCAGTTCTGTTTTCTTAGTTATAGCCCTTGCTTTGTTTCAATTTTACTTCATATGTGAATTGTGGCTTCATTTAAAAAAATCCGCAAGCTTCTTATACCAATTTTTACTCTTAACTACTTAGATGCACTGTCAACTTCAACCTGGGTAACATAAGAACGGCCATACTGGGTCAGACCAAAGGTCCATCTAGTCCAGTATCATGTTTTCTGATGGGGCCAATGCCAGGTGCCCAGAGGGAATGAACAGAACAGGTAATCATCAAGTGATCCATTTCCTGTCACCCATCCCCAGCTTCTGGCAAACAGAGGCTAGGGACACCATCCCTGACCATCCTGGCTAATAGCCACTGATGGACCTACCCTCCATGAATTTATCTAGTTCTTTTTTGAACTCTGGACCTTCACAACATCCTCTGGCAAAGAGTTCCACAGGTTGACTGTGTGTTGTGTGAAGAAATACTTCCTTTTGTTTGTTTTAAATCTGATGCCTATTAATTTCATTTGGTCACCTCTAGTTCTTGTGTTATGAGAAGGAGTAAATAACACTTCCTTATTTACTTTCTCCACACCAATCATGGTTTTCTAGACCTCAACCATATCCCCCCTTACTCGTCTCTTTTCCAGTAAGGGGGGATCTGACAGAGGTCTATAAAATCATGACTGGTGTGGAGAAAGTAAATAAGGAAGTGTTATTTACTCCTTCTCATAACACACAACACTCTTTCTCATAACAGTTTAATGTCTAGGAATTTAATGATGACTTTATATTAAATACACAACATATTAGGTATATAGTAATGAGATTTGTATACAGGCATAAAAATATCAGTAGTGAGGTGTAAATATCTGACTAATGCTGAAGTATGTTAAAACATTTTGCCTATATAAGCAGTCTTCAACATGAGTATCGTCAGTTCTACTTTAGAACTATAGAATATTCAGACAACAATGCTGCCGCAGCTATCATTTCAGCCTGCCATAGGTCAAGCAAGCATGACAGGGTACAAGATAATATTCAGGAATCTACATATCAGTTTGGGGCTGTACTCTACATTCAAGTTATATATAGGCTATAACAGGAAGTAGCTTTAAGCCTCCTTGAGTTTCATTTTACCTTAATAGCCATATATAAATATTCAAACCCATTTTCTGATTTCATGTGTTATTGCAAATCAGTTATAATTGAAAAGCTGTTTTAAGCAGCTCTGGAGTTTTATCTGATTAATTGTTAACATCTTCCCTGGTTCCCTGTACTTTAACCAAATCAAAAGCCTTGACACTTTGTTGTAAGGGATGTTAACTATGCCCTTATAGGCAAGCAGCAGCCCAGTTTTCCAGTCTTTGAATGAGTGGTAGAGACAAGTTGAGCTTCAGCATCACAAGAATTTTGTGTTGGTCAGACGCTTTAACCCAGTGGTGGGCAACCTGCAGCCCGCAATCAGATTCCCGCAGCTCCCGTTGGCCAAGAACTGCGAACCGTGGCCACAGGGAGCTGTGGGGGGCCATGCATGCAGACGGCCAACATCAGCAAAATGTCTCATGGTCCGCAATCAGATTACCCTGAGGTTGCAGCAATCAGATTGCCCTGAGGCTACAGGTTGCCCACTATTGCTTTAACCAATATAATTGTAATACCTAGATTCATAGATTTTTACGATCAGAAGGGACCATTATCATCATCTAGTCTGACCTTTTGCATAACACAGCCCATAAAACCTCACCCAATATTTCCCACATCAAGTCCTCACCTTCGCTAAAACCTCTTTTAAAAAGATGTCCAAATCTTGATTGAATATGTTTGATAAATTGTTCAAATGTTTAAATACCTTCTCAATTAAAGTGCACCTTTACTTCTACTGAGTTTTTCTAGTTTCACTTTTCAGCCATTTGCTCTCATTATGTCTTTTTCTGCTAGATTAAAGAGCAGTTTGCTCTCAGAAATTTCTTCCCCATGCAGATACTTGTAGACTGATCAAGTCACTTCTTAATCTTCTCTTGGATCAACTGAATAGATTAACCTTATTTAGTCTCTCTCTCTCTCAAGGTTCAAACCATTCTTGTAGCCCTTTCAGAACCCTTTCCAGTGTTTCAACATCCTTTTTCAAGAATGGACACCAGGTCTGGACACAAAATTCACGCACTCTTCCCACTAATGCCTCCTACTCCAACTTGGTTTTCCCATTTATATGTCTGAGGATCATGTTCACCCTCGCAGCTACAGCACCGCACAGGGAGCTCATGTTGAATTTGTTATTTCAGTGATCCCTAAATCCTTTTCTGTGTTGTTGCTTTCCAGGATACCATCCACTGTGTAAGTGTGACCTACATTCTTTGTTCCTAGATATATAACCTTGTATTTGCTGTGCTAAAAATGTAGCTTGTTCAAGTGAGTCCATTTTATATTCAGATTGGTCTGTATAACTGACTTGTCCTCATCGTTATTTACCACTCTAATAATCTGTGTCTTATCTGCAAGATTTACCAATAATTTTATGCTGTCTTCCTGATCATAGACAATGATATTCAGTTGCATTGTACTAAATACATATCCCCGCAGGACCCAACCAGAAACAACCATAGCTGACTATTCTCCACTGAAAATTGGTTTCACATTCTATGCATTAGCCAGTTTTTTAACCTATTCAATATGGGCTGTTTTTCATTTGCTATAGTGCTCATGTTTATCAGAATGCCATGTGGGACTGACTGAAATGCCTTTCAGGAGTCCCAGTATATTTATGTGGCAATTAGAGTATCTATCAACACTTGCAATCTTTAAACAATTATCTATTTGATAAGACCTATTTTTCATAAAGCCATGTTGACTGGCAATTATGTAACCATCTTAATCCTTCACTGATTATACCCCATATCAGACTGTCCATGATTTTGCCCCAGACTGATGTCTAATTAACCACCCTACAGTTTCCCAAGTCATCCTGTCAACTCTTTTTAAGAACACATGAGCTTTTCCCCGGTCCTCTGGAACTCTTTCTATTATCCCAAGATTTGCTAAAAGTCAACAATCATGGTTCAGTGAGCTCTTCAGCCACTTCTTTGATACCTTTGTTTCAATTTATCCCATCCTGCCAAGTTAAAAACCTAGTTTTAATAGTTGCTGTTAAACTTCCTCCCTTGTCACTGATGTAATAGAAAGTATTTCATTATCACTCTAAGACATCATCCTGCTCATAATTGGTTTGTCCATACCTTTCATCTAAAAACCCCCAAGCACGCCAACTGGTTAATAAATAAGGGCTCTTGTATATTTTACAGAGCAGCCTGGCGGGTGGGGGGATCTTGAAGAGGTAAGGCACCATCGTGGTAGCTCCTGGTGGCTTTGCAAATGAGACAGGCACAGTGCATCCAGGAGTGGTGCCCACTGCTACACTGGTAGGGAAGCAATGTATGCTGCTCTTCGCACGCCAGCTCTGATGACCCATATGGAATGAGTGGGGCACAGTCCCACCCTCACTCAGCAGTCTTCTTTGGTTTTCAAATCCTACCACTGGCATTAGACATTCCCAGTTCTTGCACTCAATGCACAAGGATAAGATTATGCCTGGCCCAAAGTCAGGTGGTACAAAGGTAGATTGGGGAACTAAATCTCATGGGGCCCTCTGACTTCCTATGTTTGTGCACCTGCCTGAGACTAGCCACAAAGCATGTAGACCTCTGTAGAAAGGAATCACTTCACTCATTACTGAATGGAGTCCATAGATTGGTTACCTCTGCAGTGAAAACAAACATGCATTTCACAGTACCTAGCAATGTAATACACTAGCTCAGGGCATGGCATACAGAACACTCCATCTTTCTGGAAATATAAGGTTAGTTTATTAGTCAGAATGTAATTACGCAGTTGGAATTGTACCAGGACAATTTTCTGCTTCTCACATTCAAAAAGGTTATCAGGTAACTGAGAAGTTTGTATGTTTACTACTTCTATTTGCTGTTATGTGAAATCTAACACTGTGGCATTAGTAGAGATATTCATACCTTCTGATATACCGTGAGCATAAGTCACAGTGCAAAGCTTAGAGAAATTGAGCATGCCTGACAACTTATTGAAGAACAGGGAATCAGAGACCAGGTCAGTTAAGTGATCAGGATCATGAAAGATAGCAAGACAATCTGAGAACAGGGAAAGTGGAAAGATATAAATTGAACATCTCCAGTGCTGAAAGGTAAAAGGGATCAGACACACTTGATGTCGGAGCTGCCACAAAGTTGAGGCAGACCAGAAGTAAGGCCAAGGAGAAAGCAACATTGTCAAATTCCAAAAGCACGTGCTGCTGCCCCAAGACACCACATCTGCTTTGTAGTGATGTAGGACTAGCGAGTTGGTTTTTTTACATTGAGGAAAAAGATACCTTTGAAGTTTGTGCAGATCTTGCAAATCAACAGCCAACATATGGAAAGAGGCTGACACCTTTGGATTTTATGGAAAACACTATTGCTGCACACTATCCATTTAGCACAGGTTACCCTCTGGAATAGACAAAGTGATTTCTTAAGGGAATTAAGTCTTTCCAAAAGAGGTTGGGAATTCTCTTTAAAAGCTATGGAGAAATCCAACATGAGATTATATCATACTGATTTAAATACCGTATCAATTAAAAAAAAAAACTTTGAACTTTTAAGGTATAAAGTGTCACCTCTAGTCAGAAGCTAGGTTTGTTTGCTATTTAGCCAAGACACAAATCAAACATATATAAAGTTTAAATTAATCTACTATCTACTTCAGGATAAAAAATATCCCAAACCATACATTAGAAATAGTGTCATCACTTGGTAGCACTGAGAGACCCCTGAAGAGATGAGGGGTACATTGTGCTAGACACTACACCAACACATAGCAGAAAGCATCTGATGTTGATAAATTGTATAGTGAATTGCTTGACCACACTTTGGTTCATTATGAAATATACTCAAGAGACCAAATAACAAATGTCAGTCAGGTTTATTGCTATAACCCAATAATAGTACAGGAAAAAGGTTCTATACAATACCAGTCTCTGGGAAACCATCTCATGCAGCGTTATTACAGTCACCTTACACAGAAAGTATGCTCCAAAAATTACACCACTAAAATCCATTTTTTAATATCCTAGCTGTTTAGAATAGGTATTATGTACGTCATCGGAAAGTAAATTTAACTAATCAGCTTTCTACTTGTTTTTCTCATGGTGTATCCCTTCTGTCTATGTTCTGAAAACATGCATTCCAGGTACTAAAGGGCAGTAAGGTATTTCCTACCATAGGGTAAAACAATCATATGTCTTTTCCTTTGGGACATTCTAGTATAGGCTTTTGAGAGAAACTACTTTTCTGTTGCCATGGTAAAATAATCACATGTCCTGATACCGACAGCTTTCTTATCTATTTAAGCCAAAGCTTACTTCAGCTAATGTAAGGTGTTATGGGATACTTAGCATAAGTGAACAAGATTATAATGATGGTATAGGCCAACAACACTTCCCAAAAAAAGCTTACAAGCTTTGGCATTAGTGTACCTCTGTCCCACCTGTGATACACAATAGTTCAGTATCCTCAGGTCTGCAATACTTGGTCTAATTCTTATTGTTGGGCTTGGTGTGTGGGTAGCATTTAGTAGTCTGAGATATACCAAAGATCAGACTACATGATGTGGTGGTCCCTTCTGGCATTAAACTTTGACTGACAATATAAACAAACAAGCCCACATGTGATAGAAAAGCACTATTATCCCTATTTTACAGATAGGGAAATGAGGCACAGAGAATAAGTAACAAAAGTGTGTGGCAGATCTTGGAGCTAATCCAGGTCTCCTCTGCAGGAGTATGTATGTATACTTTACAGACTGTGTATGTATACACACAGATGCTGCTTAATGGGCTTTGATCTCCAAAACAATTTCAGCAGCGGTCAGCAAGTAAAGGTACTTCGGTAGCGGTGACTAGTTCTGGGCATTATTCCTTTAATGGTAAATTCAACCTTGAACTATAATGAGCAGTTCCCAACCTTTGAATTGAGGACAGTTGGTCACTTCATAAAAACAGGCTACGTTCCACTGTACGGGATGCACATCCATTGTAGCAAAGAATAGTTAAGGGGACAAAAGATGCAGATCCCAAAGCTGCTGCTTCGCCACTGCTGTTGACATCATCATCCCCCCCTGTCACTTTGACTCATCGTCTTGATGGTATTTTTCCCAAAAAGTTCTACATTTTCCTGCATAAATCAAAAAGCCAGCCATTCCTCTGTCCTTAGAAGCAACACCATTACCCATATCTTAGTCGTTTCCTAGACGTTTACTGTAAACTCCTCTCTGGCCTTTAAATTGCATACCACTCTCCTCCAGTCCAGCTAATTGAAAGCTACTAAAATGATCTTGCTACCCAATCAGACCACATCACTACTCTTCAAAATCCTTCACTGGTTCTTTAGATTCTTTTCATTTGCTTTTTTTCTTTCCCACCAAAAATGTCTTGGTACTGCAATAGAATTACAGGGTGAAACAGGTGTTTAGAGTTGTATATTAACTTCAAAATTCTAAGCTGCTTTAGTCTATAAAAGGTCTGTAAGATCTTACAAAACTGTCATTTAGCACTTGCTGATCAGCAAGAGGAATGCTATTTTCTAAGTGGTATTATTATACAGTACTCTTATCTGATCTTATACCTAGCTAGTGATTTTGCTTAGAGCATTCCTTAACTCAGTAGCTCTTTTCTGAGGAGGCACTTCAAGTTGTATCTCATTCCGCTACACATTTACCGGGTTGAGCTGGTGAAATCTCATTCCAATTGCTTGGCTTAGTACACCTATTACACAACATTCATGAGAATAATAGACAAACAGCTTAGACTTTGAAATTAAAACACTCATACAATTTGACCTTAATCCTCCAGCTCTCTATCCATATATGTTTGACATGTAACTCATCTATTTAGCTACATATTACTTGTATGAATGAAATTACTCAACTGAGCACTGTATATGATATGCTGATGCATACCAAGCTTTCACACAAGTAGGTACACTGACAATATCATTGACTCAGAACATCTGCTTCTTGAATACCAAGGAAGACTGTCTTTCATATCGCTAAAATACTACATTGCTTCAACTGGTGTGAGCAACTTGGCACTATACTTTGAATCTAACTGAGTTCAAAGCACACCAATGTAACTACAGATTCACTTACTTACACATCTGCATGCATTCCTGGTTGCTTCCTTAATCTGGGTTCCAGCTCCATGATTTGACAGCGGGGGGGGGAAAAAAGCAAGCAAAATTATAAAGGAGACCTAATTTTTCTGCCATTATATAAATCAGTGGCGTACCCTCACCTAGAATTCTGCTTTTAGCAAAAACAAGGTTAAATCTATAACAGCATACTACAGCATGAGGTATGTTAATTGCTAACGTTATGCAAGAGTGAACAACATTTACCTGAAGACAAACCTGAAGCCTGCAGTTCCATCAAGTTATTTTTCAGTAGCATTTGTATCAATGTCCTACAGTTAACGTTGTTAATTTGATTGTTATCTGGCATACCTAAAATTAGCTTGCATCCTTCCTTCTTTAACTACTGAAATTAAGAATGTGTTTTAAGGCTAATTCTAAGTGGGGAAATTATTAGCAATACAGGAACTGCTGTATTGTATGTTGTCCAGACAATAGCAGACTCTTCAGAGAAGGGTACCAGGAACCCCATAGCAGGCACTCATAACCTATCCATAGGGGAGATTTCCTCTGAACCCTGGCTAATTGTGTGTGTTTTTACACAGGATAAGATCTTAAACTAAGTTCTTTAAACTAAGTTCATTTGATAACACTGAAGCATCTTCAGGGCCTGTTCAGCAACAGAATGTTCACTGATGTGTCGTAAACTGAAACATCTTCAAACTGCCACCAATTATCTGTTGATTCCTAAATTCAGGAAACCTCAAGTATCTGCATATACATCCCAGGAGGCTTGGACTTAGGAAGCATCTTCTGCACAGACCCCTGATTTTTAAAGTAGTCTGGTAGTCCAGATCTGCCATAGGAAAAGAAATCTAGTTTCTAATGCACATCCACAAAATGCCAACTTTTTATTTTACTTAAACACTGGACCAATTGTCTTCAAAGCTGAACTGCTTTCTACTATAACTACTGGAAAGGCAACAAAACAGATGACTTTTATATTTGTTTAAGCTTCAGCTGTCATGCCTGTGCACGAGTTTGTAATAGATCACATGGGGAAATTATATTCACCCCCCAAAGACTTTTTGCTGCAAAAATTCACATGTAACTGAGGAACAAGAAGCTATCTAACTTTGAAGGCAATTGTTTTATTAATTTATGAGCATCTGAAAGATTTTAGATCTGAAAATCTCTAACTTACGTAAATAACAGATTATTGGCAAACAGTGTAATATAAACAAGTCTAGAGAGAAAAGTGTTGCAGCTACGAGCGAATAATTTGATCACAATTTTGACTACAGAAGACAAAGAATTCTTTTTCAAAGAATAAGCAGAAAGCTACAACAATAAGAATAGATTTAAGTGTACAGTAGGTTCAAGTAGACCACCATTTGATAACAGAAGGGATAAAATTAACTTGGGTAGATATATAGTAACACCTTTCATACTTGAGGTATCCCAAAGCACATTGCAATAATGAGTTAAGATACCAACACTGCAAGGCTTGCACAGGCAAACACTAAAGTCATCATTTACTCAGCAGTAGGTCACAAAGAACCATAGGCTTCACAAGCTGTTTTATTGAAACAGGGGATGTTTACCACTGCACTGGGGAATATCACTTATTGTAATGGAGATTGCAGCAAACTCAATTTTAAAATGCTAGTTTGGATCAAAGTGCTGTTTTCACTTTGTTTCATCCCCTATGCTCATATACATTCACACCTTCTCCTGCTCCTTGTTTGGGCACCTGCCAACAATTTGAGCCATTAGCCTACTTTAACCAATTCAAACACACTGCTCTGCAGCCTTTCACATTACACCCAATCCTTTTGAAAAGTAAATGGGGTTGGAACTTTGCATTTCATCAAGGGCAGTCAACAAGGTACTGGCAGAAAGAGCTTTGACTCATGCCTCGTCCAAGTTACAGAAGTCCTTAAAATTCACCCGGGGATCTATAATTATAGTAGTACCAGAGAATCCTGAAGTATCAACCTAAGAGCTGGCAATGGTTTTAAACTTGAAGGTAGGGAAGGACTAGCCACGTGTAAGTGTCCCCACAGCAAAACCCTACTTCTATTACTGTGTTTTTACTCTTTCCACACTCAGCTCTCTGTGTGTGTGTGTGTGTGTGTGTGTGTGTGTGTGTTTGGGGGTATATCCCATGTTTTTTTGTGCTCAGGCCCTCTAGGATTCTTTCTCAGTTAAATGTGTTAATTGCAGGAGAACTTCTTTGTCCTTTAGGAGAATTGGGGTAATGGCAGTGAGGATTATTAGTACTCCAGTGATTTTTTTTGCCTGCATTCTTACTGCAAAATGGGGGGGAGGGGTCAGATTCCAGCCTAAATGGAAGCAGATTCTGGCCTCTAATCAATGTCCCTAGCTGGATTAACTAGCTTGGACTAAAAAAATGGAGGTTTTCCTTTGCGGATGGTGGAGGAGAGGGTGAAGTGAAGCCATACCTTTAGTATTTGCTTGTAATATTGAGAGAGGTCAGGTTGCTGTTCATAAGCCTTGTGCATGTGTCATGCTCAAATATTTAATTTTTACTTGTTACATAAGGGACTAAATGACTGTAGACTCTAGCTCACAGCTATTATTTTAGATACAACTGGTGACAGCACAAGTACCACCTCTGTCTTCTTCACTTGCTTTGAAAAAGGTGCTTTCCAAATCACAGGTGATGGACTCTTCTTAAAAGTGAGGGGGGCCATGAAGCCCCATCCCTCTATGGTCCTGCCCCCCCTCTTCCTTCCAAAGCCCTGCTCCTTGGCCAAGCTAGAAGCTGGATCCTGGCGGGGGAGCCTACTCAGGGTGGGGAGGGCCCAAAATCAGCCCCCCACCCCGAGTCCCATGCCCAGGGCAGGTGGAGGGTCTGTAGCTCCCCACAGCTGCCCATGCGGCTCTTACCTGGACCTAGCTCTGGCTTCCAGCAGACATGGGGACGCTGACCTTGTTCGGAAGAGAATGCGAGTCAGCCACTTTGCAATTCCAGTCAGCTATATAAAAAAGTTGTGTGTGTGTATATACACACAATGTATACACATATATGTAGAGCAATCCCCGAGGTTGTTGACAGCGAGGTAGGGTTTGATCCTTCAAATTTTCAGAGACAGATCTTGTGTCCTCCCTCCCAATTCTAACCTATAGCTACACACAGAGAAAGAAGTTGGAATAGCTATCATTTAAGTCCAGCTGCAAGTAGTGCATAATCTTTTTGCAAACACTTTAGTAGCAGATTCCAATGATGATTTATGAGGGTAGGGATCCCCTTTTACAGTTCTGACAAGCCAGGTACATAGGATAACATAAGATCTATGAAGTATTCTATGTCAAATTCTTCCCTGAGAACAAATGTGAACGTAGATTAAATCCTTGGATTTTTCAGATGGTATTGATGTAATTTCAGTCAAGTCAAAGTCTCTAGAAAAAGCAAATCCTTATCTTATAATGTTCAAGAACCTCATTTAAATGTTTTGTGAACTTTGTCAAAGCTTCAAGGTTTGCTATGTAGGTTTGTACACGTTTTTAAGTTGGGACCTGAATTTAAGATTGTTTATCTATTTGTTTCTAAGAATAAGGGCATGTGCATAACTGAGATCTGTGTTTGGATTTTGTACTAAAAATCTCTCCCGTTGCAGTTGTTCCACTGTGTGTGCAAAGTGGAATAGTCATTTGGCAGGGACATGAACTTGGATAGCCCACCTCCCAGATGTGTTCTCTAGCTACCAGGCTTGAGAGTCATTCTTGCTCTTGGGTCCAGTTACTATTCAAGTATTTTATACTAAGTGGAACAGTTTCAGCAGGAGAAACTGAAAGCCCTACACCAGAATATCCCACAGTTCAATGCCTAGATCACTCTCCTGCAACCTGGAAAATATAAATTCAAAATTCTTTTCTACATCAGATAGAGGGGAAATTAAACCCAAGTCTCCCACATCCCTAACCAGTGGGCTTATATAAGTTATAAGGTGGGCACCATCACAACCTCCTCTTCTGCCCTCCACTTTATCAATATAGCCCTTCATTTCCTTTGCTTTTATGTGAAAAGGTGTTCAGAAACTGAACTGAACATTCATTTGTGGTTGAACAAAACATTTTGCTTGATCCCAAACAAAATTTGTGTTCGCTTTCAAGTCAAAGTTTTTCAGAATTTTTTGATACAGTTCAACCCAAAACAATTTCCCCCCAGAACTTCCACCAAACAGGGTAATCAATTATTTGCTTAGCTCTAGTTAGACAGCAGGGAGATATAGGGATAAACTATGGTTTGTCTTGCAACTGTGTCAAGTCACTGTAGTTGCACAAGGTGTATGTCAGGGTAGCAGTGACCCGTTCTGTTTTTACCGGTAGCAACCCTACCCCAACTATTAATCTCGAGATCCATGTACTAACAGCATGTTCTTCCCACATACATGTAATACCCATTAAAATCGATGGGAGATATGTGCACTGAATGCAGAATAGACTATCGTTTTTTAGCTCAGTAAAGCTCAACTGTTGAATATCTATTTAGGGAGCTTTTTATTATATATTATATATACATACCTACATACACACACATTTCTAGTTAAGGAAAAAAGTGTGCAAGCCACCACAGGTTAGATGATTTTACTGGTGAATAATTAACATGGTCTGTCTCCATGCACGTTTGCTTATGGGTTCACAAAGACAGGTTCCCTAGTTGATGATACATAACAGTTATGAACAGCAAACAAAACTGAAACACAGAGTAAGGGAATGGTTTGCCTGAACAAATTAAAGATGGGCTGAAGCCAAAGACTGGATCTGGATCTGATTTTCATGAAGTGCTTGGATCCAGGAATTTGTCTGGACCGTCTCTGAAACTTAAAGCAATACATTTGCTCTCATATTCATGGTGCTCTTTGATCTCCAGTTACACACAGACAACCTATTTTCACACTTTCATGTTGTTACCTTGCCAAATTCTCATTAACAATTAGAAGCTCTACTTAGAAGAACTAACTTGCCCTCTTGAGCAATGTTTTCAATCAGTCTCTGAGGCAACCTTACCTTTCTTCTCACCTATTAAACTTTTATTAATTTTTAACGTAGTAAAAGTAAATAAAATAAGAGCTTCCAACACTTGCTATTGTTCTGTAAGCATGTCTGTATGAATCTTATCATAATTAGATTTTTTACATGTAGGATACCTTTAAAGCTACAAAGCAGTAGACCAATAGCTAAGGGGTAACACATTACACACAGAGAAGTAAACAAATAAATTTTTAAAAGCCAGTTAATGATTCAGAGCTAACAGTTAATTAATATACAGTACAAACCTATGTTGACTTGGACTGGTGGAGTTACCTTCTGTTAAAATACTTGAACAGGCAACCCAATTTGTACAGGAAAAGCTTTGTTATCCAGCCTTTTGGGGAAATGAGGGGTGCCAATTAGTCAAAAACTCCGGTTAATTGAGAGTTATACTTATCCATAGAGACAGGGAGTTTGGGTGCAGGAGGGGGCTCAGGGCAGGAGGCTGGGGCACGGGAGGGGTTTTGAGGTGCCAGATCCAGGCAGCTCTCACTTTGGACAGCTCCCCGGAAGCGGTGACATGTTCCTGTTGCTTCTAGGCAGAGGTGTGGTCTGGTGGCTCTGCGCGCTGCCTCCGCACAGCAGTGCTGCCCCCACCGCTCCCATTAGCTGCGGTTCCCAGCCAATGGGCGCTGCGGAGCCAGTACTCACGGTGGGGTGGGGGCAGCTCACCAGAGCTCCCATGGCCGTTTCTCTGCCTAAAAGCAACAGGGACATGTCGCTGCTTCCAGGGAGCCACATGGAGCGAGATAGGGAGCCTGATGCACCAATTGGCCTTTTAATGGCCTGATGAATGGTGCTGACCAGAGCCACCAGGGTCCCTTTTTGACCAGGCATTCTGATTGAAAACTGGACTCCTGGCAACCCTATTGAAGATTTGTATTGGGAGATATCAGAAATGTAAGTTTCTAGAGCTTTCCGGTTGGTAAAGTGCCAGATAACACAGGTTTTACTTTACTACTAAATTTATGTCAAATAGATTCCCGCCCTATTCCATGCTTCAAGAAAATGTAGGTTATTGGATTCTTTTTCTTCTAATAAACTGCTGCAGAACATTGAGATGCAAATTTAAACTGTAATTCTAGAGACCATAGTAGCAAGATTGTATTGTTAATGGATCTTTTTTCCCCCTCCAAATCACTTTAACCAGGTTTACACCAAAAACATCTTTTAGAACTGTCTTTAGTCAACTACTCTTAATCTACAATCCGGTTGGTGTTTTTAATCATTAAGAAGGGCAACACATTGACTTTTTTCACTTAAACTATTGGTTTGAGCCAAGACATTACATCCCATTCCTTACCATCACTTGTGTATCAGTGCCTCAGTGCACTTGGTATTGCCAAAGGGAAAAGCTTAAATCAGTTCATCTTGATCACTCTTTTTTCTGATGACAAAATTTACTACATTTCTCCCTGTATGAATTTAAGTTTGTAATATTAGTGGATAATTAACTTCACAAACTATTAAGATTGGCTAGAGTATTAACTTTTAATTATCATATACAAAGAGCCAGCAGTCTAAATTTATGTATATTGTTTTGCTTTTCTAGGGGCCGACATTCCTGGTTTATTCAGTTGTACTTAGACATGGCAAGCTTTCCCACTTTCTTCTATTTGTTCATTATTCCAGTAATTCTTCTGGGCTATTTAACTGCACATATGCAACCATCTTAGCTGATTTTTTTCTGATTTGATACATGATTCCATTGTGAAGAATGGAAGTAATGAGCATGGTTTTTTTTCCCTGGCAGTCATTTTAGGAATCTTCTGCACTTGGTAATTCTATCTAAGGACTAAAAATGATAACCTTCAACTTAGCATCTAACAGTCTATACTTTATTGCCTAAAGCTCATCAGTGACCTCAATACTTAAAAGCAGCAAAAACATCCGTAGGGCAGCATATAATGAAGCCATTTCCATACATGGCTGAAAGGTAATGCATTTTGACTCATTTAAGAGGGTGGGCAGAGCTCTTCCAGTATGTTTTGGCTGTCTGCTACTCTTCCTTGTGTGGCCTAAATGGATTTCTCTGCCTTATTTTTGTCTCATTATTTCCAATACTTTGCCCTTTTCCCCATCCCATAGAAGATCCTCTAAGATGACAAAGCCTAGTGCCATCCAATTATCACATGAAATCCAATTTAAATTAGTAGATGCAGTAATGTTACAGGTGGTTCAGTGTGTTGGCCACAGTTAGAGTTTGGAGTCAAGTTTTCCTGCCTTCTACTCCAACCACTTATAGGATATATAATCTTGGCAATGTTTTTTAGTATATATACTTCAGTATACTCATCTAAAGCGGGTTCAGTAGCAGCCTACCTGGACTTTGATAGCATGCACATCCTGTTTGTAGCATGTTACATTATACTACATTTGGAAAGCTCTGTAAATATAAATAAGTACATTAACAATGGGCCCATTTCTATGGTTTTATACTTAGTCAATGGTTAAATGTAAACTTTATACAAGCATGAACAGAAACAGTTTCATGAAATACTATTCACTGAATCACATTTAAGCCATGACCCGCCAAAGATATGATTATATATATATATTGGTCTGCACTACTTCTAACTGCAGTATTATTGTCTGGGTTGAGTTCTGCTCTTATATGCACAAATACATTGCATACATTGTTAAACCACATTGGTGTTTGAAATCTCAAATTCTATAGGCATCTGCCAGTATGAAAAAGAGGCTTAAGAACTATGCACAGTATTGTAGTCATATTGTTGGTCAGGGTATGTTAAAGTAGACATCAGTCTCCCCCCAAACTTCCTAACTGAAAGTATATTTAAATATTGGTTTGAACATGGCATGAAACTTAAATTTTTATTTAAAAAATCAGTCCAGATTTAAAAAGGCAAGGCAGCTAAACTAACCTAAACATTGCAAAATGTTCCTAAATCTGCATTGTAGCTTTACTGTCATACTCAATCTCTGTTGTATTTTCTGATATATATCCCCTTGTTCAACTCCCAGCAGTGCCAAAAGAAATGCACTGATTTTACATATGGAATATACCCCAGAAATATTATTCTTACACTAAACTGACAGTAAGTTAACACTGAATGGATTCTCCTTAAGACAGCAAGGAACTTTACTATTCTAATGTTAGTTTGTTTCTAAAGAGACACCATATTGATTGCTACTGGCTCTTTTACTGAAACTAAAAAATTCAACACTAAAGTTAGGAGTGTGAAACAATGGGCATCATTATTCCTCATTTAACACTCAACTTTTTTACTAAACTGAAATGATCAGCTCATTTATGCCTAAAATCAGATATTTGGTTGTGTTGGAAGTTGGATCCAAGTCCCTTCAGTAATTTTAGAGCTTTGAGAGGTTTAAAATGGTACTTCTACAGCAACAGAATATGTTACCACTTTTCTCTAGAGTTTTAAAAGAGCAGAACTATTTGACTTCAAATGTAGTGTTAAAGGTTTAAACTTTACACCTACGGTAGCCTTACACTGGTTTCAAATGTCAACATTTTAAACATAGTACTGAGTAGGGCTAGTCAGGAAATGTGTTGTATCTAGGAGAAACTGAGGAACATTCAAGTTAGCTAAAAAAAATGTTACAACATTGTAAAAAAAAAAAAAAAAAAGACATTTTCAGTGGCACTCAAACTGGACTTTTAGTGAAAATTTTCTGGTTTGTACTTACTTAAACCCGGAAATAAATTGTATGTGGGAGTTATGACAAAAAAAAAGAAAAATAGTTGAAAACTTACATTTCCCATAGCATTTTCTGTTTTTACAAGAAAGACATTAAAACAAACAATTTTGACTGCTGGTAATACTAGCCATGGACGTCTGAGAAACCATTTATACTTTCAGATGTGCATTTAAATGCATACACAAGTAGCTAACTCTATAGCTATTTGCTTACGTGAACAATATATGCTGAAGTGTTAAGCCTCTCTAATTTACAATAGTAAGCTGGTGCAACAGCTTTGGGGAACAAGGCATGGAGCCAGCTGTCAAGTGAGGAATTCATAGCAGATGCCAAGCTGCTCAAGCCCTATTGGTGAAGCTAAAGGAGCGAATGGATGCAAGCCAAATAGCCACACTTGGAACCAGTGTGAACTTTGGAAGCTCTGGCTCATTTACTCTGGAAGTGACAAAATCCGCTGAAGTGCCTACCTACAGGTATCAAAGCAACCCAATGCACAGAACAAGACGGTATTAACTGTCCAACAAATTGGGCCAGCATGCTAGGTGAGTCCGAGTCCAACAAATAGCTCCAGACCAAGAGTAAGACAGGCCCTACAGCTCCATTCCTGTGGAACTTGGAAGGTCCCCGGAACCAGAGCTTCTGTCATCTGTAAGAACATTTCAGCCTCTGGAGAACTGAGTTTGATTAATAAACAGATGACCAAGAATTTATTGTTGCTGCATGACAACTAACTTTTAAGTAAAATGGGAAAGCTTGTTGATGTTGTAAGCTATGCAAGCAGATCAGTATTTTTTTTAAAGAATATTTAAATTCATAGGCTAGTGTTGAGGCAAGATTAATGTTGCAAGATCCACCAATGAAATCTCAGTTAATTCCAAAATTCAGTTTCTCCCACATTCACTCAGAAACATTACTACATTGTTTATTCATTCAGATTCCTATTTCATCTTCCACTATACCACCATAGTCACCAACTAATACTACATAATGTTTGAAGTTATTTTAAACGCCAGGGCCGGCTCCAGGCACCAGCATCTTAAGCAGGTGCTTGGGGTGGCCGCTCTGGAGAGGGGTGGCACGTCCAGGTATTCGGCGGCAATTCGGCAGACGGTCCCTCACTCCGCCTGGGAGTGTTGGACCTTCTGCTGAATTGCCGCCGCAGATCGCGATCGAGGCTTTTTGTTTGTTTGTTTGTTTGTTTTGTGTTTTTGTTTTGGCTGCTTGGGGCGGCCAAAACCCTGGAGCCAGCCCTGTTAAATGCTAAGCATAGAAAAAAAAAACAGCTTAACTTATGCTACTACCTAGCCTTTCCGACCAAGTCCTTTTCTTAGTTGTAGCTACAGCCTATAGGGTAATCCACACAAGCGAAGACAACATACCATAGTTCCAAAAGTTTACACAAGCCCTGACAATTGTTTTTATAGTGTTACCCAAATAATACAACTAAGTTTTGAACAAAGAAAGTGAAGCTGCTCAAAGAAGCACATGTTTCAGAACCAACTGGGCTCATGAGAGTTTAAAAAAAAACTCAAAAGTTTTTGTAAGGTTTTCAGTTCAAAGAACTTATTTATGGCCGTCTCATCTTGTATTCTGAAAAGAGTGTAAAGCAAGATATATTCCCTCTCCTATTGAAGGTCTACTTTTGGTTTTGTTTTTAAGTTAATAAAATTAAGAATTGAGAGCTTCACAGATGGGTCAATTACTAGCCATTAGTAAAAAATAATAATTTTATGGGGGGGAGGAAGGGAAATGATCACATGAATCTGATTCAACCACCACATGCTGTATGTACATTCTGGCACTAGTATTGGTATTGTTATTCACCTTTATTTAAAAGGACATCTTTCACACAAGCAAGGCAAACTAGTGAAGTTATTATTTAGAACTGGCAGATGCTGTGCCTTTCCTGGGAACAGTCTTGATCTTGCATCTGCAGTATGATTTTCTATCCTGAGCTGCTTTTGTAAGATAACATTTTTGGCTGACAACCAAAGAATTCATATGCTAAACTGGTGACATTGGGCCATCTTGATATCTTATCTTCACTATTTAGTCACTCTGCAGACTATCAGTAATTGTTTGAACCACAGTGCTGCAATATTTATAGTCTTGTTTTCATTCATTTATTAACTAAACATGATCAAAATGTAATGGAAAACTAGTTGATTCTCAAAGTCTTCTGATTCCAGATTGGCTCTGCAGGCTTCTCTAGCTGAATTCTTAAGTGGTCAAAACATGCAGTGTACTCTATAAACCCCATTCCACTGATTATGCCATATATTTTTCCTTCACTCCCATGTTCTCTAGAAAATAACCTGTTATAGAAAGGTAATTAGCGACCAGTCACTTAGACTGTGTCTGTACAGAACTTTAGTGTGCTGCGAGCTGGGATATAAATCTACAGCACTCCAGCATGCTGTGCATTAACTGAGCACTTAGTTCCACAATGGGCTTTAATGTTTCAAACAGATTTGGAAAAAAGATCAAGTAGAAGACAGCAGACCCAAAAAGTCTGATCAACTTCAATGGGCTTCCTCCTTAGCTCCGAATATTTTTTTTAGGAAGAGGGGACTTTTTTCCTGGGTGAACCTAAGTTTTTTTTTTTGTTATAACTTTAGGCTGTTTGAACCCAAAGTTCTCTTGAATGAAGGAAACCAGTCCAGCTCTTGTTACTAAAGAACAACTTAACCATTTTGCCAGTTTTCCTAGCATGAAAAGCTGCCACTGAGACTGATGCTCAGAATCTGTTTCCTGATTTCTTATTCAATTCGTTCTCCTACCTACTCCATTCTCTCGCTCTGATTCTGAAGACTCCATTTCCTGCACAGAGTTAGGGTTACATCTTTCTAAGCTAGTCTCCAGTAACAGCTCCTTCAAACGTAATATGTAAATGTCTTCAAGAGTCCACTACACTTTTTAAAAATGCACTTGCAAGGGCAAGAATCCTGACATGAACAGATTTCAGGTTGAATCCTCCTGTAGTTCTTGACTCTCATATTGTCTCTCCATTAGCACTGTAAGGCTTTCTGCATTGATATTGAAAAGGAAGCCAAAGGCCATTCTGTGAAAACCCCAAAAGAATTCTCCTGCACACTTTTTAGAAAGCTGTTTTGGACCATTTCAAGTCTTGGCTTTACAGTTGGGATTAGATTCTCCAGTTATCTATAATGCAAGTTGCTACTCATAGTGACTGTTCTCACGCACATTTTTGACACCCCTTCCTTCCCGAGCCTTCTCCTTGTTTGTTTGTTTGTTCTTTATAGTCATTTAGGCTGGTAAAACTTCAGATATCTATCTAGTAACACATTTATTAATCTGCAGACAATGGAATATGGCTCACTCAGCGTCACAAGTGGCTATATTTTTTCTATACTTTATTTAAACTATATTAACGTGTCCTATTGAGAAAATCATAACCATCTCTCACACTAGCTATTCCTTTCAATTGAGAAAGAGAGTAGATTGAAGCTTTATTAATTTACTACTTGTACAGAGCTCTGGTCAAGGGTTACTTTACGTGGTAAAATCAATGCAGTTAAAACAAGAGTTTGACATTGAGATTTAGAGGAATGTCCATCTGCATGAATGCCACAATCTTTGCTCTCCTTCCCTCTGGATGAAGGTGGCAGGGGCAGGTCTATTATCTTGTCCTGAACAAGCTTCTCTCCCTATTTCCCTTACCCTCCTTCAACCATATCCTTCTGAAGTGGTCTAAGGAAAAGAGGCTAGGTAGGAAAAAAGGGAGTCTTGATAGAAGCACTGCATGCAGATTTGGGAAGTATTAAATACATTTTGTGTGCATAAAAATTGCCCTTCTTTCCCATTCCTTGTCCCTCCCCTCAGTACTTACCTTCCCCCTTCCAACTATCCATTTTTTAATTATTATTTATATTGTGATAGTGCCTATGTACCTTGAAGGTCTACTTCCTATTGTTGTAGGTGCTGAATTAACACAAGATGATGATCCCTGCCCCCAAAGAGCTGAATGCACCCCTCTCTTCACCCCCCAAAAAGCTGCTAACATTACTGCTCGAAGTACTTGCTTCTTATCATAGGTTTCACAACTGCCCCTCGTCAGTTCTTCTCTGGCACTTCACCTTCCAGACCCACCCTGCTCCTCACCGACTCCCCTCCTTTGAAAACATTACCAGTTCCATCTACTTGGCTCCCTCACTCCCTTCTATGGCTTATAGTGACAGTTACGAATCTTCAGTGCTTATTCAAGTCTGTAGGGGCAGAAAGAGCAGGAGAAGGATGTGCGGAGCCACCAGTTCCCCTGCTGGCTGAATTTTTAATTCACCTGGGGAGGGGAGAAATCTACAGAACATACTCCAAAAGGACAGATGTACCGGTCTTGGTTTGGCTGGCTACCTTCAATGGAGGCAGCAGGGGAATGGTCAATGCAATGGATGTTTTCCCATAGATGGGTGTGAAAAAAACTGTTTTCTATAGGTAGGCCTGATGGATTTGGTACATATCCTGAGCCTTTTTCTTAATCTCCTTGACTGCATCTTCAATGTTAGGCTGAAAGGAGAGGAAGAAGTGATAGTGTGACAGGAGAACTGTGATTAATGCTGCATCCTGCATGCCAAAGCACCGAGCAAGTAATGAGAGGGTTGGTCTAGGACTTAAGTATGACACTTGGTGGATCTTGCTTCCTCATATAAGCCATAATGTTGATCATAAAGACTGTTGCCAAGTGGGAAAAGAAAGATGTACAGTAATGCAAATTACAAAAAGCAACAGAGGGTCCTGTGGCACCTTTGAGACTAACAGAAGTATAGGGAGCATAAGCTTTCGTGGGTCAGAACCTCACTTCTTCAGATGCAACAACAAAGCGGCCGTGCCGCCCTAGGATTGGGCGGAATGCCGCCTCGAACAATCTGCCGTCCCAAGCAC